>NW_020897760.1:5400779-5735239 GCF_003984885.1 Neopelma chrysocephalum | reverse complement strand
CGGCGGAGGCGCGCCCGCCCCGCGGCCCTCGCCCCGCGCCGCCGGCGGACACAGCACGGACACGGCACGGACACAGCGCCGGCCGCCCGCCCCGCCCGGCTGCACGGCCCGGGCTCGCCGGGCCCCGGGCGGCGTCTCAGGAGCGGCGGTGCTGCGGCCGGGGGCGCGCCCGACTGCGGAGGGCTCGGCCACGGGGGGCTCTGCTCCCCGAATATTTCTCAATGAAATGGAGAGAAGCCGTCTCTGGGGCGGCGGGGCGCGGCTGTGTCACCTGCGCGCTCCGCCAGAGCCGCCAGACACCGGGACGCGCTCGGAATGTCATTGGGAGCAGCGCGGGCCAGCCCCGCCACCCGACCTGCCTCGGGCCCGGCGGCGATCGCGCTGCACGCTCCAAACACGTCCTTGACTGCCCGTACCTTATTTACGTGCCAGAGGTGGACAGGTGTAAGTGTGGGGCTATGCCCTTCCACTGTAGTGTGTTTCAAGACTACATTCTTTCACTTCTGCCTCACTACTATACCCATTTAAAGGTGATTTTGTAAATGTATTACAATTTTAGTTATTATATGCTATTACTAATGAGTATTTCTTAAAAAGATATAAATTTTGAGCTCCAACACCAAAATTTATATATTTTTTAAAATGTGACTTATTCTGTACTGAGATCTCAACCCCTCAAGGCTAATTTTAGAAGCTGAACAATCCTATGCCTGTCCATTAGTTGTAAATCCCTACAAAGCACAAACAAAGGAGTCACAGTCACATACGAGGCCAGAGATGCCAGGGTAAGAAGAAAGGCTCCAGTCTATCTGTTATTAACCTACTGATATGCAGGGTAAAGGGTAATTTAGAACCAGAATAGTTCATGTAGTCCAAAATTGTAAGAAGAAGTATAACTATACTAAACAATTGATTTTGCAGGCCATAAAAGTGCAGGTTATGAAAAATTACAGTTTATTAGTTCTGGGAGGTAACAAAATGTGGACGAGGTATTTGCTAACTACAAGAAAATTGTAGTCAAAATTGAACTTGCATGTCAAATCCTGTCAAGTCCTGATCCAACTCACTGCACAGCCTGCTCATCTTTACTCCTGGATCTCAACCCCTTGCTTCTAGAGGATATGGGCAGGTTCAAGGCTCGGGGAGGCCACATGGGAGTCACAGCTAATATGTAAGGCTTATGTGCAGCTGCTTCCCTTTTGAGGGGTGGGGTTGCTAAATGTTACTTGAGTTTGATGAAAACCAAAATTTGTTCTTGATCCAGGTGAATCTGTAGGATTAGAATCTAACTTCCAAGAAATGTTTTTGCTCTGTCCAACAGTGCAAGTAGAAACTGGTACAAAGACACCATCCATCTGTTAACTCTAAGATATGTAATTCAGTGGGCTATTTTTTAAAAAATTAGATAAGCATGTATGCAGGCAGAATATATATAATTTTTCACTATGCATGGAACACAGCTTGTAGACGACTTTTGTCTGTAACATACCAAATGCCTTCTCCTACTTGTTCTAAATTCAGACTTACAAATATAGGCACTGATGTTGAATCCTAGTCCTGCTGAAGGCAGTGACAGAATTAATTCTGGTTTCAACAAGTTCAACATTTTTCTTTTTTTAAAAAAATAAAATAAAGCAGCAGAAGGGAATGTTGTAAAGAATGGCCCATTACTGCATTTTCATGCATTTAAAAGTTTAAGCAAGATAAAAACCATTATCTGAATTTATTTTCTGCTGTTAAATGTAACATTTTCAAGTAGCTGTAAAAATCTGCCAAGCTTTGTCTTATCAATAACACAGATGAAATACCAGCAACCTACATCAGCTGCCAATGCTGAATAACACTGTTCACGATCCCTGCTCATTGTCTAAATACAAGCCCTTACAAACTTAAGGGCAGGAGCTTTATCAGGCTAATGGGGAAAAAGGTGCAGGGCTGTTTAAGGCTCCTTCATTCTCTTGGGCAAGAAGAGAAGGAACATCAGAAGCAGATGATTCAGTTAAGACACGGAGCTCTGCAGTCTGCAGTAGGATTACATGAATCACGCCTACCGAGACTGAGCTTTCCGTTCAAGCTCGGATTACTCACACCGCCAACCCCAGGATTAGCATAGGGCTAATTCCTCATGCATCAGACTTTGTGCTAATGACCTTTCTTGTAGGGAAGAAGCCTTTGCAACTTCTCAATATCAGACTAAGCTGCAGCAGAATTTCCCTGAAGTGCACCTCAGTAAACCAGTGACCCAGTTAGATAAATTAGGAAGTTTGGCAGGAGCAAAACAACCAACGTTGTTTATATCAGAGTAGCTATCTAATTCTTAATAAGCCAGTAATCAGAATGAATTACTAGAAAACATCCCTTAAGAAAAATTGGAAAACTGAGATTGGAAATCCTGGAGTTGACCACAATGTTCCACTTGCCTCTAAAGAAAGGTTGATGAAAGTCTGGTGACGGGTTGGGCACAGCAATCACAAGAAGAGTGAAACCTTGGAACCACGATGTGCCTTATTGTATGCAGGTATTTGGCCAAGCTATACAGTATTCCTTGTACAAAGAAAGAAGCAGAGCCAATTTTTTCACAGGACTAGAACTAAGTCTGTTTTTATTTTATACATCACTAACTACCTAGGTAGTTTCATGTCAAACTTCTACTTTTTCCCATGGAGTTTTGCTGTGTCCTCTTCAGGTATTGGATATGGATCCACTATCAGGGCTGGGAAGAAGGTAGTGCTGGGGACCTAGCAGTTCTGAGCAGTCTTTGCACAATGAAATATCTGCACATCCTAGCTCAGCACTTCTGGGCACCTCCACCTGTGCTTCCTTAGCTGTCCTCTTTTCCAAGGAAGCCCTAGAATTCCTCTTTTATTGAGGAACACTTCCTTTGTACTCTAGGACCATGCTGTCTACATATGTGTGGCAAACCTGTTTGTACAAGGCAAATACCTTCCACACATTTTCCAGCATTTTGCAGAAGAAAGCCTGGAATCTTCTATATATCTCATATGAATAAGAAAAATTAAGAACCCAAACAATTATTTTTATGTCTTCCTTATATTTTGATTTTCTCATCTTCTGCCCTGAATTATTGTTCTAATGGGTGCCAAGCCAAATCAACCCCAAGGCAGACGGTCTTACGTGCTTTGACAGTGTGCTTTGCCCTCCATAAAGTGCCATCTGCCTGCTTATCTTTTGTCAGCTCAACTAATCCCGTTTCTCTGAGAGACAAAAGAGGACAACTTTGCACATCACTGATTCTGCCTCTGCCTCCAGCCTGACCAACTCATAGTTGATACTAAGAAACTTAACATATTCCATTTGTTAGTGACAGAGGAACTTCTTAAAGCTAATGACTATCTTCCCCTTCATTTACATGTAGATACAATCTACTAGCATAGACACAAGTATACAAGTGACACATTAATGGAGCTGTTTTCACAAATGGTCAAGGTAAATGAACAGTATAACAGAACTTAATACACGTGTTAACTGTTAGGTAACTAACAGTTCGTTTAAGCAGCTCGTTTGCAGAGGATATCTACAAAAGTGGTAGTCCTGCTTCCTCAAGTGTGGTCACGGCTTTGGGCAAACAATCATTATAGGCTTGGTACTCACATTTGGAGGCCATCTCCCTTTCCTCTGAAGTCAGCTTTCTATCTGAAGATAGGAACTGATTATCCTCTCCAAGTAACTTGTAGGTTGCAAATAAAGGGTTTATCAGATTAGCATTAGCAGCACTGACATTGTGACTTTAAGCCATCATGACAATATAGAGTCATGGAAGCTGGAATTAGTTTTTGAAGGGGAAAAAGTACCAGTTCAATACTGTTAGCAATGCCCATATAGTTATATAGAATGGATGAAATGCAGAGAAGGAGTTCTTGCCCTTGCCTCTGTCACCTCCTATTTCGAAAGCAAGAGATCTTGAGCTTGCATTAACCCAGTCAGAAAGTATATCCAGGTGACAGCAAGGTAGAGTGTCCTGAATGTGAACTGCAGTATTTTATTGCAGGACAAATAGCTATTAATAACATATAAAATACGAATGAAGGCAGATCTTTTGACAGGCAGGTCACTTTTGATGTAGATATGAAACAAGACATCCTAACAGCACCAGTTTACATTACAAGACATCTTTCATCCCAAATCCTTGTCCTAGCTAAGTCCTCAAATCTCTCAAACAGCATATATTTGAGCGTGCCTCCAGGCCAGACTCATGTGAGAGGACATCCCTAGACATTTCAGGGGTGATGCCCCAGTACGCATATATATAGTCATATACACTCTTTGTGCTGTTGAATGAAATAGTTCCATTCCAGCTGTGGCAGAAGTTGAAGATCCAGAACAATAGTTATTGTAGGATAGATATATTGGAGCCAGCACTATCTCATCAGCCTGCTACCTGAAAGACCAGGCTGCTGTTTTTATGCTTTAGCTGGCATCTATGAATTTAGAAGCAACTTATTGTCTTTCTCTGAAAATTCAGTTATTTGTAGAAAGTTTTTTCCACTTACTTTACTGAGTTGAGTTGTCTGTGGCAGAACCCCACGACAACTGCTATTGTTACCTTCACTTTCAACTTTCATCCAGGAACTTGACAGATCAGAGTTCTCCGTAGTGATAGAGAGTTTTGAGTGGGAAGTTCATTGAGATCAGTAGTTTCCAAAGTGAGTGTAGGAAGAAAATATGTAATACAATTTTTTAAAATAATAAAATAAAATGAAAACTAAACAAAAGTAAATAAACAGTATTACAAATAAAAAGGGAAGTTAAAAAATTATAATGTAAACAAAATATAGTAGTACAGTAGAACAAGTATATAATTTATAAATTAATAAATTGGGGTCCATGCTTAAAATTTTTAAATGATGGGTATGTGATGAAAAAGGTTTGGAGTTCACTGAACTGGATTATCTCAAGGGGGCCCCTTCCACCCAACATTTCTGTACTACACATTGTGTTTTGGTATTAAGTGTATAAAACAATGTTTTATTAGTCCCATCCTTAATTTGACACAACTATATATAATCAACAAGAATGTAGAGTTTTTACATTCTGGTTTCTACTTCAGACAAGTAGTCCAACATTAATAAAATCTTGCATTAATCAGAAAATCTTTCAAAACTGGAGCCAGTTGTTTTAGATAATTTCTTCCTGTGAAGAACCAGAACTATGTGGTTCTTTGCACCCTTAGCCAAATGTTATGTTAAGATAAAATACATTAAACACATCTGGGCCTTAAAAGAAATGCAATTACACAGGATTTACCGCTCAAATTACAGCATTCGTGGAAACTTTTTTTATTATTACAAATACTGTTATGCACCCTTTAGAGAGTATCACTATTATAGAGGTCTTTTTATCACAGCCCAGATTCTGTGCAAGTGTGTCAAAGTAAAGTGATTGTTTTAATAGCAAACATACACAACATACAAAACTGTAAACAAAAGAACAGCTGCATTCCAGTGTGTATCAGACTGCATTCCATGGTATAAACGAGCCGCAGAAAAAAAAGTCTTTTGACGCTTCAGGTGTTAATGAACAAGCTTTTAATACAAAGTATTTTAGAGAAGCTTACATACTCTTTAAAGTGGTCTTATAGGATCCTAACTAGTACAAAACTATGCTGCTTGCAGCAGTTTTGAAGTTAAGTTCTATATTAACTACAGCTTTCACTCAAGATATTCTTCGAAAGATGCCATAATATCTCTCTGCAGATTCACATCAATTAGCCAAGCCATCTGCAAGAAAGCAAGTTAGTGTCTTTTCATAGCAATCAGACATTAATGAATACTATGGAGATCAAATATTTCATAAGGATTTAAGAAAAAACTATAAGGCATCTTCTCAAAATATATGTGCCTTCTCTGTTACTACAAGTTTGAGTGTGCCTGCTGTTGAAGTCCTCTCATGAATTAAGAAATGTTTATTCTTAAAAAGGTAGCAATTAAAAAGCATTCATTACCTACACCAATAAATAGAGTTAGTTTTAAAAAGGCTCAGGTTTGATATTTCAGATCAGAACAGTACGACTAGCACTTTTGTTGACATGGAACATGTTAAAGAGGATAGACAGCTTGCAAGACTCAAGGTTTGAAACTATTTAGAAGGCATACATAATATTTTATATATATTATATAAATATATAAATATTATAAATATTTTAATATAAAATATATCTATCTAGAAGGCATAAATAATATTTTATTATTTACAATTTTAGTTTACCACACAATTTTTCTAAGCCTGTAGGAGTAATAGGACCAAGCAGATAGCTTTTCATAATACATCACTTGAAAACATACTTTGAGTTTCCTATTTCATTTTCTGGACTAACTCTTCAGGTAGTGTAGTTCTGTTGTTTTCAATTATTCAGGTCCTTTGAAGTTAGGACCTGACTTAATATTTGTTTATTCTCTACTTGAGTTGAAAAAAAATCAGGTAGCAAGAGTCAGCAACTTACTGCTTCTTTCCTCCTGCGTTCTTGTTCCATTTTTCTAGCCAAGTTACGGTCTTGATCAAGAATATGTTGTTGAGCTTCGGGCAGTTGTTCGTTCTTATGCATTTCTTTTTCAAGCTCACAGTCTGTTGCAGCCATGGCATCCAATCCTGTGCTTTCATGGCCCCTTTAAAGACATGAAAAGAAATCAGTGGAGGATAAAAATTGTCCTTTTTCTTCATAAGAACGTTTTGCACCTGATAGAATTCTGCAAATAATTTAAATCAGTGCATAGCATTCAAGCCGTGATTCTGTTCCACATGTTGCTTCATGGTAATTTCCCTTCATAAGATGTATGTGCCTGCAGTTGTTGGGCTGTAGTAGGTTCAGGTTTCCTGTGTCCCATTTCCAATCTCTATGCACACGGGATTTATAGACATGCTACACAAAACTTACATATACTGTCTTTGAAATTCTTAATTTTCTGTTACTTTCTTGGCCCCTAATGTTTTTCTTCTACCTTCTTCCTCCTCAAGTAGTTATTTGAGGTATATTTCACTAACTTCAGGCAAACACCTGTGATGTCTTATTCCATAGAGCTACATGCCTGATTTTCTCTTCAGAGACACCAGCTGAAGGTGCCTGGACTGCACTATGTGTTGTAAACCAGGAGTGTACTCTTAAGTCTCTCAAATGCTCTGACTTGAGATAATAAGATATTAAACATTAAAATAATACACTCCAAACAATTTACCTGTTCTAATACAGCCAGCAATGGGCAAGAGCAGGAGAATTTAGGAACCAGTTGAGACTTATCTTTCACAGGGTCAAACAGACAAGAAAAAAAATCTATACTACTGAAGGGGGAACTATTACAGAGTTTCCAAAAGGTGGCAAACAAAATTCAGGATATTATTGCAAAGCAGTAATTAGTAGGCTGTCACTTATCCCACTCAGCATAACCATATACCTCAGACTGGGATACACAAATGGGCACTCCCTAAAAGAGGGGCTGCAAACAGCTAGGGAAGAATACTACAGCAGGGGCTTATGTAATATGCTTCTCTACAGCAATACAAAGAACTCTGTTGCCAAAAGTGGTGTGCACTGGAAGCCCTTTAGCCATGTTAACACCATGTTCTTGAAGACTAGATTATCCTATATCCCACTAGGATAGCAGTAAGATGAGGATATTCCTGGCTACAGCTATAGGAGAAATAATATATTGAGGACAAATGAGAATTCTGGTCATGACCAGAGGAATTGAGTGTTCTAGGGGACAAAAAAACTCCTACCCTAGTACCCAAACAGAAACCAAACAATTCCCCCCCCCCCCCCCCCTTCCCGCCAGAAATCCAAAACCAAAACAGAAATCAAACTAACAACAACAACAATGAAAAAAGAAATTCCCAAAAAGTTTATTTAACTGCTGAAATAATACTTATTTGATGGGAAAAAGCTGCTTTGTGCATTTTGGATGTACCGTTGTGCTTGGAGTGGTACAGCTTCCTGACTTTGTCTGATATGTGGCCATTACCTAACCCAAAACACTTGTTCCTTGATAACTAACCCACCCAGTACCATACAAGCACAAAACAGAATAATATTTGAACGTGTTACAAACCTTTTTTTTCCCTGTGGAACGTTTTGCAGTTCCATCTCAGATTGCACCAGAGGCCTTTTTTCCTCCGGCACTTGCCCACTCTTCTTTAACACAGCTTCTCTGAACTGTTTGAAGCTCTCAGCAGATGCTTTTATTGGAGCTGGAAGCTTCATTGTTTTACACAGGCTTATCCAGGAATCTATATTCTTAAATCCTGTATCCTGAAGTTATTAGAAAAAGGAAAACATAGCAGAAGCAAAAATATGGTACAACTACTAATATCCATTACCTGCTCAGTTCTTACATTAGCAAAAATTTTTTTGACTGGCTCTATTTGGAAATATCTACAACAAAATATCCTTCCTTTGGTAGGACATTACTGCAAATATAACAGTCTGAACAGACTTGGATATATTTTCTCGTCCACTCTGAGATTCCTTAGCAATATGCTAAAAATTGTTAGTATTTGTATCTATTCTTACACTTTAAGTCTGCCTCTCTTTTTTCATTTCAGAAAACAGGAATTCACAAGGCTGAGTTCACACAAGGTCCGTTGACAATGTTTTAATACAGAAAACATCCACCTACTCTCTGTATGTAGTCCTTACATAGCAATAGTTTTGCATTAGGCTTGTGGGTTTTGTTTGTTTTAAATACCCATGTTACCCTCGTTTCCCCTGTGGCATTTTCTTCACAGCAGAAAACAGCATAAAACCAGTATTATTAAGAAATCCTGCTTCTAGCAGAAGGTCATGTGTTTATGAAGGAAATACATATTTTTGGAATTGAATTCAATATGTTAGTTAATAGCTCTCTGAAAGCTAAGTGCCTAAAGAAAAATTCTAGAAACATTTTAGCTCAACAGATTATAGAGAAAACTTTTTAGGGCCATTAGCTAAAATGATCTTTTATTAGTAATTTTGATTTAATGTTTTCAAATAGCTGATTACCAGAGAAGAATTTAACAGATAAGAAAATTTCTCTGTTCTTCCACTTAAGATAACTTAAACTGTATGCTAAGAAATATTTGTTTAACGTTTATAAATACCTTTAGTCATTAAAAGGGCTTTGTCTTATTTCAGACCAGGTTTTTCAATAGTACCCAAGACTATATTCCACACTACTCTTATTTTTGTTACCAGATCGCAAGGGAAAGCACACTAATAACTTGGATATAAGAACTATATAATATTAAAACTAAATGAAACAAGCCATATTTTTATATGACAACATGGATATGTTATTTTATATATGTCTCATGTACCTTCTGAAATGACCAGAGCCTATAGATTTGTTTGGTTTTCACGCTAAAAATCAGATAAATCTGTACAGATTATAACGATGCCTGAGACCAATCCTACACTAAATATTCTAATTGTAAAAGAACAGATTTTTAGAGAAGATCCTAAGTCAGGAAGTTACTCAACCTAGTAAGTAAACTCACCCTCCTCTCAAATAGAACTTGATCAGCACTTACCTTTTTTGGAAGAAGTTCAGATTTTGGCTCTAGTATGTTTTTATCATTAGGTTTATCATCAGGTGTATAATGACCTGATGGAAGAATAAAAAAAGGCTTTTCACTCATGTTGATTTTATGGATATATTTCCCTCAAACTTAAATGATAAAACTTCAGTCATTCCAGGAATGACTTATAAACTTACACTGCAGTTTACTATTATTTGGTTCAGAATGACAAAAATTCTCCCAAACATTTCCTAAGATTAAGTTGAACTGGATCAATCACTTCTCTCTGCTTTTGGGCAGGGAAAGGGATAGTTAGCTCAGCTATAGATGAGAAATTAACTCCTGGTTGATTCTAGGAAAGGCCCCAGTGGAACACCCAATAAGTTTGGTCAGAAAGTCTCAATGCAGCACTTTGCCACTTACCTCCTCCCCTTTTCCTCCCAACTCTCTTTCCCTTTGATTCCAGCATTATTTAAGGGTACCTCATTCATTATGTAAACTCATTTTGCCTAAAGCTCTCAACCCTATTTACTTTTTGGGGTTTTTTTAAACAAAGCAAATAGGTCAGCCAGCAAGGGCTAGTCATCACATTTCCAGTAGCCTAGAGGATGCACAAAGGCTCCATGCTGTTACCTCTTTATTATTTGAGGGGAAAAAAACCTAAACACTTTTTCAAACCAGATATAAACACCACAGATATTTTATGTCATTCAGCAATGATCCTCTACTGCAGTTTGAGATGTTTCAGTAATTACATGAATGCTTAAGAAGAAACTTAAGGTAACATGTTGGCATATTTTTATTATGCAAAGGAAAAGTCTTTGGATGCTTGGATCCAGAATTCTAAAGGCAAAGTATCAAACCCTCACTCATTTTGTCATAAATGGTGTTTTCAGAAAGACCTTACAGCCTCAAAACTTTTTAATTGAAAATGATTAACTAAAGCCACAGACCAAGTGGAGCTGCTGCAAGTTCGAACAAAGTGAGGGGCAGTACATGCATGCATTGGTGTGTTAAGACCATGAAAATGCTGAAGAGAACACCATGGAAAATTAAATCTCCAGTTTTAGAACTGCTTTAATACAATTCAAATAACTAGCGTTATTCTTTGGCAAAAATTAAAGAGTTAATCAGTGAGCAGACTGTGCCTTTTAATTTGTCATTTTCAGAAGCTTGTTCCGTCCCCTGTCTAAACCTGTAGAGGTAAGCTAGAGGGCAAAGAGTAAAGGAGGAACCAAAACAATCATGTCTGGTGACACTGGACTCACAGCATGGATATTCAGTTCAATTCTTTAGTTTGAAAGATGTATGAAGTATAGAATGCCTTTCAGAGGGCCTGTGTTCTTGTAATAACTGAAAGTTTGTTTCATGGTGAAAGTCTATTTGACATTAATTTACTGTCAGACTTTTGTCACCAAAAGCCAGAGATAATAACTCAAAATACTCCATGAAGCTCCAGCAGAAGATATTTTAAAGTCCAGTGAAGTTCAACAGATGGGAGCATCAGTTCTCAGACTTCCTTCCTTTAGTACTACACCAAAAAGTAATTTGCTTTATACATTTTTAACAGAGAACAAGAACCAAACATCCATTGAATTTTTTTTTTGAAGCAGCAAATCAAAAAGAAAGAGCAAGGGAAAACATCACTCCCTCCATTATTCTGGATAATTACAGATTGTAATTTGTTTGTACAGATTGTACAAACTGATTAATGTACAAGTTCTCAGCATTTTATTTCTTTAAACTAGGTTCAAATACATTTGTAACTTTGCACTCCTAATATCAATTACAGTTTTTATTATGACACTACATACTTTGTTTTTGACTTAAGGATATTGAATCAGCAGTTCTCACACTGGCCTTGTTTTGAAGTTTATTTGATTTGTCTAGATGTCTTGTTTGCTCAGCTTGTTTACTCCAGTCAGCACTGTCAGCCTGGGAGATTGTGTTGGATACCTAGAAGAGAAGCTAGACTTCAAAATACGTTCTTCAAAATGTGTCTTTAGCATATGTGGATTCTTATTATACAGCATCAGGATTAAAGGTTTAGAAGTTTAGAGTAGTAAGTTGGTGTAGCACCAGCTCGTGTAAACAGCAGGGAAGAATTAGATTTCATTCACATTATGGTAACCAAAGTAAGTTCATACATCCAGACTTTGGATTTAGAATCTGTTCCGCTCAGCCATCCTGAGTGATGGAGTGGGCAGAGCATGAGAAACTGATCCAAGATCTTTAACCCTTAACACAGTACAACAGAATGAAGTTGTCATAAAGCCAGTTGCTGCACTCTAGCTTGTGGTTCAGAGTCAACTGTGATCTTCAGTTGTATTTTTTCCTCTGTGCAGTAATCCCTAGAACTGAGGAAGGTGTTGCAGAAACCTGAGTCATAATATACACTACTTGCTATCTTGGACAGTGGACACCAATGGGAAAGGGTGAGCTGCTTTTCTTCCTTACTTACAGGATACATTCTTGTGCTCATACATTCAAGAGGTAGTTTCTATTAATTTCTGAAAGCAAAAGCTACTACAGCCTCACTAAAGCAGGTAAATTTTCAACCATGTTGAGAAAGACCGTTAAACACCTTAAGATGGAAGAGATCATGCTGCAGTAACATTGATAACTCCCTTTGTTACATGGAGGCCCTTCTAACCAGGATACTCTCCAAGAACATATTGGGATAGAAATTAACAGTGACTAAATATTTCACAACCTCATCTAGACCCTGAAAGCCCCAGTTTCCATAGCTTTAGGAAAAGGAATAAAAAGCAACACACTTTTCCAGTATAGCCTATAGAGCCTTCATAGTATTACTGAGTTTGTGAAATTGATATTTCTAGAAAACCAAATCATCTGTTATAAGCTGCCTGTCTGTTTTGTGAAGCTGTAGGTTTACAGGGTGGACTTTTAGCCTGTAAGCGTGCAAGGGTTACTTAAGTCCAAGCTATAGCCCTAAAAAGAAATAAGTTTTATAGTACACCATAAACTTGATTGGACAAACTTTCCTTTTGTGTTGCAGCCAACAGGCAATGAAGTAATGCCCTGTTAAAGGATAAGAATTACTTTGTTAGTAGGGTTTTAGAAAACTTTTGTTCTAAACCTTAAATGGCCTTCGTCACATCACATTCAAGCCTGAAGTACTATATTATATCTTATTTAAAGGAGTAAGAACATGCTTTAAAGACATTATTTGAAATTAATTCATTGGAGAGAAGCACATATTCACCTCTGGAAGAGCATGTCTGGACTGAGTGACAAAAGACTGATTTGTCTTTGGAGTACTCTGAGGAGTTTGCTGGTCTGGAGCATCATACGGAGCACAAACAGCTGAGATTATACCTGAGAAAGAAGTAGAGTATGATTTTCCCCTATCATACAAAGTGCAGTCCTACATCCCAAAATTAGGTCACTGTTTAGATCTGTGGATTAACTTAGCATGAAGATATGTATGCTAGCTGCACAATTTAAGAGTTATTTTTAATCAGATTTTAATTGATTTCTCAGTTAATCAGCTACCAGCTCAAGCTGTCTTTTACCAAAACTTCAGAAGTGTCTGATGTTATTAGACCTTTTGAAATGAGGGAGGGAAAAGAAAAGCTCCTTGGATCAAGTTCCTAAGCAACTTCGTATATTTGATATGTCTAGACAACAGCAATCAATTTAGAGGACCTATGGCAACAAGTCTTAAATTCAGCTAATAGGACCTGAGCTTGAGTAGTGGTGATGGGTTTAAGCATCTAATTCCTGCCTTAAGGTGTTCAGCACTTCCTGTAACTCTAGGTTCATTAAGGTATCCTTTTCCATCTGAACACCTCCTCCTGTTTGAATACTACTCTGTCCCACCACAATCTGAAACTCTAGCCAATCCTCAGTGCTGCCATGCTTTAGTTTACATCATGCTCTTTGCAATCCGTACCCTGCAAGAATTTTTTCTCATATCCACTTGATAGCCTCCAAAATTCCAAGATAAACTTATTGGGCATTACAAGCATCCTGGCACCCATTCTTCCCTCGGCAGTCAAATATAGCCATAAAGGTGTTACCTGAGGGAGAGAAGGCATTTTGTTCTGGTGGCTTAAGTGATCTATTCTGTAAAGGCTGGAGCCTCTGCTGTACATTGGGAGGTGGCTGCTGCAGCTCAGATGATCCATGATTTTGCAAGCTACTAGTAACAGATGAGTGCTGTGCTTGCAGAACAGCATTGCAGGATGTCCTCTGTAAACAAAGTGGTATTCTCTATAAAGAGGTTATGGTAGTTAATACAGCCAAATCTTTTTCTTTTTAATAGTGTTTTGATCCCCTTTCCCCACCACTGCTCCCATTTCCACTGTTTATCAGATTCAGTAGTCCTTGTATTGTGATACTTATCCAGCATTTTTTTAAGAGTTTAGATGACAAAGAGACATGAGGTAAAATGCACTTACTACCTTGGTTGACAGATACAGAAAACTCCTGAGAACAAAACGTGATGTGAGGATTTGAAGTGTGATGTTTGTTGTTACTCAGAAAGTCGGTAAGGGGCTGTTACAACTGACCAAACTGAAGCTTATTTCTTGGATCCTGTTTTCTCAAGTTTATTGCTGTCATTCTGTCACTACAGAGGCTGCTCTTCTTAAGCAAAAAAAGTGTGTTGCATAATTCCTCTTCTCAGTCTTTACTTATGAAGATGTAGAAGGAGCAGCTGAATAATAAATTTGCAGCCTAGTTTCCTGTACTTTAAGGGAAAGCAAACCTATTGCAAAAAGAATGAAGGCTTTGCTGCAATATTGCTTTGAAATTCAAGGTCTGTCTTTGGCAGCTTGAAGGCAAATTGTAAAAGGCAGTTAACCCTGACAAGAAATAACACCCAATGTATATACAGGAATAGAGCAATTCAATGTAAGAGCCATTAAAAATTATTTCTGGATAAAACTGCTGATGGCTATAATAATACCATAGTAATAAACAATATTAAAGTATCCTGAAAATAAGTGATATATCGTACAATTTATTTATTTTCAGATGTAGAAGTGAGGTTGTTCATAGATAAAGAAAAAACATTTAAGTGAGGCTTGCACTGCTTATTGGCTCATGTATACTCAAAGATCAATTTGGAGAGGATTTGACTTTTTTGGGGGTGTGCAGGCAGCATTCTCCCCCTCTTCTTCCCCCAACACATAATGACCACGAGGATTATAAAAGGTAAAAGGCTCAGGAGTTCTCCCATGACATCAGTTTATATACAGATGCATAAACTACTTTAAAAAAACCCAGCAGATTTGACATCTTCATGTAACTCAGTCCTACAGAACAAATAACATTCAAGCCATATTCATTATTTCCTGATAAAGTTGTGTAATTTCCAATACCATTGTATGTTAAATTTGTTTAGGGCAAAAATATTACATCCATTCCAGTCAGTTTACCTTAGACTTTTCCGTAGAAGCTGGACAGTTTTGCCTGGCTCCAGTTTGTTTTGAACAGGTTTCTGTAGCTGTAAATACAGTGAGGTGGGCAGAAAGAGGAGGATGGAAAAAACCAAATCAGTCGTTCACATATGTTACATTATTCACATCTACAAGGTGTGAGTTGCAGTTGTACCCAGAGAGCCAAACCTCACAGTGAAAGGAAGATTCTTATCTTGAATACTTAGCTTGATGCATTTAGAGAATTTCTCCCAGATATAAAAACACCACAAAGATTCCTGTGGGATCAAGGGTCTTCGCTGCCATTGACTTCACTGTGTTTGCTTCCCCACATTACAGAAGGTTGAGCATTCATCTCACCTTATACCTCACACAGATATCTACATGGTAGACCTCCAGTTTGGCAGCTCTATTCTGTCCTAGAAAACTAAAGAGAGTTTTGTATACAAATTTGAGACAGCTTAAGCACCATGGTGGACTTTGGCTCTACAGTCAGTGCTGTAGGCATTTGTATTTCTCAGCTTAGGGACTAAGTCTTACCCTAGGGTAAGGCATCCTTTATGCTGCAGACCAGAAGATGAAAGTAAAGTGAATCACACTTTCAAAACCAAGTCAAAACTACAAGAGTAAGCTATAGCCCAATGGTCAAGTGTCCAGGCTAGATACCCAGACCTTTTGTTAGCTTATTTTAGTCTCTAAAGATTTTCACTGAGAAGTTGAATGGATGTTGTAGTGGGGTTTGTTTGTTTTGTCCTTGGTTTTTGTTTTGTTTTTACCTAGAAACTCAGTATTAAGACATTGATTTAAAAGCACTGCAATTGAGCCTTCAAAACAGAGCAAACCTACAAGGATAACTAAAATCCTTGGTAAGCACATGGAACAGTAAATGCTAACTGAGAGGGCAGATGTTTTGTCTACAAACACAAAAGTAAGGTTTCTGACCTGATTCGGAGTCACTGCTATCTGAGGAGCTAGAACCGCTGCTAGTGCTGCTGTCAGAATCTGAGGAGCTGCTGCTGTCACTCAGTCTGCTTGGTCCAGTACTGGACTCAGTGTTTTCAACTGCAGGAGAAAAAGAAAGAATTCAGAACAACCAGCAGTGGAGCATTCTTCATACACAAGACTAGGATCAACCTTGTTAGGTCTTTTCTCCCATGTAACAGTTCATCTTATTCCACTTCCTTGTCCACGGAGAAAAAAAGGCCTCCCTCTACAGAGGAAAGGAGGGGTATTTCCTAGTTGAATAACTGAAATATCCAGGGAGGAGCTGTAGTCACATGATTTACAATCCTCAAGTAAATTAAAACTATGCTGTCTTATGACACAATTCAAGCAATTTTCCCCCATAAGCTTTCCTGCTGTTAAGTGACTGTTTATGTGCATGTTGCTGCTGCTAGACTTGCATGCTGAGGTCTTTATCTACAGCCAACTCTTCTTTCCCAAGCCATGTGTACTCCAGAATTGCCATCTTTCGCCACCTCCCCGCCATCTGACTATTTAGCATCTGCAGGGTTGATTTAACTCAGCTTATAGGGATTTTACAGTCAAAGCTTTTTCCAAGTTGTTGCTCTGATGGAAGCTTTGCAAATGAGAAGTTACATGGATAGCTGTTTCCCTGGACACGAGTCTTTGTTAAATGCCAGATTAAGCTCTCGTAAACAAGCTAGATGCCAGCTGTAAAGATTCCCTACCCTGCCTCTTACCTCTGCCCACAGCATATAGTTCCCAATTGATTTCAGCTGCTTCTTCAGGCTTTTCTTTTTAGAGTGTTTTCAAGCCATTATGTATACCAGACAGGAAGACCTGACTGAGCTAATGCTAATGCTGGATGCAAGCCTGTGTCTTGCAAGGATGCTTCCATCATTTCAGCTAACTGGTTTCACGCAGGAGCTAAATAGATATCCAATGGAGGGCAATAATAGCACTCAGTGGTTTAATGAGGAACAGCTTGACCTATAATAGTAGCATCAGCTGCATTGATCCATTCTCAGCCTCTGATGAGAACCACCAGTAAGTGTACAGCTCAAGTGTGTACTAAATTTCTGGCTTTGATCTCAAAACTCATTATTGCCTGAAAAACTGAATTGATTCTCCTAGGATACTTCCTTAAGTCTAAGGTAACACAGACACCTGTCATTGACACAGAAATTTTGCTAGTGTGACAGCATTAGTGAGACTGCCATCTAACAAGCATGACTAGCGTTGGTTATTCTTGAGTCTCTAAACTGTAGAAAGTGAATTATGATCAAAGAGACTGTGTGACCCTCCCCACTCCCCACCATGTTTTCATATGTCAGTATAAAGGAGTTGTTCAGTGTTGCTTAAGTTCTGAAGTCATTCCCACCTTTACCTGTAATGAAGTATTAGGTGCAATAATAAGGAAAGTGCTTTAGACAGGACAAGTAACTGGCCAGATTTGCTGCTGTGACTCCAGCTCACTCAACATAGGAAGAATCTTAAGACTAGCAATGGGAAGTTTAAGACCCCAGCTATTCTGAGGAGAAAGTCCCCAGCTGCATAACAGCACTTAAGCTCAAGGGAAGAATTCCATTTTAAGCTATTTCCATTCCAAATGAGTAAAAGAGCCACATTACACTTGATGTTCTTCTTTGGCTTTAGTTGGCCATTGACATCCAGTAGTCTCTTCTCTAGCTCTTGTTTCCTCTCAGAATTAAGTAGTTCTTTTGACTTCGTTGGTTTTTTAGCTGCATGTGAAACAGAAGTTAACATGGAAGCAAACAAGAAAAAAAATCTAGTGGGGGGTTTTTTAAGCATCATTTATACTACATACCCTGCTGCTTTCTTTGTCTTTTCCTCAAACAGGTTGCCACGTATTTCTCTAGTTCTCTGAGTGTTGAAGCATTTAAAGTTTCAAAGTCTATTTCTATCTCATCAGGGTTGGAGTTCCTCAGTGCAGGTTCTCTTGACTGTATTATATGGACTACTTTCCCAAGCTTATCTCCAGGGAGTTTATTTATGTCCAAACTCAACTGTCGTTTTTCATCATAATTCATAGGTTTGGCAGCATCTTCATCTTCTGATTTATGTGCCAACAAGACCTGCTGCATGGTTTTCTTTGATTGACTGCAGGAAAAAAATATACTGCAGTAACAACAGTTTGAAATAATTAGACACCCACACAATTCCCTCACACTTACATGTTTGAAGAGAGTTTTTTCTTAGATTTCTTCTTGTGTTTCAGATTTTTCTTCTTTTGAATCAAGCTTTTTATTTTAGCTTTTTCCTTGTTCTTTCTTTTCTCACTTTTAGCCTTCCCTTTTTTCTTTTCTGGTCTAGATAAACATGCTTTGGTCAAAACCCACAACTGCTGGTGAAGAGCTTTAAGCTATCAAAGGAAAAAAAAAGCTGATAATCTTGGGCAATGTAGAAGGAACAATAAACTGGTCATAAATATCACAGGATATTCGTGGCAGCTGAGTGATATTAATAGAATGTCTGCTTTCCTAATGAGATTTATTTTCCAAACATCTTACTATATTGTAGCTTAGTCACAGACTATCCACCTAGAAGATGTAGGGTTACTTATTTTATGCAGACATTTCTAGCGGTATGTGTTTTCTAACATTCTGTCAAGAGTGAAAAAAGAAAAAAAGAGAAAAAAAAAAGAAAAAAAAAAATCACTCTAGGAGCTTCCAGCATCCTCTCTTTAATTTCAAGCACTTGGGATGCACATAAGTGCCTTATTAGGTTCTATTTCTTACAGCACTGACAAATTAGGCTAGTGGGACTGGGCTCATGCATCTTAGTTTGCAATATAAGATGGCTAGTTAGGACATACTAGGAATTTAGGAGAAAAACTTAACACAACTTTTTTTAAATCTCAGGAACTGGAAGATGGTCAGGTGATGAGAATTAGAATTCAGACATACTGAACTACTGCAGCAAAGGCTGGCTTGTACACTTGCTTGTCTTCCTGCCTACACTCGTAAATTGATGATTTATCTGCTCATCTGACAAGTACTGAAAACTGTCCCTTATTTGACAAGCAGAACAAATGCTGATTTCCCCCAGAGTTTTCAGATACAGAAGCAACAGGTTAAAAGATTATGTTCAAGCAGAAACAAGACCCATCCCACTCTTAATATGAAGCACGGCTTTGCTTCACTGGTTAGCATGAGATTCCTTCTGTTCTCTCATACTGAGCTTTCTGAAGTAGAAAAAAATGGCTTGCTTTTGTGTGGCTCAAGAGAGACAGAGGGTAAGAACAGAGCTCTTCAGCCATATGAAAGAAATGCCCCTGTTGGAAGAATATGCCACTAAGCTACATGTGGAGTGTCTGGAGGCTCTCATCATACCACAGGAACAGTTTCATTTTTTTTAAAGTTTGAGAGTCATCTGAAGAAGTGGTAGGCAAGAGTAGTGGAACAATTATTCACTAAACCCACTTTGCATTTGCTGAGGCACAATTCTTAACCTTTGATGGTGCTTCCAAAGAGGAAATAAATTACTAGAATCTCTTAAAACTGGTTTTTGATGCTAAGCCTTAGAATGGACAAATCAAAGTGGCAGTGTCAGAGAGATCTTAAGTTGTGCACATTAAGTACTAATGCTCACTTGCTCCTGAAGCTTTGCAAGGTGCACTCTTTTTTCCTCTTCAGAGTCTTCAGATGATTTTTCTTCTGAAGAGTCATCATTACTACTTTCACTGGAATAAGCTTCTTTCATTTCTCTCACAGGCTGTGGCAGATGAGCACTTCCAACAGGTTCATCAGGAATTTTGGCAAAGTGCATTTCAAAAACATCCTGAAGAGTTAGGTTTGGGAACAGCATACTTTTCAGATTTCTAAAAGCGTTATGAAGTTACTACTTGTCCTCTAGAACTACACAGCAACACAGTAGTTCAATAACATTAGTAGATTCTACATCAGGGCATGAAATGACCTACTCTTTTTCAAGTCTGACTTAAGAGAGAACTCACCTGAAGTTTTCTTGCCATGGCAACTATTTCATGATCTGGAGAATTATGTTTGTAGCAGCTCATGAACATTAATCTAACATCTGTAGCAAATTCTTGTATGTCACTATATTCAAAGTTATCCATTTTCTTCTAGAAGAAAAGGAAAATAATGCATGTTTAGTAGAGAGCATTACCATGAACCGGTACAAAAAGAGGAGAGTACAAGAATTTTGACATACAGATTCACGTTCAGCTTGTATCAAGACAGTAAATATTGTATAAAAAAATTATGGAAAGACCTGCTTCTCACTTTAACATTGTCCCTTTAACAAAGATTTTTTTTTTCCTCTTTAACAGATTTATTGATTGTAATTGCTGGAAGGACTGTGTAGTACTAGTTTCAGCACTAGGTTAAGACAACAATATTTGAGTGACTTTATTTGGTTATGTCCTCAGCACCCATTTTTGATTCTAAGCATGGTATTTACACAAAGCTTGTTCCATAATAGCTGGAGTCCTAATGGGCTAGAAATTGGGAAATAACCTTTATATTGTGCATACCAGTTTTCAAGGTAATTCAGTAAATGATTTAAATTCAAACCCCCTCTCCCCCCCTAAAAAAAAAAAAAAAAGAAAAAGTGGAGCTTAACTGGGCTATACTTTAACCCCATAGAGATGTGCCCAGTGTTTACAGAACACTGTCCACATATCTCCATCTAGAAGGGTTGCTTTTCACAAAAAAGGTGAAAAGTGCCACATAAATATCCAGTGTTGAGGTTTCATGGCACTTCACCAAGGATACTGAGATTCAGAGAGAAGCAGAAGTTGACATAATAGAATTGCATTTTGTTTTACAGGGCATTAACAACAGCACTGTATGTACAAACAGAGATATTTAACATGCAGCCTGCTTGGAAGGGCTTCATAATTCCCTCACTCCTTATATTGACTTGTTCACTGGGTAAGTAAATTAGCCACTATGTGCATAGTCACAATGAGACTTAAACTTTCTTCAGTGACCTGTGGCTAAGTTTGAGACATGTAAGTGTATCTGGATTCTGTGCCCATTTTTTCTTTCAAAGGAGAAGCAGCTTTCATGACACCTTTTCAGCTAACACATCTAAAATCTTGTAATTGCACAAGTTACTCAAGCAACATACAAACAGTCTAATTTCCCCAGAAACACACTTACTTTGATGGTTCTTAGGTCTGTAGGACATTTGGCAATGCCTTGGTTCTCACCAGTGGAGAAAGATGCCTCATCTACAGGTTTTAGGAAAGGCCACGCATATGCTGCATGTTTCTTTGAAAACATTTCTTTAAGTATTGCATTACAATGCTTTAATTTTTCTGACAACTGAATCTTTTTAATAATTCCAGGTGACTGTTGAGAATGTGGCAAGGATCTCTTCAGAAGCTTATTTGTTACCATATGTTCATTTTCACCTCTGCTTGCTTTAACAGCTTTTCTTTCATTAAACATAGCAGAAAATTCACCAGTTGCTGTGACTATTGAAGTAGTAGGAGTTGTAGTGTCAGCCTTCCTTTTCACACCTTTTTTTGCCTAGGAAAAGAAAAAAATATACAGGTGTCCAGAGCAGTGAGAGAATGGTCAGTTTTCAGACTACACACACACACACAAAAAGAATAATCTAAAAAAATGTCAGAGCTTTAACAGCTATTGAAGTCAGAGCAGAATGTGGCACTTCTACAAGTTTAGACTGAAAACCTACAAGTTATTACAAGATCAGCACACCAAGCTGAACCTTAGATTTAAAGGAAAGAATGGGATGTACTGCAAGTCAGGTTGTGGTCAGTTTTTAGCCATTCAAGAGTATTCCAGGAAGCTGGTAGGTTATGAAGTTACCCACAAGCTGACTGCAACACAAAGGGGAAAACTACTGCTATTTATTTGAGGCCCGGTTGTGGGCTTTGTGTACAAGGTTTATCTTTATTTTACTTTAACCTGGGTAGTATTTGGTTTGGAAGCAATACAATATGTGCTTTGTCATCGGTGTTCAGACTCCTCTTGAGTGAAGTGTGTACACTGTAGGAGAGGCTGCCAGAGGTGCCTATTCCTCTTTGGAAGAGCAAAACAAAACCAAGTCAATACAAGAGAGTTTTTCTGATGAAAGTGTCAGATGTTCACATTAAGATTGCAGTTAACAAGAATTTGCTTTTGTGAGCTACAGACATCTTCCAGACTAGTTACCCAGTGTTCAAGCAAACATGCTATTTTTGGAGAATCAAGCATTTGATTTACATTGAAAACATGAGAACTTATTAAATAGAGCTTTATTTTAGTACTCAAACCATTATCCTCAAGGTAGCCTCATTGTTTCCTCAAGGAAAGCACAGTTTCCTGCATCAAGATAAAGCCTGCAGAAGAATAGTAATACTCTTCAAAAATGACCATTTTAAAGTTCATTTTGTTTCTTTGAGAACAACATTTTAAAACCACATTTATAAGAAAAGATGTACCAAGCAGTCATCCCAATTTCCACTTAGTTTCTAGAATTAGTACTGGCCCAGTTATTTAGCAGAGACCTAGAAGATTTAATAGAGGTTTTTTACTGTCTTCTATCACAATAGAAGTTTTGAAAAGATATTGCAATAAGCCTAGCTCCTTAGGTTTTGCTGTTAATGCCTGAAGGAGCAATTTCAATATCTTTCTTCTGAAGGTTATTTGAGGAAACTTACTTTTGTTATAGGGACTGCAGCTGGCATTAAAGCAGTTGGCTGGGCTGCAGACAAAGGAGTCAGTGGAATCTGCTGTCGCTCTTGAGTCATCACTGGAGGCTGTTCACCACTTTCAGCTTGTGTCTGATTTGTGCTTTGTTCATTTGAAGTCCCAGGGATGGGCTGCTGTGTTTCTGGTTATTTTAATACAGGAAATTTTAAAAGTTAGGTCTTAAATGTTGCAGTTAATTTCTTTCATGGTCAAACTGAACAGTTGTCAGCAAAACCTCTCTTCCACACACAAGTGGTACAAATAAATACAAACAAGAGCAGTTGTTACTTATAGCAACATTGATATCCTCGTCAGCACCATTAGTGCCTCAGCTAGAATATTGTACCAAGTTCCACATTATTTGGCTTCAAGAAAGCTGTGGATTAACCTCAGACAAAAGATTAAAAAGGCATCATACTATATGCTGTACGTTGTAAAACCGTTCTTGCCAAGAAGAGAATCAAGTTCTTTTCTACAAACACGTTAAAGACCAAGCAGCAAAGCGTGCAAGCTGCATCACGAAGGTTCAAGTTTCCTAAGCATAGCTAATGCCTGCATATATGGCTGAGCAGTATTACAGCCCTCCACCACTGATCTGAGAACAGTTTAGACCAAAGTTTTTCAGTATTTACTTTGGCTGGTTAGATTACTAATGTGTTTTCCAGCTGTTATTCTGTTTAGTTCCCATAGATGTTCACACCTATTAGTTTATATAACACAACACTGAGCAGCGCTATGACATTTTCTGAAATGGAAATCAGTTGTCTTTTTTAAAAAATATAAATCTTCTAAAGCCTTATAGCAGTATTGTTACTTGTCTGATTGTTCTGGAAAGAGTAGAAAACACCCCAGCTGCTCAAGGGTTGAGTTGTGACAAAGAGGATTCCCTGTTTCCAGCTTTTGCTTGCTTGGTATGTTAACAATTCAGCATAAAACACAGGCCTTACCTTCTGGCTTCTTTCCTTTTTTTTTTCCTTTATTGAGACTTACTAGTGTTTCTTCTGGTGGCATTTGGGCTATTTTCTGCATAAAGACTTTTTCTAGTTCTTCAGCCATAAACACAATGTCATCACCTGGCTGCAAAATATGGTCAGTAACACTCAGTAAAGGAGCGACTGCAGTAGTGGGGGCTGCCTCATAAAATAACCAGACTACAGAATCCTGCTCCAACAGATTGAAGAAAGCCACCAGTACCAGAGAGGTCTAGAAGTTCTTGCCATCCCCACCTCCACAATTCACTTTAAAACAAATTACTTCACTATTGAAATACTTTTTCTCCCACCATCCCATTGCACAGTCCTTTTTTCCATCCCATACATCTACAGCAAAGGGAAAAGGGGGCAGATCTTCAACTCCCTTATTTACTACTGTGTCCTGAAGAAAGCTGGTGAAGCTCAAAGATACTGAGACACAGCCAAAAAACATCCAAGCACAGGGAGATGCTCACACTTCATTAGGTTAAACTTACGGGAGGAACAGAGCATGGCTCATGGTTGCTAGTGTTCAACTTGTACAGGAGTTACACAGCACTTGCAGATTGAGCTGTACAGCTATAACCCAGAGACTTTGGAGGTGTAATCCTTGTACAACATTCAGTTGTTGTAACAGCAAGGGAGACTTTACTTACATGCCTTCAGTCAATCCTAGCAAAAAAGCCTCTTCTCCTTTCAGAGAAAATAGTTTCAAAAAAAATCATGAAGACATTGACTTAGTGCAAGTTCTGATAACCATTTGCTTGTTTTAGACTTGTTTGGATTGTTCAGTAGAATCAGTTACTGGTAAGAGGCTGTGTTTCCCATACCTTGTTATACATGTAGCAATTCAAGAACATAGTTTTAAAGTCTTCAATGCATTCTGCAGCTTTTGTGTAGTAATTGTGTTCCAGACGCTTTTTTATGGTGCCTAAGTCCATAGGTTTCTTTATAATACTGTAATAATCCTGTGGTATTGAAAGAATAAGTCACTAAACAGGTACCTTAATATTAGGACATTAAGATTTTTACACATTTAGCTATGAAAGTTGAATTGCAAGAGAGGAGAACTGCATTATGTTAGAAGCAATATTTTATGTAAAGGAAAACTTTCCCCTGTAGCCATAGGTACCAAAAAAGTGGTCAGGAACTCTTCACCTTGTATTTCCTCCTTGTTCTTTCATATAACATACACTATTCAAAGCCCCAAAGAATATTTATTTCAATAGAATCCAGAGCTCTCCTGGTAATAATACTTATGAAAAGTATACACACTTCTCATTTGTTATCTCAAAGCCATTTGCCTGAAGTAGCACTCTAGTTTACAGAACAGTGGAAAAAGAAGCCAAAGACAAACTTGGACAGAGACAAAGTCTCAGCCACTAACAAAGAAAGCTGCCAAGTTTTCACAATTGATGTCCAAATACTTTATTGCCTGGGTTATACTAGCTCTCCTCTCAGGGTTAGTCTAGTGAACATGTGGCAATGACTGAAAGGCAGCTGGAATGTGAACTATTGTGATTATTTTAGTAGCATGGCTAAAAGCTTGTGGGTAAGAACATGAGGCTAATTCCCTGATGGTGCATTTAAGAAACTGGAACAGAAATATCCCCACTAAGTTCACATACACTTTATAATTGTGTGAAGTTACAACTACTTCAAGAGTGTTCTAAAGCTGTCCTAACAATCTGTGTTAGTGAAATAAAAAAGCTAAATACATTATAGTGTAGACTATTGAATTTACCAAAACAAAACCAAGAAAACTTTTAAATAATGCAGCTAATAATTATTGTCCATTCTGCCATTAGAAGATTCTAGTATCTGGGGGAGAGAGACGAATGGGGCAAATACCTTTATTGTCCTTGCCATGGAGCCAGACATTTGCCTGTTATTGTGCAATGGTTGAACTAACACATACTCCTAGAAGTCAAGAGGCTGCCTTAGAAATCCAGAGAGGCAGAACTGGCCTGAAGCCAGCTGCAAATGTTGCTACAGCTCTGATGGAATGACCCTTAATATTAACCTTAACTGACAGCTCCTTCCAAGAAGGAAAAAGGGTAAGAAAAGACACAGGAAGATAGTCACTTTGACTGTGCTGTACAAAGTGACCAAATTAGTTTGTCACAAGAAAACAACCACAGATAAAGGCTTTTGTCTGCTCTGAACAGAACAAATGATTTTGTACAATTAGTCTTGGAAACATAAAAGAACTAAATATGAATGCTTAAGCTGGTGGAGAGGACAAAAAAAACATTCAAAGGAAACATATCATGGTTTTATTTAACACCTTTCTACTTATCTACTAAGAGCGGTATCTTCCAGGTCATTGAAATACCATTGTGTCAATAACCTGTGTTTTCATTTGACTGAAAAACATCCAAAACTGGAGTCTAAAGATACCTGAATTAAAACAATTTATCACAAGACATTATACACATGCACTTTATTACAATTAAGTTTTAACAAAAATAAAACCCACATGGCAACACGGAACAGGAATTTACCATCGTAACTATTTCCTAGAAGTATGGTCTACCACTGTGATATTATGACAATCATATCTCTTCTTTTCTTCCCTATTTTTACAGGGACATTTAATTCCTCTAGAAACTTCAGAGCAAGATGATTTGAAATTAACAAATACTGCAAGTGTAATGACTTCTATGCATCAAAATGGATCCAGATTTGCCTATTTACTTCAGGGTCAGTCAGATCTGCTTTCCCATCATAAAGTATTTGACATTGAGGCTGCCTCATTAAAAATAAAAAACTCAAAGGCAAAAGAAAATACTCACCATATTCAGTGTTAATAAATGTCTAAACCAGAAGACAACAAGACAGATAACACCAATATCCAGAAACTCTGAGAGGCTTATCTAAGCATTATTATTATCCCTTCAAAATACAAATTTTCTAGCCTCAGTACAGAACACAAATTAGAAAAAATGCAGCATTTCTCTAGTAAGAAAACAATTTTCTTGTAGACAGCAGTTCAAATGCAAAAATAGTCTTCCATAACCTGTTGCATCAGAAAAAAGCTGTTTTCAACTAACATTAATTCAGAAGTCCTCTAAATATTTTACTTATTAATACTCTTATTCCAAAATGGTTCTTACAGGAAGATTCAGCGCTGCTGCATCCACAGGCTGGTGAAATGGCCAGGAATAGTTGTGTCTCCACATGGCTTTCATGACCACCCTCCGTAAGTACTGGAGTTGGTTTGTCTGACAACCACTACTTTTGTTATTTAGGTATTCTGGTGGAGGAGGGTTAATTATAATGGAATGGTGTTGACTTGGAACAGACATCTTTAGTAAGTTTGTACATGCACTTGTTCAAAGATCATTATGCATCACACCTGAGGGAAAAAAAAAAGACAGAAGTATTCAGTGAAGAATATCTGGATTTAATGGTGCTTACATGTTCTCTTCTCTTTGTAGAATGTCAGTACTGTAGCTACAGGCATACCTTCATGTTCTAAGCAAAGCATGTGTTTTACAAAAGTACACATTTGGATATACTGCACCCCTAGAATCTAGAAATACATCCTAGCTTTCTGCTAAGAAAAACTGATAGCCTGCTTTTCATCATGCTATGAAGTATGTAATGAGTTTCAAAAAAGGTCATTATAAAGTAGAAATCTACTGTTATCAGCACACTACTAGAATAGTATCTATGGCCCAATCTTACACAGACTGTAACATCTCATCAGATATTGGATATCACACATCTTATGTTTTCATTTGTTCTTTATTTCAGCATTCAAAAGCATACTTCAAACAGCTCCTGAAACTAAAGAGACATTCCAATTTCTCCCCATGTGTGTGGGCAACAGTTTGTGTTGGAAGGGACCTTTTAAACATCTAGTCCAACCCTTCTACCATGGGCAGGGACCCATTCCAATAGACCAATCCAAGAGATTGGTCAAAGCCCCATCCAGCCTAGCCTTGAATACTTTCAGGAATGGGACATCCACGGTTTCCCTGAGCAACATGTTCTAGTGCTTCATCACCCTCGCAGTGAAGAATTTCTTCGTCATATCCAATGTAAACCTACTGCCTTTCAGTTTAAAGCCATTCCCCCTGTTCTATCACTTACATAGCCCTGTAAAAAGTCCCTTTCCAGCTCTCTTGTAGCCCCTTTAGGTACTGGAAGGGGCTTCTAAGGTCTCCCCAGAGCCTTCTCTTCTCCAGGCTGAACAATACGAATTTTCTCAGCCTTTCTTCATAGGAGAGGCCCTTCTCTCTAATTATCTCATGACTCTTCTCTGAATTTGCTCCAACAGGTTTATGTCATTCCTGCACTGAGGACCCTAGAAATGGAAGCAGTACTCTAGGTGGGATTTTGTGACAGTGGAATAGAGGGGCAGAATCACTTCCCCTGACCTGCTGGCCACACTTCTTAGTTCACTGTAGTCATTTACAGAATGCAGATGTCTTTCCTTGAGCAGTACTGCCATCAAGGTAAAAGCTCTCTTTTCTTCTTAAATAATGAAAATGTATCAAACCTGAGTCTTTAATACCAGGAACAGTTCTAGACTGCCAGCATACCTACATAGGACACTACATCAGTAATAAATGCAGTTCAAGATCTGATTGCTTTGAGGTCCACAATAGATCAGGTATCAAAACTATTGTTATTTTTCATAGTACTGCTTTTGCAAAGGTAGTTGATACTTTGACCACTCATTTGTACTTTCCACTGGAGATGTCCATAAGAGGGAACCCAGCCAAGCGGGGGTACTGAGAACAGCCTGACTGGCCTTGTCCTTCCAGTCAGGCCCTGCTTGCCCCCTGGCACAAGCCAGTGACAAACTCACCAGGCACCTTCTGTTGATGCAGTACCACAGTTAAGCATTCATACTTCTCTCCCTCTGTGCAAGCAACATCCTTCTGTTGACATTTAAACTTCACATACCTTGGAAAATAGCAACACCTGCCTGACATGAAGAATGAGTGCAAATGTAATTTCTGTTACTAAGTACACTACCTCAGGCTCTGCATGTCTTTTATTCAGATGGAGACACACATCTAATTTCTTGAAAATTTTGTAAATTAGTACAGTAGAGTCTAGAAAAAAAAAAGCACGAAGAGTGCCCAAGGAAACTAGGAGACTAAAGTTTTGTACATAACACAGTCTTAGGCCTAGATGCTTAGCTTTTAAAACCTTATGTCGTAGAAATCAACTTCCATGCCAACAAGAGAGCTAAGACTGCATCTTCTGAAGGACAGACAAAAGTTTGTTTGGGTCAATCCCTCCTTTACTACCTCCCCCTCCATCTCCCCTTCTCCCTAGTCACATAACACTCCTTCCTATCTTCAAATAAAACCTGTGTTTGCACGCTAAAGCAAAAGTGTGATCAGATTCCAGCCAGCTAAGTTGTTTGATGTTTTTCAAACCACCCCTTCCTAGCCCCATGTGTCCTTGAGCTGCTGAAGCAGATCCCAAAGGTCAAGTAGGCTTAAAAGAGAAGTCTTGAGTGTTTCCTTAAGGCCTAGTTTGAAGTTTTTAGCTAACCTGATAGAGGTGCCTTTTTAGTTTAAGAATAGAAGGCAAGGAGCTTACAAGAATTACATTTCTAGAGAAGTCAAGGCTTTTGGCAAGATATCATATCTTGTGAGAATCACATTTCTTTTCTTTTTTTTTTTTTTTTTTAAGAAAAGGTTATTTGCTCTCACTGATAGCTCTCTAAAAGCATGCATTAGCAAGCCTCCTGAAAAGGCAGCTGTTTCCTTTTGTCCTTTTGTTTTAGCTGAGCATTATAACTACTATGGTATATATCATATACTGGTCAAGAACAGCAGCTCAGAAAAATATTAGCATACCACATACAGAACAAAGGCAGACAGTCTACCAAACTCTACACCCAAAGAACATTTGATTCTTCAAGGCCTTTTTAACAGTTTTTTTTAGGTAATAGTCAATAATCATACTGAAGTTTCATAAATAATCTTGGAACCTCCCATAGGTTGATATATTAGAACTACCCAAGACAGAGTACAGCCTTCTTACTGCAAGTAGCACAATCTCTTCTTTCAGAAGGACAGCTATCCCCTTAAAGACATCCATAAAACAGCATTTCCTTATTTTTATGACCTCTCCTGGGGTACATCAAACAAACCTTATATTTAAAGACAATCCATATAAATATTAAGTGCTGAGAAATCACTGACTTAGAGCTACTACCATAACCAGCCACCCTTGAGCAATTCAAAACTAAACTTCCACCCTCAAAGCAGACCAGTCATCTTTTTTACCTTAGTTTCAGGGAAAGCCACAACTCACTTCCTCCCCACCTGAAAGATGAAGGAAGAACAGAGCTTTAGAAGACAGACACAGAAGCCTTTATAACCTAATCACACCGTCATTTTATTCTCTAGCAATAACAGCCACACACCTGCAACCCTGACTAAAACCTGCGCTATCAATGGTCCTCTTTGGGAAGTTATCAACGTAAAAGAGGAACAGCTGTTAAGGGCTAAAACACACCAGATGGTTATTTTGCCAGACCTGCTCACTCATTAGTTAATAACACGAGGTGGAGGGATTAAAAAAGAGGAATTGGTATACTTAGATCAAATTCGGTTTGATTTTCCTATCTTAACTTTAAAGTCTTAAATTTAACATAAGGGAATACTTATGTTTTATTGATTATGCTGGGTTACATAAGAGCTGTACATAAATAGTATGTCTGGTTAAGAGCTGGCTAGTATTCGTACCTTCCCTCACTATACAGATTCATTACTTAAATTAAAACCCAAATATATTTAGCAAATGCATAATAGTATAAAAATGAGGGCCAGGTTGTTTCCTAATAAATTTCATTTGTTATCAGTAAAACTACAAAGGAATTCACCAAGCTTATTTTGAATTTTAGCTATTGACTAAGCTTTTGTTTATCTCAGTACACCTTAAAAGCTTCATCCCCAGCATGCTTTAGAATAAGGTAGCTCTGCAAAATGAGATTTGTATTTAATTTGTTTTTCCATTCAGGTGCATGTCCCACTTTAGGATCAGAACCTGCTTGGATTCTTATCATGAAAGTAATTTATCTGCATACTTTTTTTATTTCTTCTTTTTTTTTTTTTTAGCAAGGTGTCCGAGTGAATGGACCAACTGTACTTGGATGACTTTGTTTTTCTGGCAAAAGTATGAAGTACTTGTATAGGATCTAAAATATCTAGGTAGATCCAGCATGTATTATTACTTAAGCAGCCCAATCTGTTACGAGCATATGGATGACGTTGTTGGGGGAAGCATTTGTTTGCTGCTTCCTCTGGCACCTCTACTGAGCTGTGAGTAGGTAACACAAAGTTTATTCTTTATAGGTGATAGGAAGAGGATGTTTTTACTGGGATGTAAGGAATTCCTGTATTTGAAGCAGAATAAGTACTAGAAACCTCATTCAATAAAGCAAAGCAAGGGAGGGGAGTGGAATCCTCTGTAAGTAAGTCTCAGGGTTTGCTGAATGGAGTGATCTCCTCACTAGAAGATTGTTACTGAGGAGAGTGAAGTTGTGTTACTATTGATGGGATTGGACAGTGAGATGGGAAGGACACTAGCAAAAATCCCAATAGTGGCAAAAGAAAACAGAAGCTGTTGTCTATTGAGCAGACTTGTTTGCTCTCTTATTTTGCTTTCTGCTCTTAGCTTTCAGACTGTAACTCCTTAATCCTCCTCTGAATCTGCTCATGTCTTGTAAAAATTCAAGTCAGTTGGATCTGGTAGGCTGTGCTGTGAACGGGGAAACACTGTGTTTGAAAACTATACTGGTTTGGTTTGTAAATACTTAGAAAACCAAGTTTTAATGAAATCACTACCTTTGTGTAACTGATATTAAAATAAGCTGAAAAAGAATGTACTACAGTAATTTTTGATTCATTTAAATACTGTGTGGGAAAAGGCAACTTTGAAAAATATTGCAGTGTTTATTGCTGGCTCCCCAGTGGCAGCACTTGCTACATGGTCTGAGTCTGGCTGGCTGTGACCTGTAGGCAGGTAGCTGCCAAAAATACTTTTGGCAATTCTCCCAAAGGTGACAATTGGGTAGAGAGGAGAAGAAAACAATAAAATAGTGGAAAGAAGTGGTAACCTTTATGCTTTTGTCCTCATCCAGTGTCTGCTATTTCCAAGACAGTCTTAGTGCCATCCACTTACATGACAGATTAGAATGACATTCCTGACATGCTTCAGAAAATGGATTTTTACAAGTCTGATAGGATGGCTGAGATGGAGTGATATTTCAGTGCAGACTTGTTGACAGTTCTCTCTTCCTGCAGTGGGTTAGACTGCATCTTTCTGAAGACACCTCATTCTGTAAAGAGTTTTAATCACTTCTATCTGGGAGACTGTAAAACAATGTCCAAGGTAGTAGCCTGAGACTTCATTAATATGGTGAATATCATGGAAATAGATTATATTATTATATTTTAAATGATTCATCTGTTTGGAATGTGAAAGCAAGTATCACTGATCATTCTTAAATGTCTGCTAAGGCAGAAAATCTGAGTGGGATTTGATCTACTGAACAAAGGCATTTGAAGGTCCCGTGGGTAGAAGGTAAATTTTTAAATGCTTGCTCAGAAGAGGTGAAATAATGAAGTATCTATTTCTTTTCATCTTTAAGTTTATATCTTCCTACAGGGCATGTTTATCTCTTGCCATGGATCTTGTTAGCTGAGGTTTGCAAGTTTTATAGTTTCTGGTGAAAATTTCACTTACAGATAGCCATTTATCCCTGAATCATGATGAACTTTTCCTGATTATAAACATCTGTATAAAAATCGACTAGTGCTGATAAACACTGCCAATTACAGACTGGGTCAGTGTTGACAGCTGAGGTTCAGCAATTAAAAACTAGTATTCTAAAAAAGCACCTAATTTGAGCTAACAAGGAGGGATTTGTTGGTTTTTTAAAAACTGACTGGAAGAACCTCACTGACTTTAATCTCCTATGTCCTATATCCCTCATAAAATGCTTAAGCTATGTCGTAAGGATAGCTGGATTTTCATACTTGTACTTTTTCAAAAATGTTTGGGTAATTCCCTGGAGACAGTGAACTGGTGAGAGTGCTGTTGCAGTCATTCCCATAGCAGTTCTCTGCACTGTGCCACCTGCATCTGTTCTGAATAGGATTTCATGACATGGTACATGAGCTAACCAGTGTTTACTTTCTCTTATTAGTTTAAAAACAACTCTCAAGGTGCTGCTGCACATAGTGCTGCATTTCAGCAATAGTGTCTTCTCTGTGTTTGGAACAGAACATTGAACAAAGGCAAATGCTTTGCAGAATTGTATGGACTGTATTCTGCAAATCAGATCTTAGGGAGAAATGATGATAAGTGAAGCAAGATCATCAAATTCCTGTCACTTTTTGTCTTCTCCCTTGCTCTACATTTGCCTTTTAGCACTTTGTAGGTTTAATCATGTATGCATTGTACTATCCTAGATAGTAGTGCAATTTGATGTGATACGTTAATAATTCACATTGATATATGCTTACTTTGTGGTTTTGGCTGTTGCTTTGACACTGCTGCATCAGCCTCACAACACATGAAACACAAACGATTTATTTTAATTTATAGAAGCTGAACGGTATTTCCCAAAAGTATTCACAGCATGTTAATTTTCTTCTCCCTGGGAGCATTTAAAGCCCTGCTTTGCCCAGTGAATGCTGTGTGACAGGACCCTTAACTATGTAGGTAACAAATACTTCAAAAACCACTGGAAACAAAGTAATGGGAACTGAAGCTCAAAACGTGATTACAGGAGTCGGCTTTGTATCACAGTAAGACACAGAAACTGAAGTTGATGACTACTGCTTTAGTAGGCCAGATTTGGCTCTCAGATAGCACTGTAAATTTGGAATACCCTACTAACTTCAACAGATTTGCCTTAGATTTTCATCCAGGTAAATGACCTCAAAGTGTCATTTCCCTATGCTCTTTGTTTAACTCGTATCATTTTCCCAGATATTTATAACTTTGTTCGTCTGAGACTCTGTGGCAGAGTACCCATAAAAGTTGCAAAGGCCGGTCTTTGGTACATACAGGAAATGACTGAAAAAATTCATGCATCCCAGAAAGCTGCACCATTCCAGCTTGCTTTCCCACCCATTAGATTGGTTTCACTTGCTAGAGAAATCTCACACCTCATTAACTCAGCCTTCAGCTAGTGTCCAACTGAGGGACTATTGCAGAATGATCCCTGACTGGGAACATACTACATCATCAGCTGATGGAGCTGGCAACTACCTATTTCTCTCCCTGAAACTTAATTTCTAAACTCTTTCATTACATTTGAGTCAATTATTTCTGACATTCAGGCAGTGCGATGCTCCCTCTATCCCTGCTGTGGCTCTCCTGGCCTCTGCCAGCCTGTGGATAAGCAGCTTCCTCTGCCTTGCTCTCCCTTCTGGCAATTCAGCTTCTCACCTGAAGCAAACACATCCCTCTAGCTGCTTTACTCCTACCTGGCCTTACTGTTCATTGGATTGCTCAGGGGCATCTGCTTACTCCTCGGATCTTTTAAGTTTTTTCTTTACCCATATTCCCTTATTAAATAGCTCCTCAAAATAATTTCTGTCTGGTCAGGCCTTAATTTTTGATGGCCAGCTTGCTCCTGTGCTTTCAGAGATCACATCTGGATTTGGATGTGGGGGACTGCTCTGCTTTGAAGGGGAGATGTCCTGTGAAGCACTCAGCAGGAAAAGAAGCCCTCAGTCACCAGGCTTCTCTACATAGAACTTTAATGCATTATTCTGAAGGGTCCAAGTGTACATCGGTTCTTTGTCCCATCCCATGACCTTTGGCCATACAGAGAGAATGGCAAAAAAATTATGGACTCCTCTGATGTGGAAAAGAAATCTCTTTTCATCATGTGTAAAATTAGCAGAATGAAATGCTCAGTGTGCTTTTCACAACCAAAGATTTAAATAGCTTGCCAAGGGAAAATGACTGGCTTGTTCAGTATATTTTTGTACTCCCCAGGATGTTGATTCTCAGTATCAGCACTAAATTTGTGGTTATTAGAACCAACTAGGATGAAAAGAATAGAAACAAAACAGTGTATTAAGTCTGAATTTCACCTTTTTATTTTCCTTCATGAGATGCCCTCTTTGCATATGCCAGGAAATTACCTGTTCTCTTCTAGGAGGTCCTCTAATGTTTGCCTAAAGCAATAGTACATAATAAAATGCTATGTATATTTAGCCATAAATTAGGGATCTAATTTCTGTTATATAAAATATGTTAAATCACATGATTTATAGGAGTTTGAACAGAATCTATGGCAGTAATTTTCAACTGTGGCTGTGCTGCCATCATATGATTGAATCCATAGAATCTGAGTGGCACTTGGATGTGTATTGAAAGGTTTGGATGCTCCCCACTCCCTTGTGCTGTGGAAGAATCTGAAGGTGGAAAAGATGCATCCACAGCCTTACTTGCTTACTGAATTGATTTTGTTGAAGTAAGGTTCTTACAGTTGTTTGAGTCCCTGAAAAAATAATCTATTTCTGATTTAGTAGTGGTTTATTTCATCATAATTTGAATTTTTAAACCATCTTCAGTAGTGGCTTTGTGCAAACTGAGTTGGCTCTACATTACAGCTGGGTAGGAGTATGTACATGTTATTAATTACTGTGCCTCAGCTGAAACCTAAGAACTTCTTGAACTGCTCTGACACAGTTGCAAGCTGTTATGTATTCATACCCTTCATGATTTAAGCTAACCCAAAGCAGATCTGACTAAAATGAATTTCAGCACAATTGCTTGCATGAATAAAATTGGCTCAAAGTTATGCTTGAAATGCAAAACTTGAGGTGATGATTGAGGAGTTACATCCCCTAGCTATGTGCCTGATCTCTCTTTGAGAGATTATACCCTCACAGCAGAATTGCATAAATTTATACTTTTATGAGCTTTCCAATCCCAGATCATTCACCAGGTACCAGTTGGAGATCCTTAACAAAATACCTTCCTATGTGTTTCCTGATTGTGTCCAGTGTCCTACTCTGTTGCAACCTTCTGCCAGTAGATGTCAGCTCAGAACTAGTGAAAGTTTATTCTGCTTGTTTTGGTAATAAGAATTAGTGGTTCTGTGACTTTGGCCTTGACTTTTAATATCAGTTTGCTCGCTGAGAACATCAGAAAGCATGATGTCAGTATTCACACATTCAGTGTGACCAGTGTGACATTTGCACACTTGGTGACATTTGTAAAGAGAGAATTCAGCTTAAATACAGTGTGATTGAAAAAGGAAAGACAGTCTGTTAGTTATTAACCTTTAAGGGAAGATTTTTCACTATCAGATTCTGATTCAAAGTTGCCATACTGAGAAGCCAGGGCAAAGGAACCATTGTGTTGCAGAGGGTGGTAGTAATTTGCAGCAACCTCTACACTGCCAGAAACAGAACTACCGGGGCATTCAGAGGAGTCTCTGCCCCAGTGAACTGGTTATCCCTGTGAGACAATCTGAGGGAGGGATATGCTTGCTGTTGGGATTTTTTTTACTTTTTCTTTTTTTTTTCTTAGAATTATAGGACTATTTTTAGTTTGTATATGTTGGTGGAACAGCATCTTGAGAGGCAAAACTTTGACCATTGGTCTTTACGGTAACATGGCACTGTTCATACACACTGGAACTGTCACATTTGGGATGGGCTGAAACCATGTTGTTGTACACATCTGGGACAACCAACAGGGGGGAATCCAGGAACTACACCGTGGGGCTGAATAAGGAGCTCCCCCAGCTGTCAGGACCCTGAGTGCACCAACAGGCTGGGCAGTCCTTTCTCCTCTCCTGGGAGTGGTTTGGCTCCTGCCCTGGCACAGGGCAGCTGTGTAGCCTTGGATGAGACTGCCGGGGAAAGAGCAGTGTGGGACGGGGCTGTGAGGGCCATCCTTAGGATCCCCCTCTTTTGTCTCAGGTCCATGCCCTTCCCTGAGCTATGTAGTACTTATGTCCTTGCCTGGCCATACCCCTGCTAGCTGGCTTCCTGGCTTGACCTAGGACCTGCTTGGTCACCACAAACTTGTCTGACAATCACTGGACTATCAACTGACCCTGGCTGCTGCTGTCAGACCTGCTCTGCTCACCTTGCCTGGGGGCTTTGGGATGGGGACTGTGCGGGTGAGGCCAACTTCACCGCTGGCTCTGTGCTTACCCTGCCTGGTGGAGCAGCCATCTCCTGCTCCCTGACACTAACCTGCTGGTGGGTGGCTATCACAGGCTGATTTATCTTCTGTAGATTAGAAATTTAAGTTTAAAAATACAAGTATAAATTAAAATTAAACTTGTCTTGGCAGTTCAGTTCTTTTTACTAGGATCATGGAGTCTGTTAAGGGATTAGTGATATGTGTCCTCAAAATTCATGAAGGTAAAAGTTTCTAAATTATTTTCAGGGATTAGGCTTTTTGAACTGATACATATTGTGTAAATGGCATACCTGCTCCCACTTGGTCCTCTAAAAATAAAAAATGGAGACATCAATTCCAAGAAAATATTATTCCTTATTTTTGCAGTCTGTGGCCTAGCTCAATGAACAGTCGTGGATGCCAATATAATAAATTCAGAAAAGTCAAGTTGCACACTTCCAGAGTCTTTAGGAGATTAACCACCTGTTTGTTTAAAAAACTCATTTCTAGTGACCTTGCTGCTTACATGTCATTACTTTTTTTGGGAGGAAGATTCCTCACTCTTGCCATCGTTCATGGCAACTTCTTTAACATCAGAGGGCCAGGCACAGTGGAACTGGCTGTAAATGTTTGACAATGGCAAGAGGGTGATTTTGTGGAACTGGATGAAAGTTGATACTGGTGACAAAAATCCAGGGCCCCCAATTAGACTGAGCTAACCAATTCTGCACTGTCAACCCAGAGGTATTTTCATATGGAGTGTTTTCAGGAGCCTGCTTGTTTAGGGAGCTGATATGGGCAATCAGAAAATCCCATTGTTCCTGGGGCTGGCTCTAGACTGGTGGGAATTAAAATATACCCTGCATACCTACATTGAAGTGACATAGTAAGTGAGTTTTTGAGTGGAGCTATAATGGTTTGAACAATTTTAATAAATTTTAAATTAGATTTTACCATACAACCATCAGTTAATTTGTCACAGGCTTTATGGGTTCATAGGTTTAGTGAGATTTTTTTTAGTGAGATTTTAAAGTGTTAAGTGACCATATGTTTTACAGGCTTAATATGGCTTTAGCTTTTAGGTGATTGTGACATTTTGCAAGTTTTTTAAAGATTAGTAATCTGTTCCTTGGGTCTTCCCAATTCTACAGCAATTCCTGTAACTGCTTGTGTGAGGTGGCTTGAAGCTGAGAGTGTAGATGCTGCTGCTTGAGAGCATGCCACTGGTATTGAAGCTGATAGAGAAGCTGCTATGAAACTGTGTACACAACCTCTTGGCCCAAGACTGGTGACTGACTCCTCTCCTAAGCCTCTATCCTTCTGCAAGGAACTTGCCCTGCTGTTTCTACCTATGCATTCTGCATCCACTTCTGTGGAAAACTCATCCAAGGCCTGCTTGGCTTTCCTCCTTTGCTAAACACTCCTCCCTCTGTGCATGTCAGCAGCAGCTTTTGCTGTTAGTGTCTACAAGCACGTCATGTTAAGGACAGTTTAATAGTGTTAGACCTTGGCCAGGGAGATCCTCTATTACCAGTGCTGATTCTAACTTTGTTTCAGGCCAGAGAAGTCCTGGAGAGTACAACAGTTGCTAAAATACCATGATGGAAAAAAGAACTAATATTTGAGGCCAGTGGGAATATTCCACCTCTCTATGCCAAGGAGCCTGTGAAGGGAGCAGTGTATCAGCAAATGGAGAGGCTTAGTAAGTGACCAGCCCAGTCCTCGGGAGTTTGCCCAGTCCAGAAATCCCGTAGACTCTTGCTCTAATAGGTAATGCTGGCCAGCATTATTTACTAGGGAGGAGGAAGGATAACGCAATGCTGCACTGGGATGCAGATGCTTGCTGTCAGAAGAATGGCTTTTCCTCCTTCATCCTCTTATCTCAGCTATGTTTTGCAAATAACCGAGGAAGGATAAGCAGTGGACATGCAGCTCTATTCTTGCAATAGCAAGAGTCCTTTGCTCGTGGGAAATGTTTATCACTATATCAGTGTGGCGATATGTGACTTTTGCAGGAGTTGAGGTTTTGTGATAACTGTTAGCAAAGGGAATGGGGAACCTCACACTGGAGGAGGTGAAAGGTCCTTGGTGCAGTGAGGACTGTCAGAATTCCTGCATGTCCCTGGCCACTGCCTGAAGCTGAGCAATTCCTACTCTCCTAAAGGGAAGCTTTGAAGGTGGCAAGGGAGAACAGACTGCTTGGCTTGAGACTTCAGCCTGAGTGCTGATACTTCTGACCCATCTCCAAGAGCTGAAATGCCTTTAGCTGGAATGGGCAGGGGAGGGTATGGAGAGGCATGTTTCTGCGAGTGAGAGAGAGAGATGGCTACATTCAGGACTCTGGTACTCATGGAGAACAAATAATGATGAAAGAGAAGAGAAGAGGATTTTGGCACAACCTTTTTTTAACAAATGCAAAACTGAAGGATTTTCCAGTGATATATTAATACTTAAATAAATGTGAAGGACTAATCCCTCCAGCATGGAATTGCACTGTGCATATCTGGTTTTCTTCATGAGAGGGTCAAAATATGTTAAAATAATCTTTTAAAAAAATAAAATGTTGAGGCTTTGTGGGGGAGAAAAAAGCTGAAGGCAAGCTGTAGATGGGAAAACTGTTTTTTTGAGATAGATGGCTGGCTGGAGTCTGTTTTAGCTTAAACAAGGGTAATACAACTTGTGCAAGACTGACAGCAGAGCCTGTTTATCTAACTTTTGTTTATTATTATCTAGTTTCTGAATTTCTAAACCTCTGTTTCAACATATTTAGAATTCCCATTTCATTTTCACAAGACACTATATTTTGCATTATGCATTTGGCTGTATTGCATGTACAAGGGTTACAAAAAAAGCATATGTGCATTAGTGCAGTACCTTTATATTTATCTACATGCCAAGATTAATCCAAGATGCAGTAATGTTTTGCCTTAGAGCAATTGTACCAATGAACCTTAACTCTGATCTTAAGAGACTTACTCTCTGTTCCTATGACAGTTTGTTTACTCTTCACTTCAGGGCCTCTTTTGAGCTAAAACAGCCATTAAGAACAAATTGTTCTGGACAGCTTTTCTGCCTTTGAGTAACAAAAACTGTGCAACTTATTTTCATTTCTTCCTATACCTTTTCCAGGTGATTGCTACAAACATAAAGCCACTGTGGTATCCATCCAGCACTGGAATGTTCTAAATGCAGAGAAATTACTTGACTCATTAACAGTGTGACCTTTTAGCATTCTCTACTTGTAAGAATTGCTGCATGCAGGGGAGAAATTATGTACTTTGTGTACATAATATTATGAATACAATGTATATGATGTCTATATTAGAGGAAAAATATGTCCAAGTACTTTGTGTATTTTCAGTTATTTCTATAGGTTCTTGTGTGTGAGTGGCAGATAAAATTACAGCCATATTGTAAAATAATGTTGTGTTGAGAGTTTAGTCCTAAAATAGATCTAAGCCTCTGTAATTCAGTGGAAGGTATGAGTGCTCTGTATTTATTCAAGTATTTAATTTATCCAATTAATCAACTTAATAATTAAAATCAATAATCTCAAAAAATGACAGAGAATATATTCCTATATTAAGCAGAAAACATTTTTTTTATTTCATTACAAAAAATATATTATCTGTGAAAAGGTAGAAGAAAAGAAATGAAAAGCACTGTTTTCCTGTAGTACAGTGGAGATATCAAGGGAAAACTGGAGCTTTTGTTAAAGTTAATAAGAGCTGGATCAAACCTAGGATTTCTTACAGCTCTCATGAGGCACGCTAGCTCTTGACTTCACTAATCAAAAATTAAAAATGAATAATTATGAACTATATCTTTCTCTTCACTAAAGAAGAAATAACCTCCAAGTAGATTTAATGTGGTAAAACTTGCTTTATGAAACCTTTTTAAATTAACCAAATACCTTACACTATTCCAGGTCCTGCTGTTCTGTTTCTTCTTACAGGGGGTCTACTGAAATGGAAACAAAGGTCAGTTTAGTAATATAAAACTGTTTATTTTAGAATTACATGTTAAAAGAAAAGAAGTTAATCAGAAATGAAAGTATCAGTCTCTATCAAGCTAAAATCTCAGGCTGACAATGCAGATAGGTTTATAGTAGAATAATAAATTAATTACTGGTCTTTTAAAACATATTTTGTTGAATTGCAGTTGCAACATAAATTACAAATTGTTGGAAAGGAGATAGAATTTTTTTGTTTGTTTGCATTTTCACAGAGATTTTTCTGTGGCTGCCACAGAACAGAGACAGCAGTTACTTCAGTAGTATGGCAAGTACTCTTCCTTTCTGTTTGCATAATCCTAACATAACTGAAATATTGCACTGCTTAGAATGAAGAAAAATAAATACACATGTACAGATCCATACGTATAATGTTTATGTGATTACTGATATTTTTAATGGAAGTATTTGTATTGCTAACTGTAATTGAGGATTCTATCTTGTTCCTTCTTTCTCTCTATTAAAGTTATGATCTAGGAAAATATGAACAAGTGAAAAATCTGATTTACTGTTTCATATTGCATCTCATTAATTTTAAAGCTGCATAATTGTAAACTACAGTAATAATTCTGAACAAATATATTTATAGGCAGTTGAATAGATAGATTGAGGAGCTGAAGTGGAGTCTTACAGGATACTTAAGATATTCTATGAACACTTTGTACTACATGCATTAATGGTAAATTTTGAGAAGTGTGAAGTGTTGATAGATGGGATGAACAGAGCTGGGAATGAGCTTCATTACAGCTGCAGCAGTTTGTAAATATAAGGATTATGACAGCTTGTTCTTGCAGAATAAGCACCTGCTCATCGGCCATGCTACCAATAAAAATGAGACACTGAGAGGACTGGTTTTTCTGTGCAAAATCTGCTTCTGTTCAGGTATTATTGTCCTGTAGTGAGGATCTGAGGACCAAAGCATGTTTTACAACCCGAAGCAATCTTGTCTTGTTTGTATGACTTTGCCCAGAACATGCAAATTTCTCAGGTGGTGCTCAGTTAGCTGGAGCTTTCTGCAGAATTATGTAGGAACATAAATAATTCTGATAGTTCATCAAATATGAATAAAGGCCTATTCAATACTTTCTTTTTTTTTGAGGCTCTTGGGAAACCTAAATTGAATTGTGTTGCTGAAGTTCTTTTGAATACATATTCTGTAAAACTTTTAATGTGCCATATACTTCTCCATTAATTTGAAATAGTTTTCAATTCTTTCAGTGTTCCCCTCATGATGAAAAATTTTGGCAAATTCCAGTCCACATTTGTGCAAGGTTTCCAACAAGGGCTATTGGACATGTCCTAGAATGATTAACCTCAATGCTAGAAACATTTCACTTTTCTGCATTGCTACTTCTCGTTAATACAGAGAGAAACTGTCTTCTGTTATTGTTGGGCAAAATGTTTTGCCTCTAAGTAAAATTATAGATATATTGTTATTTGTCTATTTGACATCTATGAATACAGAAAGCCCAGTGCTGCTGCTTGCAAGGCATCCTCAATTCTGTGTCTACTCATGCAAGGGGCTTCCCCTGCATCTCATCATTGTGTGCTGGGAATGTAACAGGAGCATAAAAGACAAGAGTATCTGTCACAGATGTTGATAAGACTCCTGCTGCTGAAATGTCTTTCTCTCCCCAAATTACATCAGGCTAAGATTAGTTTGGTCAAAAGAAGTGATAAAAACACACAAAAGCTTTCGAATTGACAGAGGTGAAAAGCTCCAGTTAAGATAATTATATAACTTAGATAAATAAGCTGTGCCATGATACATCTAATGTTTTAAACAGTAATAGCAAATAATATGAACCACAGTGAGCAAGTTAGTCATGAAACTGAAATGTTTTGCCTGCAAAATTGAAAGGAAGTTTTTTCACGCAATGTGTATTCCCTTGGGGAAATCATTATTTGAGGATACTGTTTGATATCTAGAGTTTACTGGGATCTAGAAAAAGAGCAGACAATGGAAAAAAATCCAACAAAACAAAACTAAAACCAAGGCTTACTCAGATTTGACATACTGTTAAGTAAATAATTAAGTATATTAGAGAAAAGATAAATACTTATGCTACTGACTCATAGGGGCTAGAATTATCTCTACCTGAGGCAGGTGACCCAACTACCTCTTGCAAAACACCTTGAAGTTTTATGAAGCAGCTGTGGCCAAGGACAAAGCTCTGCCCCAGCTGATCCAGCACAGCAATGGTATGCCTGCACTCCGATGGCAGTAATTCCCCCGTGATGTAGAATGAGGTCCTCGTGGTGCCCTGACACCTACCAGTTTTAGGGGGAATCTGCGTTTGTTTCCTAGGTTGTATGATGTAAGAAAAGTCCAGATCAACCTCCTACATTGCACTCGCTTGTAGAAGCACTAAGGGTTAAAAACTGCTACTTCAATGTTAGGGACATCCATGTAGCTCGTCCGTCCGGCTCACTGGCTCTGCTGGCTCCCACATAGCTGGTAAGGAGACGCAGCTCCCACTCCTCCTGCCAGGAGGCCTGTGTCCCTCCACAGAGGCACAGCACTGCCAGGTACACCTCTGACTGCTTAGGACAGGGGAAAGGGAGTGAGTAATGGGCACCTTCTGCTAACCTCCACCATAGGGTCTGTAAGACTCCAGGTGTGCTCTTCTTTCCTGATTTGCTCCCCTTCCAGCAAACCTTGGTGCCAGACACAGTTGATGCTTCCATGCACACTCTAGTGTCTTTTTGCTGGTGAAAAATGCTGATTGGCATTCTAATGAAAATCTAATTGATGCAACCAAATTGTCTCTGATCCTGAAGTACATATGGTGACAGACACTGTAAACAATTTATTTTCATCTGTAAAGGAAACACATCACCTCCAGTGTGCCCCTACTTTACATCAGACACACTGTTAAGAGTTTTATCTGATAATTAAGAACCAGCATGAAGATCAAATGTTGATTTTAATTTATACAAATAATTTTTACTAAACAGCTGCTTTGAATGAGAATATCTGAAATCGAAACCTTGGAAGTGCTTTGGAGTAAATGAGGTATTCAGCATTTGATCTTAATATTTACTGCTGGAATATGATTAATTATATGCTTTGCTATTTACTGTGAAAGCTGGATACACTTAAACATAAATTCTCCTCAGTATATATGAGCTGCCCAACTTGAATGCTTTTTCTTTCTCTTTTTGGCAGCGAATTTCATATATTCTAAGTGAAAACTCTCATCTTTTCTCATTACTCTTGCGTGTCTGAATTCAAATCTCTCTCCTATAATGCTGGGTGTGGTTTTACTTGCTTTATCACAGGCATTTCCGATAGTTCTGTGTGGTGATTTGGAACCTATACAGTAAAGATGTCCCATCTCTAAAGTAATGGCAAAATTGTAAGAAAACCTGAGTGTGATACTACAAAATGAGGCCTCTTTTACCCCCTTTGCACCTCCCTGCCCCCAGGGCTAAAGTTGGCTGAGCCACATCTAGTTCAGTCAAGAAGTTTCTTTACAGCCTTATGCAAGGGGCTTTCATTCTGCATATGTTACAAATAATAGCTTTGGACTAATAAGAAGATCTTAGAACATTACTCGGACATCTGTAAGTCATTATTGGAAGTTACATTCCTGTTTGAAGGATCTCTCCAACTCTTCCCTCCTCCCCTTCTCCCAGATCTCTGCTGGAAAAAAAGTCATTCCCTGTATGTTTGAAGAAACTGGTCTGGTATCTCTGACAGTAGCTACGTTGATAATCCTTATGGTAGAAGTCTGATCTTTCTCCTATGTATCAGCAATGGCTTAACTGCATGACATTTACTGTGATAACAGAAAAAAAAATTAAATTTTGGTAGAGCAAATTGTCTGGTGAACATATGTCTGCCTGCTAAATTTCACAGGCTCTTTAATCTGAAGTGAATTTCCCAATAAGCAGAGCTATCAGGACCGAGGCCTTGGCTGAGTAATGCAGTATCCCACAAGGAAGAACAGGCAGCATCCTACAATATAGTATGCATTTTTGCGTTGCTTATTCTGGCTTGAGTCTTATCTTTGTTTGAGTCTTGGTCTTTGGCTAGTATTTGTTTGCTAGTACCACTAGGAGATCTGAACTCGTGCAAACAGAAACAGTGAGGGGTTCCAACTTGCATTTCTTCAGGCAAATGGCCTCATTACAGCTTTAGGCAACACAACTTAGACACTCAAGCAATTTCATTCATTCTGAGGAGAAAAACTTATTAATTGATTGGCATCAGTAATTGGTTGAGCTGGGGCTTGATGAATATGTGCACTATGGATAAAGTTCCCTGAAAACTTCACTGGCACACTAAGATGATACCCTAAATCAGAGTACCACAGTAATCCATGCACTGTTCTGTCATGCAGAACAAACATAAGTTAATACTAGAGGTAGCAAAGTAAAACCACTTTGTAAAAGTTGGGTTTGTTTGGTTTTGGTTTTGTTTTTTTTTTGACAAGGAAAAGAGAGAGAGAGTGCACTGTAATTAGATATTATAATAAAAAATGTTTGTAAAATGTCTCAAATTAGCTGTAAAGTTTTGTGAGCTCTTTTGTCAGATCCATAAATCATATTCAAGCAATTTTTGGCTATTTTTTTAATAAATTGGCAAGAAAAATGTTTAAGTTTAATATGACCAGTTTTAGTGTATGCAGAAGACGTGTAGTAGATGAGCGTGAAAGACTTGCAGACAGTTTGTATGGGCAATTGCTCCTCTTTTCATACATGCTAACTTTAACATCGGTGAGAGCATGTTTCTGCAGTATATAGTTGATCAAAATATAATAAAAAATTATAAATAGTTTTGAAAGTTTTCAAAACAATCCTTATTCTTTTGAACATGTTACAAAAACAGTAAGAAAACAGAAAAAGGAGCAAATTTAAAAAGAGATTGCTCTTATTTACATAGCTAAATTAACAGTGGGCTTGTATAATGCTTTCCTTTCTAGTATGTGATAAGCCTCATGTGCAATATCTGTATTTGTTGGCAGATGGAAGATGGGAGCAGAGGGAAGTGTTCCTCATTTAAACAGATCTGTTTTCTTTTTTTTAATAATAAGCAAGAAATAAGGAATCCTTTTAGTGTGCTTGGCTATATGTATTTTGCTGCTTAAAATTGCCCTGAGCATATTAATAGTATAGCACAGCATTCAAATAATATCATGTGGTGGGTGTGGGAGTGAAGGCCTCGTAGTTGGGTTTGGGAATATATACCATGGGAAATCTCTATGAAATAACTGTTACTTCACATGGTGTGGTCCATTCCAAATGCTAACCATTTACTTGTCAGATATTTTTCACGAGCCTTGCAGATAAGATATCTCTGTGGGGATTGATTTAGCTGTGTTCGGAAAACTAAGCTCTCACCAGAGATGGGGAAACCACTCCACCTTTCTTTCAATTTGGTGGTAGAATATTAACAAGGGGAGTGTTAGTCCCTGGAGCTTCCTCCCACCCTTCAACACATCAGATTCATATTAGCAATATTTATTATCTAGAAGGGTGACTCAGTGTCAGCTGTTTTCATTTTTGCTTATAGCACCCTGGAGCAAAATATATATATAAGTAACAATTTACATTTTCATTTCTGTATTTTATTGCAGTGGAGCTGGTCACAATACCATAGTAACAGTTGCTTTGCAGATTCACTTTTGACAGCATTTGATTCTTTGCCATAACGGATGTGGTTAAAAGGCTTGCTTGTGGTAAGAACTGGTAAACCTGCAATTCTGAATAATTAAGTGCTATTATTTTATTGAAAGAATCTAAGAAGGAAACATTTGTCTCTATTTAAATAAAGACAAATATTTACAAAAATGAGTAAAAAGAAATATTCAGTACATTATTTTGCTGTAGGACTTGCTTCATACATAGTGTGTATGCATATTAAATTCAACAGCATGTGCAATGTGTAAAGACAATTTTACAACTTCTACAGCTGTTCACCACATGTGTGGCTGCATGGGGAAAACAAGTATGAGCTAAGAGTGGTCCCCAGCTTATGCCCCTCTGAGAGATGTATATGGTTACAGTAAAAAATGTACATATAGGCGTTGTAATAAAATGTTAATGGTTACCAAGGTCTAAGTTTTGAGTAGTACAACAAGCCTGCATTTCAAAAATTACAAGCAGAACAAAAAAATTCAACTTAAACTGCTTAATATGTTGGTTCGGACTCTTTTTTACCTACAGAAATTCAACAAATACAAAAAATCAATATGGGCCTTAGTTTTACTGTTTAGATTAGGAATTACTCTCAAACACTAACTGGAATTAGAAAAGACAGCAGCACAGTCATATGCTTTATCTGTCTTTTGCTAACTTTGCCTAACAGATGTGTAAAGGCTAACTTTGCCTTTCTGCTGGATGGATGGTTTAATTTGTTGCCATCACACTTTTTAGATAAAAGGTAAAAGAAAGTACCTTGCATCTGAGAAATCACTCCAGGTTTTGGTTTAAAAAAAAAGTGTTCTCAACCTGTGCTAAATATGTCTGTTTTATCGTGAATGTATGTGGGATTTATTATGCAGCTATTAAGAAATTACATTCTTAATCCCTTCTGCTCTAAAGAGAATTTGTTACGTTTTGTATTTCTAACATTGAAACTTGGGACCCAAGGAATTCAGCTGTTTTCTCTTCAAGGACCTGAACTCCATCCCATACAATGAAATAGAACTGTGGTTGAATATTTTTACCTTGAAGAAGTAAATCATTTAAGAAATAAAGGACAACACAAGACAGTATCTCCTCTGGTATATCAGCCTCACACATACATGTATGACTAGATAAGGTTCCAAGTATAATGGAAGAGGGATTTGTGTTCTGTTTGAGAGGGGAAAGAGGGCTGGGGAGAAGGATTCTACAGTCCCTTCATGGACAGTCAGTGAAGTTCTCCCTAGCAGAGGGCCAGTGCAAATCCTGGACACAACATGGTGTCAAAATAGGAATGAAGAAGGGCAGAGCAGTACATGAAAGCTGTTTCTCTGCATTGGCATGGATTTCAACACTTAGAAGCAGAGACCTAAAAATGTTTTGTGAACTTGCATTCCCTTTGAGTGTGAACATCCTTAGTATGGTATCAGATGGATCTATCGACAGGCAACAAGTGTCAGTGTTGCCAGTGCCCTGTAGTATCTGGTCTGTAAGTTTCTCTTGCCCATGTGTGTCCCTGAAGAGCAGTGAGAGCAAAATTGTGTCCTGGGAGGTATTTGGGATATGCCTATGTCAGCATTTCAGGCTGAATCAGGAGCAGGCTTTGGAAATGAACCTCCTGATCATTCCCACATGGTTTGTTTTTCAAATTTGCAGTGTCAGAGTACACAAATGGGATTCCTCCTGGGTGAAGTTAAATTGTGATGCAGGACCTAACATGCTCCAAAAACTAATGGATGTGCAGTCCACACAGGAATTGGCTGGAAATAACTCCCCATAAAGTGTGTCTAGTGTAGACATCAGACCCTCAACAAATACAGTTTTGTTCTGTAGACCCCTTCCTATTGTACCTGGGTAGTTGCTAATAGAGAGATACCTACAGTCTGATAATTAATATGTCTTGCTTTTTAAAAAACATGATTATGGGAATTTGTTCTTGTATCCCCTATTCCTTCTGGAATTAATTACTGTTCGTTAACAAAGTGGTTGGTCTATTTCATGGGAGAAACAGGATGAGACAGAGGGGGGCCAGCCAATGTTCTTTAGCACAAGGCCTTTCTCACCCTCATAGTGATAGTTTTGTGGCTCTCACATTAGGAGCAGTTTTCAATGTAGTTAACTATTCTGCTTCTGTTGCCTTTTGATATCAAAATATCTTGACATCTAAATATATAGATATCCAGGCAATATGTGTTTTCTTTATCTGTGAGGTAAGAAAGAGCTCTCTGGTTTATAGATTTTCCTATTTCTCTGGTGTACTGGTATGTATCAGTATATTTTCTAGGGCAGGCAAATGTTTTCCTTCCATGTTTTAAAAAGAGCATGTCGTGTAGAAATGATTCGTGGGTTTCTTTCTTTTCTTTTTTATTTTCCCTCCAAGAGCAATTGAATTAAACAGATGAAGTATCAAAAAGATGATTTAAGTATATAATGTTACTTTCTTCGTACTTTTGATCTCTTACAACCTATAGAAGTTGAAATTTTTTAGGTACACTTTGGCTAGTTCAGAAAAGTATGAATTCTTCAACTTTGAAACCTTCTGCAGATCTATATTGCTGTTGGTGGACATGTACCATGCCAGCCTGTAAAGACCTCCAGAAAAAAAAAAAAAGATTTTGGTGCAAATGAAACTTCCAGTCCTTGAGATAAAATTAAACCCTCAGGCAGCAGCAAAATTTGAAAGACCTGAATAGCAAATTTACTGGATATGTATATTTATGATATCTGCTAGCGGCATAACTTGCCTTTGATTGTTTCTTTTTGTCTGTGGTTTTCAACAGTGTGTAATTCTGTTGCCTGTCTGCTAAAATACAGATGGGTCAACAGATGCACAGGTCACATGTGGCAAATGTAAGCAACCTGTTTTGTACAGAAGGTTCTCAGCCCTGTGATACAGCAGGGCTTGGACTGGCCCTGCTTTAAAACAATTTCCACGTGATAACACTGGGGGCACTGGCTCTGACGTACTTAGTTTGCTGATGTCCTTCAGCTCATTATCGCCTTCATATTTGACATTGCCAGTTCTGTGGAACAAATAATTCAGAAATACATTAAATTCTTGTTAAATTGTGCAAGGCAGGGAATGGTGGTGGGTTACAAGAAGCAGCTGTGTTTGGGTCTGTAGTGAGAAATATTAATGAAACTACAGCTAGCTGGATATTCTCTGGATTGCTTGGGAACTGGTATTTCATATTTTTTGTCTTCAGATATGTGCTATGATTGGTGGTGTCAGTCAGCTGCTTTCTACTTATCTGTGTGGATTTCTCTATTGAAAGATTGCCTTTCTCCACAAGTCCTATGCTCACTAGTTCAATCAAGAGACCCAAGAGGTGGAAAGACTTTTCTCTCAAGGTTTTGTAAAGGAGCAGATGGGAGGTTGGGTTGGTTTTCCTCCTCTCTCTCGTTACTCGAAACCTCTCTTATCTTTTGTGTATATTTGAAGGGAAAAGAAACTTGCATTTGGCTTTTTTAATGTGTAAATGGCAACAAAGACTGAATTTTGATAGCAATTCACACACATCTACACTAAATAATTGATACTTTATGAATCATGATATGATTTATGATATGAAAGCCTTCCAGCAGCAAATTATGTGTCAAATTTGAGTGTAAACCCTTCATATATGTATGCACTTGCCTTACATCCCCACTCAGTCTCAATGAAGGACAGTTAAGACTCATAGGTCACATTCCCTGGCACGTGTTATTGTAATTTCAGGGACGATGAACTAACACGTGGGAAAAACAAACAAATATCCAACATAAGAAATATCCAACATAAGAAATAAATTGGACCTTGGGCAATACATTACTTGGTAATTCCCAAATCTAAAAATTTTGCCACAGATTGGTATTTAAATTCATATAACTAGTAGGTTTAAATGGGTGACTTTTTCTTGTGGGGAGCAAATTTGGAAATACTGTATACTGAAGAAAGACTCATTTTATGGCTCTGCTTTAAAATGTGATTACCTAAATTGGGCTATAAAAATATCATACTGTATCACCTTATAAACATCTCATAACCTTCTCATCCTCAAACCTCTTTGCAAACAGACTGATAACAAAACAGTAGCTCTACTTAATAAAATAAGGTCTTGCAACTTCTGTTTTTTGGTTGGTTGGTTTTTCAGCTTTGATTTTTTTTGTTTACTTGACATGAAATTTCACTGGGATGTATAGCTAGATTCTGAACATCTAGCTAATCTCTTTATCTTGGGACAGAAATGTAGCTTAAGCAGTCATATTTCAGGCATTTTTACTGTGCTGGATGAAATTTACTTTATGAAAGGTAGTGACTATGTATCTATCTAGCTGTTTGATTTTTGGCTCTGCCTAATCTGTGAGGCAGGCTGTACTTCAATCTCCTTCCATTTCTTTGTCATGACCCAGTGGATCATATCCTTGTAATTAAATCAGATTGGGAAGGGAAGAAAAAGAGAAAAACAAATCCCCTAAAGATTAAAAGGGCTGAAAGAAAATGTCCAAGACACATAATTTAAACAGTGTGTCAAGCTTCAATGCCCAATTACTTTGTCTTGCATCCCTTTCTTTCACTTACCTTTGCTAATTGAAGTTGTTAGCTCTCTATGCAGCAGCTTTGTCTTGATGATTTTCAGTAAAACTTTTGACACCCTATGGAAATTAAAGAAATAAAAAATAATAAAGTAATTAGGACATTGTAGACATGAGAAGATTTCAGCCTGTGATATTTACATCTTGGCTACAAAGAGTTTCACCCATAGTATGGTCTTGAAACCACAAGCATGCAGTATAAAGTTCAAAACAGAATACAGCAGTTTGGGACTCAATCCTGCAAACAACACATGCAATTTTAGTCATATATATAGTTCCATGTTTTAAGTATTACAGGGGGGAATATGAGTTATTTAATATGTGGGCTTGAATCCTAAAGTACATGTGTATGTTATTAAATAATTTTTATGTGACAAGGTTCTAGGTGTGTTATGATCAAACATGAAGAGAATTGTCTGGGACTGAAAAGTTTAAAGTAATCTATTGACTTCTGGCTATTTGATTAAACTTCAGATTGGGTTTTAAACAGACAATGTGCAATATGAGGAATGGGATCCAGCCAGAAAGAAGTGATTGAGCAGTGAAGGTATGCTAGTTTCACATTTTTCTTACTTGATCTTTTGTTGATTTTTCCCTTCTCTCATATAATCTCTCTTTCTTTCCTCCCTCTTCTAGTCTGTTGTGTTTGCATTTGGTAGGTTGAGGACCTATAAACATCTTATCAGAAAAATGTTGGAAGGAGGGTAAGGGGCATATCAGAATCAATAGGAGAGGAGTGCTGGGTATAGAAGAGCCTAAACAAGTCAAGCAGGGGTGAATGGGAGGCACAAATTATATGATTAGTCATGCTGGAGGATTTTGTCTTTTTTCTTCCTTTTTTAAACCTGAAAGGTTTAAGAATGTGTTATTTGAATTGGATTTGTAGCTTCAGGTTTAAACCCCATGGTATCTTCCACGATTGCACTATACATGACTTGCCTGTGTTTGGAATTACTCAGATTTGCTGGTGCACTTGAAATTCACTCCCTGCCTTAATCCAAGGTAACGTTCAAGTGTAGACAAGCCCAACAGTTCAACACTAACATTTACTTACCTTTGGGAAAAGTTTTAGGTGTTCAAAGAATGCAGGATCATTCAGTAAGGAATGTAGAATTTTACCTCATTAGTTTGTATTAATGAGTTATTTCCTAAGAAGATTTTAATGGCTTAATTTTATTAAGTGAACCTTTATATTATAGGTTGTGTGGGTAGAGTCATATGAGTATAACAATAGAGTTACTGCATCATAACAACCTATATCTAGCAACCTATAGTGAAGGCTTTTAGACCTTTCTATTCCCTGCTTTCAGCTGCACAATAAATCACAAATAAATCAGCTTAAAACAGAAAGCTAATTTTAAATAATAGCATTTTACCTCAGAGAGGGACAAAGTGGATGTCCTGGGCAATGACTGCACTCATCTGAACATACTCCTTGTGCTTGATCCCAATTCCAAACCAGTCTTATGTACAAGATATCCTTGCAGGAACCATTCCTTTTTGGAATTAGTGAATTAGGATATTTACTCTTTTCTAGACTTTCAAAACTATCAATGGTTCTTTAGCATTTAAAGAACACAGTTGCTGGCCTGTTGTCTGGTTCCAGCATTACAGAACTTGTATTGCCTTAATGTAGAACATGATCTATAAATTTAAAAGCAAACAGGAACAGTTCTTAGGACAGTGTGGTCCTTCCTATCTGTGATTATTATTTTATTTTTTTTTAGTGCTTTATTGGTTGGGACTATCTTTTAGCCTTGACAAGATTCTAGACACTGAAGTCAGACAGAGTTTTGTGAGAATTAGTCCTTACTAATGTCTGAAAATCGTTTCTGTGATCTTGAAATACTTTATGACAAGAAAACATTTTCATACAAAGTTGCTCTTTTATAGAAGTCTGTGCTTTTGATTAGAATCTCCAAGTCAATTTGGGAATAAACTTTTTGTAGAGCTGTTATACTCTTCATTTCTTTTGGTGGGTGAAATACTTTCAAATAGTTCTATAAATAGGTAAGTGATCATCGGATGCCTACATCCTGCAGCAACTCTTTAAAGCATGCTTATACTCGTGGCAGTGGATTCATCAGAAGAATATGTTAATTAGCAGGAAGTGTATTCAGTGCTGTCTCAAGGACAGCACACAGGCCTCAGCTCCATGGTTATCCCAAGGCCCTGGTCCTGCATCATTACAGAGGCAGAGAGGGTTCTGTGTTCTTAAAACTGCGGAAATTACCCAGGCGATGATGGTTTCAGTATGCTAAGGTTTTGAGTACAAGTGATCTCTAATTCTCCTTTTCAACCCCTGATATTCTGTGATTCTGTGAATATAGAATGGTATCCAAATCAATAACCCCTGTCCCTGGGAAGGATTAGTTAGTTCAGGTTGGATACCATTTTTATGGATTAATACTGCTTTTGGCTTGGGTGACCTGAATTCAGCAGACTCTTCAATGCAGGTTAGAGCTCTATGACCATAATGTGAAGTTAATAATTGAAGCTGGTCTATAATTTTGTGAGAATAGTAAATGGGTAGTTGTTATCCACAGAAGTATCCCTACTGAATTTTGTGGGAAAGAAGGAAAAAAATAAAGAAATTAAAACTGCCAAGTGATGGTAATAGTTTTTACTTGGTGCCTGTTTTTAAGTTTTTACATTTACTTAGGCTTAATTATGTAGCACTATGAAAACATCTAAACCTCCTGCAAAAGTGAACTGTCACAGCTTTCATACATCTTAGTGAGGACAATACATTACATTGCTGGATTGGGCCAATGCCTGCTAAGTAAAATAACCCTGCCCTGGACTGAAGTTAATCACTAGATCAGGAAATACTTAAAAAGTAAGTAAAAATACAAATTATGTATATAACTGTGTTCCTCAGCTGCAAAGATGAACCCTATAGTTAAGATTACAAGAATTTTCCATGGTTTTAATAGAAATTAGGTGTTTTCTGTTTAGTCTTTCATGAAATGTAAAAACAAAGAAGAATTGCCAAAGCCAACTGTCTATCATTATGTTCCTGGGGGAGCCAACCCATGTTCCTAATTGTACTTTATTGTGGCAATTTGTCATATACAAATATATATCTTTATATACATCAACTGAGTTACATATTAGTTTATAACTAAAAATCATTGCTGAGTGTGTCTTAGAAAGTCTTGAACTTTTTCAGACACCAGGAGAAGTGGTGTAAAGCCTGAACTATGATCAGTACCTAACAGAGTTGGCTCTTGGACAAGAATCAGTTCTTATCAACATCAGTGAAAATGGTGAAAATAATTTGGCTGGAGTCAGACCTGTGTACAAAGAATTTGATTTTGCTGGGACTTGTGTGCACACATTTGACTTCACACACTTGAACAGCTCTCATGGCTGCTTATTTGAGTGAACCTAATCTGTTTGATTTAATCTTTGCAGGACTGGGACCTAAATGAGTAATTAAAATAAAATAATTGGTTTGCTTAAATTTCAATCCCATTTTTAATCAGCGGTCGGAATTTCAGCTAGTGGAAATATAGTAGCCACACAATATGCCTTGAAATGCATATGTTGCTAAAGAATATTAATTTTCTTCATTCTTGAAGGGACTTCCCCCACCTCCACGCCTCTCTTGCAAAGATTTTTGCATCCTACATATGAGAGTGATAAGAGAGGAGATATGTCATGTTCCAACATGCACAACTTTTCAAACACTAAAAATAAATAAAAAAATTCTGTAAGCTGGCTTACGCTGCCAACAAGCAGTCCAAACTTGTATTTTACATGTTTCTGCGGATTTTATAAGCCTGTTTGCAAAATATTTAATGTAGACTAAATGCTTGTTATTTGATTTACTTGCTAGAGGTCTCATATACAGATAATGTAGAAGTTTTGAGGCCTAGTCTTTGGGGGACCCAGCCATTGACTGATGTGTGGTATGTGCAGCGAAACTTTATGAGTAAGGTTCATCCAGATAGTACAGATCAAAGTTAAGTGGCAGTGCATTAATCTAGGTTGCAAATTGGCATTTTGAGTGGCTAAATTGTGTCTGAACTCTCATAACACACCTCTTGGGTAGATGTAAGAATTCAGCATTCATGATCTGGGGACAAAGGGGCTGAAGTCAAACAGCACTATGAAAAAAATCAACTCCCCTCCTAGCAAGAAACCAATTAAACTAGTAAAATTTTGTTGAAACATTCTGAAACTCCTCTGTACCGCTCTTTATCTCCACATGGTCTCCATACCTATACAAGAATAATTGCTTATTTGGATAATAATAGGACTAGGGCTCAATTTTGTGATAGGAGTTTTGCTGTATTAATGTTTGCCAAGTGCTAGAATTGCTCTTGTTACCATGACCTTTAAAAGGATATGTAGATACCAAGAGCACACCTGAGCTTGCAGTCTTGCAGGACTGTGTCACAAAGTAACTCTCTGCCCATCCTTGCTGTATGAGAAAATTAGAACGGGACTACAGGTGGAAAGGCCTCACCCCTGGTATAGCTCCCTTAATGACATATGGCTCCCCAACTCAGTAGTCTGACAGTTGGGTGTTTTGGCCAACTTAAAAGTGCATTCTGCACTGAACAGCACTTTGTTATTTTCTACCATGAAGTAATAACCCTCGAGTGATCTGGACTGATTTGCTTAGCTGTATACGATGTCAGCTGTGTGGTGTCACCCAAGACCCCTTCTGATGTGTGTTTTTGGCCGCCCTTCGCCGGGGCGGTCGCGCTGATGGGACAGCAGGGCCCCGCTCGGTCCCTGCGCCCCCCGCCGCCAGTGGGAGCTGGGCCCGCCGGGGGCTGCGGGGACGTACCTCGGAGCACAGGGCAGGGCACCGCCACACCGCCGGTCACGCCGGGGGCCGAGTGCAGCCCAGGCTCCGTTACGGACGCGGTGCCCGGCGGCCTCACGCGCCTTCGAGGCCGGTAACTTAAAGCCGTTGCCGGCGGGGGCCGGGGGCGCGGTGCCGCCGCCCGGGGCGGCGTGAGCGACGTCTATCGCCGCTGTGCTCCGGCTGCTCGGGGCGCCGGCTGTCGGCACGGCCGGGCCGTGCGTGTGGCACCGGGACCTTCCTCACGCCCCAGTGACGAGCGGTGCGGGACTGGCCGCGCGGGCAGCGAGGCGCGTGCTCGCTGCACGCGGGCGCGAGGGCGGCGGAGGCGGGCGCGGCCGTCACAGCGCCGGCCCCGCCCCGCGCCCAATGCCGGCCCCGCCCGCCCCGCCGTGGGGTTACTGCCGGGCTGGGGGCCGGGCCGGGGGCCGGCTGGGCGGGCATGCGCCTCCCCCGCACCCGCCTCCTCGCGCCCCCTCCGCGTACCGCGGGCCGGGCAGCAGTGGCCGGCGCTGGGCAGCCTCGAGAGGGCTGCCTTCCCGTCCGCTCCCATCTCGGCCGGCGCTGCCCATGGCGTAGCCGCGCTGCTGCGCGCCTGCCCCGCGGGACGCGGCGTGGACGGACCTGCCGCCAGGTGGGTGCGGCGGCTCGGGCCGGGCGCCCCGCGGGGGTGCCCCGTCCGCTGGGGCGGGCTTCTCCTGGGGTGTCACCCTGGCGGGCTGAGCGGGACGGTCCCGGGGGCCCCCGCGGAGCTGCGGGGTGCGGGAGCTGCCGGGGACGGTCGGAGCCCGCGCGGGTGCGGGGAGCGGCGCTGGGAGCGGCGCTCCCGCCCGGACCGTGCGAACCGCGGGCGCCGGATGGGAACTGAGGAGCGAGCCGGGAGGTGGGCGGCTGGCGGGGGAAAGCTACAGGTGTCCCGGCGACAGTCACCGTGCCTGGCTGGCTGGAACGTGCTGGGCGAGTTGCGGGCACCGAGCAAAGCCCTGTGCGGATGCTCGCGCCGCTGCATGTGCGGGGTCCTCGTCTCATTCAGGAGGCCAGGTGGGAACTCCGCAGTGTACGAGCAGAGTGAGAGTTTTGTGTGAGGATAATACATGTCCCATCATTGCCATTTCACTGAGGAGTTGTTGACCTGTGGGATTTACTGTTGCGTGTTTTGCAGGGAATGTATTGGAGTCAATTCACTGCAGCCTTCTCAGTTCATCTCTCCTAGTAATAATAAGAATGTGCCAATAAAGTTATATGTAAATTAAGTAAGTTTTAAAATATGAACTTTACTCAGATTCAGGTGCACTTATAATTCTGAAATCACTGTCATTGGCATCAAACAGCACTGGAGGTGATACTTCTTGTTCTTTTCCAAAGGAAGGACTTAAGGTGTAGCTGCGTATGGAGTTACACCTTTTCCACTTGCTGTGGATGTAACCAGGTGTAAATCTACTGATCTCAGTTTTGTTAAGCTGTGGCTGTTAAAATTTACTTGCTATCATTTATTATTTTCTTCTCAAATGTATTATCATCAGGACAGTCCAGTTTTTACAGAGACCTCCTGATAGGGTTTGTAACCTGTTAGACACTTGGATGAACAAGTGCCATGATTTTGTTCAAAGAAAAAGGTTTTCTGGTTGGATCTGTATTTATACCAAACTAAGTTTTTATTTACTTTTTTTTTTTCTTTTTGATGAGATTGAACAGGCTGGTATTAGACCCCCACTGGGGAGAAAACCCAGAGTGACAGAGTTGCCTGCTCATTAATTGTAGGACCAATTAGGTTTGTCTTACAGTGACCTGGGGGACTCATACTATTGTAGTCTCATATGTGGAAGACTTTAAAACTATACATGTAAATGAAACATCTTCCTAAGACAAAATCTATTTATTTATCACTTCTTTCTAAGATTACTTTATTTCTCTTACACTCCACATTTTTCTCCATGAATGCCAGGCACAACATGAGTTGGTAGCTGGGTTTTAATTAGTGCTGCACTGGTGTCCTGTTAAAGTATTCCCAGCAAGAGTGTTAGTAAAATGTTAATTGGAAGATGCTTATTCGTTTGAAGAGCTCCAGTTTAACCCATGAAAGCTTACAGGGCTTGAGTTCCAGCTGAGGAGGAGCTGTTCCTCGACTCAGACCTGGGCCGACACCAACTGCTGCAGCTGGTGCTCAGCTGGGGGAGGAAGGGAGGGACGAGTGTTGAACGGGAGGCAGGTCGTTGGCTTCCTTCAGTGAAGAGTCCTTTACTCTGAAACTTGCTTCCCCCAATTGTTTGCTGCAGTCCAACCTTGTTAACTTTAAAGTGACACTCCAAATTTTTCTCTCCTGCCATGCTTTTTGTCTTTGGGGAGGTCTCATTTGGTTGTTGATGCTGACGCACATTTTGTGTGTCCAGAGCCTCACCTGGTCAGTATGTAAATGATATCCACCATGGATCTGAATTCTCTTAGGAAGCAAGCTTCAGGTTTTTTTCCTGGCCTGCAAAACATCTTTTCATACCCCAGCATCTTGATGCCTACCTCAGGAACCATGTTTGAAGTCAATTGCTAAACCAGCAGGGGGAACACAAAACTTTCTGTCTATGTAGTCTCTCTTCCTACCACAGTTGCAATTTGTTACAACTTTGGGCCTCTACTTGTGATAGTATTTCTTTAGAAAATGAATGTCAATTTACTTAGACTCCCCCCATGCATTGGAATAAACACATAATTTTTGAAATCTTGTTTATTAATTTCCTCTAGCAGGCCTGTCTCCCACTCTTCTGAATGGATTTTTTTGTCAGATTAGCCATAACTGGACTTGCAAAAACATTAGAGGTTTATTTGAGAGAAATTTTTCTTTGAAGATGTTTGAAGTAATTAAACCTAAGAAATGATATTTTGAGTAATCCCGTAAGTTTTAGATAACAAACTAGACAAAATATTTTCACAGTGAAACTATTACAATGTCACATTTATGATTGTATATAGACATCTTGAGAGTTAAAGTTGAGTTGCAAAGAAGTTGTATTCTCACAAGAAACTATTTCTAGTATTTAGGGTTTCCATAAGAGAAAATATTTTTAGATACTCTCTTAGGTTTTAAGAAGTCATTAATAGCTTATTTTTGTAAAGGTCAACTGACGCTCTCAGCACAGATCAATAATGATTTTCCTTTTGGATTTGCATTGGTGTAATGATTGGTTAAGTATTTTGTACCAGGAATACTGAATGTAAAGGCTGTTGCCAGAGAAGGTTATGTGGATGACTTGCATCAAGCCATATTGCTTTCTGGTCTGTGAGTCAGATGCAGCCCAGTGGCAAACTTAAGGTATGGATATGTGTACAGATGGCTGAATGCTAAGTGAAGAATGGGAATTTGCATCATGTCAGCTATTGCCCAGTAAAAGCTGGGGAATGGACTCTTACCCTGCTGTAAATGTGAGATATCTTGCTGCTAATACTTGGTGTTAAGCCATCTTTTATTGATGGTGGGATAAAAACATGCCAGGGAGCATTTGCCACGGAGTAGCCAATTTGCTGCTTGTGAGTGATAGCAGTTGTATATTCTCCCAGCATTAGGTGTTAGAGCAAGTGGAGACAAAATATAGTTCAACTGAACTGACAGTCCCAGGTCAGGTTTAAAGGAAGAGATGTAAGCTCCTCTGGTTCTGAAATGGCACTGACTGCATACTAAACTATGAAATGAATATGAGTTTTCTTCTCATTGTTTCAGTGACCAGGTATATGTGTATTCCAGTGGCCATGCATTCTTCTCTAAGAGCATTATGGGTTGTTGCCAACTGCTGAAGGTACAAAAAAGTGTATGTTAAATTCCATTGATAATCTCCCTCCTCCATTGTTTTCATGGAGTAAAAAAACTTTCTCCCCAGATGGTTCTCTGACTTTACAAATTACACACTTCAGCATCTCAAAGTGAGATTTCTGTTTTTGTGTTATTTGAAAATAGCAGTAAAGCTTTGCCTGATATGTCTTTCAGTTCTTTTGTTTGATACCTCCAATAATATTCTGTTAACGTTTAAGATGTGAGTTACCAAGTCTTGGGCAATTTATGTGAATCTCAGAAAATACTCTGTGGGATACAGATTGCAAATATCTTTGCAGTCGCATTACTTTTGATCTAGTTCCACAAAATATTTGTGCATTATAAATAGGCATTACTTCTATAGCAGTAATATTTCTGGTGATTAACAGCGGTATGCTAGTTTCTAGCCACTTCATGAATAGAAGCATGTTTTGCCATAAAAATGTCCTAGCAAAGAAGCAGTGCAATTGGAATTGCTTTATCCATAACTGTGGATTCACATTTTTATGTGCTGGCAGTCATCCAACAGAGCAGCATTTCTTGTGCTATTACAGCAACAATTAACCCTGTGGTAGCCAAAATGAAACAGATTTACATATCTCTGAAAATCAATGAAGGAGGGACTTTAAAGCTGCCACTTCAGTTCATATTCCACATTTTTTTATTTCCAGTATCACAAAATATTTTTTTTTTAAAAGAACTTACTTTGTGACCTTGATTAGTCAGATTTGTCCAGTTCAGCAAAGAACATTTTATATATTGCATTGTAAGTGTAGTATTGTTGACTTGTACTGCTTAAAAATAATTATGTCTGGGAAAATATGCTAGTTTCTGATGTATCTATAATGAAATAAATGGATTTTTTTGAGGAAAATATGAAAATAATTATTCCATCTTCATTCTGTGAGTAGTACTTTAAAATGGGTTATACCTCTTTATAATTAACAAATTTAATTCCATTATGTTTATCACTTCTCTTAATAGTCTGTCTAATTTCAGTACACTAGTTGGCCAAGTTCAGATTTTTTTCTTTTTCCTTTCCTGTTGCAACACATTGTAAGATTTTGGGAGTCAGCTGGAAAGGAACCCTCTTTTAAATAATTTCAGTTGTGACTTTGCAGGAGACCTGTTTAGGTTGCAGGAGAATAGCTTATCTAGAGGTCACGGATCTGCAACAGGTTAATTATAGAGCTACTGTGTGTAGGTTGTTTTTCTGCACAGAAGGCAGTAGGGGCTGTGATACATAAGGTGTTGTTAACGATTCTGAAGAATAATGGGAATTCAATTATTCTCTGATTTCCTTTGTAAGCATAGTAATTTTCTGTTGGAAATCAGTGAGGTTTATTGTGTGTGTGAGGAACAATAAAAAAAAATCCCAAAGTATCCCGTGAGCTTATTGTATAGTATAAATCTGCTGAATTCATGTATATTTCTTTGCCAGGAAGCTGGAGGTGAATTGAAGACCAATATGTCCTCTTTTGTCTTAGATTTATACAAGTAATTTGTTAGATTGTAGCTGCATTTGACCAGAGCATGACTAAGAACTATAGTAGTATGTTATCACCAATGCAATACGTTGTTTTGACAATTATTTGAATTACAAAACAGCTGTTGCGGAATTTGAAAAGATGGGCCTTTTCTTGTTTTGAGGCCGTTGCATTAATGGACCAAGTCACTCCTCCAGTATGTACAGCTCGTGTTCTGTGATGGATTAGTTCCTCCCTCCAGCAAGGGATTCCTCCTTTCAAGTGATCAGTGTTTCTGAATACCTGTGGATCTGCTGGTTTGGTTCACTCTGGTGACGAGGTATAGTGGCATACAAGATGCACAAATTATTTTTCTGAATATAGGAATTTATTGCGACTTTCCCTCTCCCTATACTTGTGCTCAAAGATTTTTGCAGTCTTTGATTGTACATTTAATGTAAAATGATTAAAGGAAATTCTGAATGGTAAAAATTTTGAGAGTGTATCTTCATTCTGAGTGAAGAGTGATAGTGATGCATATCTTGACTGAAACAAATACTCATTGAAGTGCTTGTAAATAATAATTTTTATGAAAAAAGGTTTTGTCCCAACCTGAACATGTTTTTCTGCCCAACAAATTGAATATACTGAACAGACAGTTAGGGAGAGGGTAGATTACCCCCACACAAAGGGAAACTCCTTTTGACTCATTCTTTTAACTGTGTGGCATTTTAAGGTCTTCCCTATTTGTGTGGGAGAAGTTTCCTATCTGTAAGATGAGCATCTGAAAGTTTAGTGGCTAACAGTGAACTTTTGATAAATGTGTTTATCTTGCATTCTTGTTTAACAACCATAAGAAATAGTCTATTGATCTAACTGCCTACTACAGTATGCCTTAGAGACCAAAATTCTTCTTTTGTTGTTCTGTTTTGTTCCTTTGGCTTTTTTTCCAAAATGTTGTTTTGATAATGCATGCAATTAACTTTAAAATACATAGTAGTTAATATTCAGACTTGTTAATTTACATCCTGTAGTATCTTTTGGCCCATGGCAGTGGGGAGGGCTTGCTTGTATCACCCCATCCAATTCCTGTATAGTGGGAAGCACTGATTTTCAATCCTGTTCATTTATTTGGTAACCACTTATTTTTTGTTTGTTTTTCCCTTTCAAAAGTGAGTTGCATCCTTATATAGCAAATTTATGGTTAATGCTGTAGTCTTGCTTTTCATCATTACTCTTTGTGGGTTTCTCACAATTAACCTAGACAATTTTTGGTATTTATTAGGTCATGGTTTCAAAACTACTCTTCTAAATGTGTAGATATAATTTCAAGATTTTAAAACCACCAGTGATTGATTTAGGGTTTTTTTCCTGGTAGGAAGGTCCCAAGTAGAATATTTCTAGATGCAATTCTAAGGTTTTGGAGTTCAGTCTTGAAGAAAATAGCAGTGTCAAGCATTCATTGGCTGAAACCTTTTACCCTGAGTGGAAGAAGCCTTGCTGAGTTGTTGGTAACTTTACATACTGCTGTGGCTTCAGTTCTACAGAGGTACCTTCCCTAGGGTTATATCTGTCTTGATAGGTACATTAGAGCTGTTATCTGTTTAGTTTAGGTGTGCAATTAGAAACTGAGCCAAGTAAAACTTAAGATAAATGAAATTTCTGTGAGGTTGTTGGCTGCTGCTGTGTTTGTGAAGAGTAAGATAGCCCAGTGCCAGGAAACCTATTCTGCCTCCAATTAGAAACCATAGACAAGTAAGTAATTAGTCCAGAGAAATTTAACTGTGAGAAGGAAAGGTTGTAGAGATTTTTTTGTCATGCAGTTTATGATGATCTTACTAAACCTGAAGATTCCTATTTCTAGTGCATGTTTTTGTTTTGAGGTAAACTTTTCAGAATTAGCAAGTCCCATTTAAAAAACGTGAGCCTGATTTCTCTGTTAGTTGTGGTGAGATATTACTGGTTAATTGGGCTTGTTGGGAACTTGAGTTTTATTTAAATGTACATTTGAGATTTCTTGTGTTGCCATGTGTTTATGTATGTATGTTTCTAGACATCTCTGCTTTTTTCTTCTTCTGCTATCTGAATGTATATCAGGAAGATGGCATATAATTGTGCTACTAGTATTCCCTGTAAGAGCAGTGAGATTTTTCATCCATCTTTTAACTAGAAGATGGAAACAGAATGCTTAAAGTAGTTGTCTTTCTAGGTGGGTGTTACAGGGTCACTGCTGTGGCCATATTGGGGTCCTGTTATGACTTTTTTTGCTTGTGAAAGAATAGACTACTTGTGAGTTGCACAGAAAATAACATGGCAGAAACTGGCAGTAGATGGCAGATTGCTCGAACCATTATAGTATAATGGCTTGAGCCATTATAGTGCAAGAATTGTACAGCACCCAGCATCTTGTTTTCTCCACTCCCTTTAATGGTGTTCTATGTAGGATGTGCCTGAGGGCTCTATGTTAAGGTAGAAAAGTTCTGATTTGGTGCTGAAGTTGTATGTAGGGTGTTGGTCTTGTTAAACTCTGTCTGAAGTGCTGTCTGTGCTCCCTTCTGTAGAGGTTCAGTAACCTCTAGGAATTTCTGCTGTTGTCAAAAAGCAATCTGTTCCAGACTACTCCTTGTGGAAGAGTCTTGGGTACTCCTTCCACTAAAAGACTCCCGAAGGCACTTCCTTCCCTTCCACCTATTGAACCCTCCTACATCCTGATCCTGTAAGAGACTATTCTCTTGTTTACACTTGGTAAGCAGAACCTTGCCCCTCAGCCTAGGAAGACTCAGCTGCATACCTCCCTGTGTTGGGGGGAAGGGAAGTCCTGGGAACATAGAACAGATGAATTTTTGTCCTGTTTATGCAAACTCTCTCTTACTTTTGTGCTATGTTGTGCAATTGTTATTCAGCTGAAACTTCCAGTGTCTGGTGTCATCTAAACTCACAGTAATAAAGTCAGGTGATTAAAAAAAAAAAAATATTGTGAAGCTAAAGGGAAAGTTGGTTGTGAAATGATACTGAGAATAGACACCCTCTTCCAAACTGGAGCGTCTTGCCAGCTGTGGGCAAAATATGTACCAGGTAGCAAAACCAACCTCAGCAAACCATTACTAAAAAGGTAGAATGGTTTTAAATCTTTTATGGACTCATTTGTGCATATTTTGGGGCTTCCTGTAATTTGACAGGCTAAATTGTAATACATTAATAAGAAAATAAATAAACAAATGTTAAAACAAAAGTCACATGGAATAGAGGGGCACAATTGCTAAATGGCATAAAGCATCTTCCCTTGGCACTTATCCAGTTCCCATAGCCTTTAACTGTGACTTGTTGAAATGTCCCATTACAAGCACAGCAGCATGTGAACTGCAGGACATCAGAGTTACTTTTTCCCTGGGCTTTTGATATGTCAGGATTTTTAGTTTTATTACTATTCATATATTCCCTGAAAACGAAACCACTTTGTTGTTTCTAAACCAGAATCTATCTCCTTAATAGTTTATGAATAAGTTACTGTTTTGAGTTCTGAATGTGGAACTTCATGTATACGCCTTGGACATAGGCATTAAAAAAGTACATATTTTCAATTCCACGTGAATATTTGCTAATCCTGTTAGTCATCTTTCTGACCTGTATATGTGCAAATCACAGAGAACTGACAGAGGATAAATGTCATCTAATAAAAAAGAAATCTGCGAAAATGCATATTTAATAGGAGTAGGGTTATTAAATAATCTCTTTCAAGAACTGTTCTATTTGTAAGTTTATAGAACTGCTTGTATAGTTAACCATTTGTGTTGGTTTTTTTCTTGAGCTTGACTGTACTTGATTACAAATGATTGGCTTTTTTACTTACACATGGAGTGCATGTATTCATTGTATTCACATAGGGAACCAACTTGGACAAATGGGAAAAAAAACTGGTTAAATAAGTTAAATGGTTGCCATGCATAAAACAAGCAAACAGAAAGTGAAAAAGCTTTGGCTGTGAAGGCGGCCTTGGATGGCCTAGAATCTTGGGTTCATGTTGCTATGGCAAAACAACACAAAGGGACAGATCCTGCTGGCTCCACTCAAGTATCCCCATTCACTTTGTTGGGACTTGTGATGTACCTTAGAGGAGGATTTTTGTCTGGCTTTGGTAGAGAAGTGTTTGTTAGCAGTGTTGTAGAGAGCTGTGCCGCCTCTGGCACCATGCATGGAAAGAGGAGGGAACTACCAGAGTCCAGGTAGATAAGGAGGAGAGGAAGTGGAAGTTATTCTTCAGGCAGTAAAGGAAAAGGTTAGACAACGAGGAGGATAGAGTTAAGGCAAGGGAAGAATTTGTATGGGAAAGGTAGGTGCTGATTAATGAAACAGATGGTGACTACTGGGGAAGAAGCTTAAAGGAACAGAAATAAAAGGGGAAAATAAAACAAAAAGATTCTAATTCAGCAATAAATGTGGCAAATTCCTATGCTGTAGAAGCCTTTAATAGGAAAGAGAAACACCCCGAAATCTGTGGCTTTGCCCACCTGCAGGCATATGTATTGCTAGGTTGGACTGTGCGGGGAAGTTTTGGAAAAGTAAGCAAAGTTAAATTTACCAAGAGAAGAAAAGTGGGTAAAATTTGAAATTAAGGAGACCACTGATTTCAACAAGAATAATGTGTAATAGGTACTCTGCCAGAAATACAGAAATAGGCTGAGTAGGAAGGTGCTCAAATGTCCTGAAGACAGAGCTTTATCCTAGGGTGTACAGTGGATCATTTTCATTTGTAGTTCTTCAAGCACTTTAGAGCAGAGTCCAATCCCCTTTTTGGAGAACATTAGGCGGGTGTGGGGATGGATACATTTCTACTGGTGTCAGAGCAGCGCAGAATGTGATTTCTTAGTAACAAGCCATCCACAGACCACAGAGCCTTATGGCCTGAGAATGGGTGTCAGTGAGGGCTGGGATGTCCCTAGGGAAAGCTGCTTTTTTAAGAGTAAGCAGCATGCTTCTCACCTGTGAATTCTTTGGTCATGTTGTAGTATTGAAGGTGACTTCAAAGAATAGCTTTAAAAAATCCACAGAAGACTGGGATTCTGAGGATGATGAGTAGCAGATTTTTACGAAAAAATTATTTTGATTAGTGAAAGACAGAGAGATACAGTAGTGTACTCAAGTGATCTGTGTTTTGTGCTTACTGCTGCTGGCTCTAACAAATGCAGATTTCTATAAATACCACTGAGTTAAGGAGCATCTTTTGTCCTCTAACTTAGCATAACAATGTTATCTCTCCTTCCATTCAGTGCATTTTGGTGTCCTCCAAAAGCATCATGCTTTTCACTGTTTTCTAGCTAAGCTTTATGCATCAAAATTCTCATAGACATCAGAGGCTCCTCATTTAAACCAAATTAAAACCTCATGCTCTCTTCTCTGCTTGTCTTCATGTACTTCATAATGTGTTTTCCCCCCTTACATCCCCCCAGTCTTCCTTTTAACCTAATAAAATCTAGTGGTAGTAAGATTCTTCCTATGTCCCCAGCAGTGCTCCTTCCCCATTGCATCTGCAAACTGATATTTCTCAACGAAACAGGCTCTTTGTGCTTTTTGGACCATTGCTTTTACTAGGACTAGTGGCCTTTACAAAAGCAAACTTCAGTGAAAATGACGCCTCAATCTTCTATGGCTCTGGCTGCAGATGTCTTCTTTTACCAGCCTTCCTTGTAGCTGGTAGTATAAAGCATGAAAACATTGTTTAGTAAACCCAAAGCTCTGATGTTGTCTTCTCTTCCTCTTCCTCATTGGGATTTTTTGGTTATACTTCTAATATGCCCTTTTGTGATCTCAATTACAAAAATAGCCATGCAGATATACCCCAAAGGAAAAGATGATTCTCTCGGAAATTTCTTTTTAATCTCAAGTTGACTAGCAGTTGTGTTTACTTCTTGGATAAATAGTTTAGGTTCCTTATCCCTTTGCACAACTTTCTTCTCTTATTTCAAAGGAAATGTTTCCCTATTTTGGGGACTGCCTCAGCTTTTCCTAGTTCGCAGGTTTCACATATTCTTTTAGTGATAGCAGGTTTCATATTGAAGCAAAATCCAGGAGATTTTGCACCACAGCTGAATTTTTCACACCTTTTTTTTTTTTTAATTTGTTTCTCTTTGGTATAGTCAGATGGTCAGTTAGTAGTAGCTTTGTAGCTGACTCTTGTCACTGGTAAGGATGATCAAATTTTGCAAAATACTGACAAATTGCCTCCTTAATAGATTTATTCTTAAGGGAGTTATTGGTAGCAATTTTGTCTATCTTTTGACTTGAGTTGCAGCTGTGTAGCTGACTGCTTGGATATCAGTCATCCTAAAGTCATGAGACTCACCGTCATTTTGTCACCTTTTCACATGGCTTGATATCTGCCCTCTTTTTTAAGTTTGTGAGTGCACATCTTCAAGCGAGCTCAGTCTTCAGAAAGTTCTTCTGAATTTTCATACACTGCCTGCTCTGAGTTATACCTTGTAAATGTTACTGGTCAGTGGATTCAGTAGGAATCAAATCACTCATACTGATGGAAATGTGTATGTATTCTTTTTACCTTTTAAACTATCGTTCCCAAATCAAAGTTGAATTAAAACTTGACATTTTAACTTATTTAGGTGGTCAGGTCAAAATGGGATTCTGAGCAGCATCGCTTTCTCTCCCATTCTTTCCCTGTGCTCCCTATTTCTGCACAACTCTGTGCCTTAAAATGTCACTGAAGAATGAGAGGTTTGTGCTGATGGGAACATGATCTAAGTAATGTCCCTGCTGAATTACCCGTGGAGAAAGGCCGCAGAGGAGTTCCTGGTGTTTTCCTCGTAGCCCTGGGAGTGCGGATTTAGGTGCAGGTTCTTGTGCAGACTTTTGATGGTGCGCAACATGGCACATGCTGTATAACGGAGCCCAGCCTTTTGTCTTTGTGCTTCATTCCATTTTAATGTCAGCAAGAATCTTTTATATGCTATTCATGTTGCCACAGTTTAGATGTTTTAGTCCTGACTCAGCATTTTCCTATCACCTAGAGCCGTGATGGTGGTTTGTAGTTGCTTGTGTTGCTTTATGGTGAGTGTTAGTGGTTGCCAAGGCACCATCTGTGATCTTCTGCTCCAGAAGGCTGGTAGTGAAATAAAGTAGATAAGCTTTTTTTATTTGACTGAACACAATACCAACATTCTGGTTCCTTACCTTCTTGATATGTAGTCTTATTCTAGATATTTAGATGACTGAGAATAGGTTAAAAAAAAAGGTGGAAGAAGATACTGTGGATCTGGTGTTTTCTCTCAAAAATCTACAGTGTCAAATTCTGGGTCCAGAATTTTCAGTGTTTTTAAGCCTTGCAGGCATTAACTGTATTGTAATTTTTTTTGTATAGCACAACTTTATGTATAAAGTTGTTTAACTGACCTGGTATATCATGTCCTGAAATCTCTTAAAATAAAGACTCTGAACAACTTTATGTTTATATTTAGTGTCAAGTGGCATTGAAGAGTTTTCAGAATTTGTCATACTGAGAACTGATGAGTTAAATTTATTGAGTTACCCATAAATCAGCTAGAGCATATGTGAAACATTTCTCCATGCTATAATAAAGGTAGCAGCAGATAAATAACCAAACAAATGTTTATGTGTCTGAGAGAAAGTCTGATTACTTAAAATAAACATGTCTGAGGGTGTGAGTACCATTGGCAGGCTTCAGCAGGACTTCAGTATTAGTTGACAGAAGGGACTCTGGGGTTTCACTTCCAATTAGATCATAACTTGCACAGTGTATAAAATGAGAGAGCAACAGCTGCAAAGAAGTACTGAAATACAGGAGGAAGAGTACTAGGCTATTGGCACCTGGGTATCTGGCAATATAAAATGCACTCCCCTAGTAGTCCTTTAAGAAAGAATTCTGTTTCCTTCTTACAAGAGAGACAATTTTAAATGTCTAGTAACATTTCTATAAATTTTATTTATGTATTATGTATTTTTACTTCTTTCTGTAGGCAATCAGAAGTCCGGAGGATTTGATTTCAAAGCACACCACAAATTTCGAAGAAAGCAAATCTACATGAAGAGCTACAAAGGGAATTGATTTGAGAAGATACAGCATTTGCAAAAATGTCTTCAAGTGGTGTGACTTCAGTGTTTGCTTTGATGGTTTTGTGCTTTGCAGCTGCAGGTAGGTGGTATTATGTAAATTATGCATTCAATGTAACCTATTGTACAGATTCAGAATTGTTTATCAAAAATACTTTTTCATGCTGGAAAAATGTAGGTCAGCTAAAGTTTATGTTTATATCTAGGTTTTACATAAAACTATTGTGATCATAACTGCATCATATATGATGTGAGAAACAATGCTGTTCCTATAAGAATGTTTCTTTGCACCTGTGTTCACCCTTAAAATAATTTAAGAACTGCAGTAGTAATGTAAGTTATTTAGGTTATTTACCTGTTTATTTAAAGAAAGAGAACTGCATGGTGCACAGATATAGGGAGGGTTGCTTAGGAAGCCTTTGGGAGTGGAAGCAGGGTAGCTCTGCCAGCATAATGAACTATTTGCTCTGTCAAGAGGCTGGATTTTATTACCCCAGGTGCAGGGTTGTGCTAGTGAAGTTGAGCTAGAGTCTCTCTACAGAGCTGAGCTGAAAGGGTTTACCAGCTCCATGCTACCTTCAAGATCTATAATCTGGAATTAAGTCGTGATTATTCGACTTCATAAAAAGAAATGTCTGACAAAATCCCGGAAAAGTTCATAATAGGTCACTCAGTCCATCCATCCTTCCTGCCTTGTTGGGATAAACTTCACCTTGGTCATTCCTGAGAGTTGTCTAATCTGTTTTATAGTGAACTATCAATGGTGATGGCAAAGACCTTTTAATAACAGTTGTCAGTGTAGCTGGAGGTCTTGTAGTTAGGAATATGCTTTGCTGTTTGTGGGGATTTCTCCTGTCCCACTTTTTGGCCTATGGATTTTTTTAAACAGTATGTTGCAATAACTTGTGACAGAGAAAGGAAAGATCTGTGGAGTTCAAGTACCTAGTTTATACTGTAGTTTCTTCAAGTGCTGAAGTGATTCTTCTCCGTATGTTTGTTTGTCAGAGTTCTTTCTGTGGTTGCAAGGGGAAGCCTCTTATGTTTCCAGCTTGCATACAGTGTGGGTCATTGGAGAAGATGCCAAGTGGATACACAGTCAGTCAAAATGAGATAGTGGGAAAAGTGGACAGTGGACAGATGGCTTGCTTAAATCTGAGATGTCCTCACTGTGGAAAAGATGACCAGCCTTGGAAGAGACAGGGCTGAGCAATTAAATGTGTTACAATTTGGCTTCCTTTCATCATCAGCATGGAAAACTGTTGTTTCAAGCCCTCAAGCCTTGTGGGACTTTCTCTGGGTTTGACCTCCTAAAGACATCCATCCAACATTAGTAGCTTTGATTGTTTAATAGTACGTGATGGTAACGTTTTGCAATAGCTTCATTACAGATGAACTCTCAGGGCGTGTCTGAGTGTGTCTGTGGCTGGAGCCAAGGACTTGAATGCTGGTCTTGGCTGAGAAGAGCCATTACTTGGAGCAAATCTGAATCATTATAGATGTGTAAAAATCTCCTCTAAAAGGAAGTGCCGGTTTAGAAAAATGAAAGCTTTTTTAATTTATTACAACCACAATTCTGTTTTGCTGCTGAGGAAATTGCTTGCCTAACAAGTCAGCTTACCTCTTTATGCTTTAATTAAAACACACTAATTTAAGTGTTATCAAACACAGTACTACTATTAGAAAGTTTTTCAGTGTTCAGAAACCTTAGCGTGTCTGTCTTGAAATTTATTGTGGTTTTTTTTGTTTTACTCCGCAATTCTGTGTTTTCCTCTGGCAACTATTCTTGAAACAAACTCTTATAAAGCCTTGGATTTGATCAAATGCTTATTCATAAGTAGAGTTACAGAATTATTTTGGCTGAAAGGGACCGCTGGAAATCTAGTCCAGCACCCTGTGTGAAGCAGAGCTAGTTTCAAATTATTTTTTTCTTGGAGACTGATTCTTCCCGCTGTCTGCATGGGAAGAACATAGGTGAAGGGAGTAGAAAGGGTCACAGTTGGTTAGGGGAAGGTGGGAGAGCTCTGTCATTGTGGTTTTTGGCTGTGCCTGTCCTCTGGGTTTTGGTTTTCCTCCATGCTTTTTATATTTTTCAATAACTTCTTAATGAGAACAACTAGTTAGTTTCCTTTTCAGTGTATAAAGAGTGCAGTAAGATAAAAGCAATAAAGAACTGAGGGACTTTGATGAAGAGGAGAGAGAGAATGTCAGGCAGATGTAATTAAACTGAGGAAGGATAGCTGAAGGTTATTTAGGTAGAGCTTTTGGAACTTTCTTGAGTCCTATTAATGCAAACAGTTATACTTTAAATGCAGGAAGTTTGTGGCTATAGGTGAAACATGGGTGGGAGCAAGCAATGCGTTGTGTGGAAAAAGCTGTGGCGGAGGCCCATGAGCAGTGGTCAGAGTGATGATCAGGCTTGGCTCTTAATTACTAGTGTACAGAACCTGTGCTCTTTCAGTCTTGAACCATTAATGTACTAGTATAAATAAAACTAGAAGTCTAAATAAAGCTAAGAAGTATAAATAAAATCCCTGCGTGCTTGTGGTGAAGCCTGGGGGAGGCAGGGGGCAGCATGCCACCTCCCTAGGGTATTGATTTTTGTATATTAAGCCTTTTTCCAGCTTACTCTATGTTTCTGAAGAAGTGAGGCTGCTACAGGAAAGCACACCTTTCTTTTTTTTCCAGTCCTACACTGGCTCTGCTGCAATTGTCTTGGGGTTTTTTGCTGACTTTACAATATCTTCAGCATTCTTATCTTTTCAGGTATAGGTGAGCTTCTAGACAGAATCTGTATTTAGTTTATTTGTTTCTATTCTTGCCTTTTAAGGTACTAATCTATTAAATATATATCAAAAAACCCCCAAACCCCTCGAGTTTTAAGACATGATGCACAGACATGGATATTCAAAGCTGAGCCACAGGTCTGCGTGTTTTCCCTGCCAATACTTGAAGAGTACACCTCACTAACTGCACTGAAAGTGGTCTGTATAAATATTCAAATAATATTTGTTTTTCTACCTCCTCATACTGCCTGGATGTATGTAGCTAAATGCTAATCTGAATCTGATTAGCTTTTATCTTATACACAGATTTCTTGTAAGCTTGTATTTATACAGCTTCAATACAACCGAAAAAAATTGCAAAGAAAACCTTGATTACTGTGAGATTTTTCTTCATGAATAGTCCAAGGCAGGATGGAGAGAAGAACTGCTGGCAAACTATCTGCCTGACTGAAGGAATTATGTTTTTGAAGTGGGCTTAAATTAAGGTCTGGCAACCTACAGTAGGAACTCCACACAAAAACACTCAGAACTGTACACACTACAGCCCTGGATAACCTCATAAGCAAGTCTGGCTTTTTAATCTTGGAGCAAAAATATGCTGTCCTAATGTAGCTTGAATCAAAGGCTGAAACATATTTATTTTACTTGCTGGCAAATTTGTACAGTTGGGTGCACAATGCATGTCTTGATGTCTCAGAGGACAGCTGAAACACGTATCTACCCTAGACCCTGAGGGCCAAACCTTCAACAGGACAGGTTCTTCCATGAAGGAATGGGAACAGTTTTTAACTTGAACTTCTATTTTTCCTTTTTCTTTCCTGCATTACTATTCAACTGGAAAGAGGACAGAAGAGTGATATAGCCTGTGGATCTACACTGGCCAAAGGTCTCATTCCAGCCTTCTGGGCTAGATCCTCTGGTGGTGCAACTCATTCCCGCTGCTGACATAGCAGCGCAGCCATGGCATCTGAAACCAACCAGAATTTGCCCATGTAGTTATGCTTACTTTTCTTCAACCCCACTGACATTGGGTATTGCCTGTGCTTGCCTTGTAGACACCTCTCTCCTTGTGACAGACTTTCATGGTTGTGATCAGGCTGATGCCTTAAGAGCCTGTAAGAATTGGATATATTGAAGAATTTACCCATTTTGGTAATACTGAGCTTACTGACTGGTTTATCTGCTCGTGTTAGGTCTGTCTCTATGGTTTTCTTTCAACAGCTCTTTACTCCCTGGTTCTCTACTGTATTGTTATCCTAGCTTTTTTTCCCTTTCTTTTTATGTACTTGTTCTTATAAGTAATCTCACATTGTTCAGAGCATGTGTGCTTCATTTTCAATAAGACTGTTCACTTGTAAGATGTATCTTTTGGATCTGTGCCCCCCAGATACAGTGGTGATGGGTGCCATGTTAATAAGTGTAACAGCAGGAAGAAACAGACCTTGTCATGACATCTTTTTTTTTTAAAGACGAACTTCCCCTGACCTTGAACAGTGTTTCAAAAAGCAATATAGGATCATTCAAAGCATAACAGAAAAGCCTTCCACTGGAAGGTGAAATTTAAAAAGTTTCATATTAAAAAAATGAAATTAATACCAATTAAGTCACTCACACAAATTTCCTTCTACTTTAAACAATGTTTGCTGGGTATTTCGCGGATGTAATTAAATTGTAATTTAAATTTTTTTCCCCAAAGTATTTGTTGCCTGATGCATGGAGTTTTTTTGTTTAAATTTTGTTAAGAGGATGAGAACCAAGGGACAGAGGTTGGCTCTTGAATTCTTAGGACTGAAGTCCTAAGCACAGGCTGGTTGCAGCTTCTGAATGGACAGAGATTTGACTCTGTACCTCCCTTTACCTCTTTCTCATAATCAGCTGATTTCTGCCTCCCTTGTAAAACCACCCACTGCTATCCCTTTATGGTCTGCTTAGCCAGACTTTTGAGGATGAGATTAACCAGGATTTGGAACATTTGAAGACTTGCAATCTCAGAGGAGAATTAGAGGAGCAGAGGGCTGGTTCGTGCTGTGCCATCTGCCACTGCCATGCTCCATGTTGGAAAGGCTGGGAGCCCCCCTGCAGGGGCTGCAAGGGAATGGTCATGCTCTTTTCAGGAGAGGCTAACGTGCTGTCAGTTCTGAAAGGTACTATTTAGGAACCCCTGACTAGCTTTTAAGGTGGAAATTGTTCTATTTTTTAAATATTCTTTCAGCACCCTGATGGTGATTTGAAGCATCTCAATATCAGATTGTTCATCTGATAATGAACCAAATGATGAGTTCCTAACTTCATATCAGTGAGCTTGCTGAGCTAACTTTGAGAGGTCAAAATATACATGAAAAAAGATAGGTTATCTTCATTTCACACAGAAAGAAGTAATAACTTTTGAAGAGTAAATTATGTTTTTAAGTGAGGAATTTAAATACAAAGACTGATCAAAACTGGAGAGCTAGACTAAATCTGTGGGTCTCCTGACTTAGTGTTTCTTCAGCACTGCTGGTGGTGATTATTCCTTAGTAAATTACATTTTTAATCTGGCCTTCTGTCTGTCTTCCAGCCAACTCAGTTGAGTCAAATCCTGTGCCATTTCTGTGTGGTTTATATGTAAATAGTTGTTTTTTATCTTCCAAACCCACGCAAAAATTCTGAAGAATTTAAAGAGTCAGGATACAGAGAAAGGTTATGTATTTTCCAAGAGGTAATTGTATCACAGACTTGGAATGGCTTGAACTGAGCAGACTATGTTTTTCCTGTATCAGCAAGGCTATCAAGCTAAAAACAGTAGAATTTCGGCAGAATTCTGCACAATTCTGTACCCATGTGGCCCATGTGGAACAGTAGCATGTGGGGTTGTGGGTCCTGATTTAGCAAAACAACTGAATGTATGTTGAAGTGTTTGCTGAACCAGAGCATTTATCACTAAATGTGAATGTCTGGTTCTTTGATTAAAACTGACTCTGGGTGATGCCAAAGGAATCCTAAGAATATGAGGCCCACAATGCAGTACTCAAATTGCGTAGATGCAGGCAAATGGCAGCATTGCCGAGGGTCTCTGGGGGGAAGTACTCAACTGATGAAAAGTAATTTTGCGGAAAATTTTATGGCACAGAATGGGGAATGACATTAATCCTTGTCTTTCTAAGGAAATTTATTGAAGTTTTTTTAAAAGAGAAACTTGTCTTTAACAAGTTCTAAGCATCACATAATTATTTTATAAATACTTTGCTAAAAATAATTCTTTTGTTTTCTGAAGGGAATTGGGAATTGGGATTTTGCTTGCAGATCTTTTAATATCCTTTCTGTATTGCAGGCCCGTATTAACTCTTTCTTAGGTTCTCCATCTGTAATCTATCTTAAAAATAACATGAACCCTTGATCCCTTTAAATAATAAGAAAGTGAAAAGGGCATATTTAGTTAACTGAAGATTGGGCTTTAAGGGCTGTAGCACCCCAAACACAGCATTCCCCAATGTGATTCTGGGGTGTCTCAAGAAGAAACAGAGCATCTGCTATTAGGAAAACAATTGCTGTTTTCACATGAAAATTGTATTGAGTTTCTGCAAGTGTTTTTCTTTTATAAGCTTCTTGCACTGAAATATATTTGCATGAATCAATGCTGTTATTTTACTACTGGTTATGTTATAGTGTAGAGAGAATGTAGGGGTCAGATGTATTCCTTTTCAAAGAAGAGAAATAATTTCATCTAATGACAAAAAGAGCTGAAGTCCCTTAGGCTGTAAGTCATAGGAGACATGAATTTGGAGTGAAAAAAAATATATTTAGCACAAAGACTGTGCCGTGTTTCATTACCTGAAGGCACTGAGTTGGATTCTTCTTTGGTGTAAACTTGTTTTAAGTCAGTGGAATTTCTCCAAGGATAAATTTTGACCCCAGGTGACAAAAGCAAAGGTTTTTAGTAATGCCATAAAGTGCAGCTGCTTCAAGCACAGTGTGCTTTTCTTCATAAGTGTACTTTATAAAAGATGGAGCTATTGTTTCCTTTTTTTGGCAGCTTCTACACTGTGAGACTTCCTAATAGGGGTTTAATAAAAAAGGGATTTTACCTGTCAGGAGTGGAAATAACTAAACTGAAAATGTCATTACTCTCATTATTGGAAGGTAGCGCATAGAAGAAGTAACAAAGGAATTTAGGGTTAGGCAATGGAAATGTTGCTGTTTTTTCTCTTCAGCAAAAAGTTTGCTTTCATCTGGAGCAGGTTCGGTGTTTTTTTGTTTTCTTTTAAAATTTTAAATTAATGTATTTTACTTAAAACTTGGAGCCAAGAATTTATTTTTATGGTTATCTTCACTTCTTTTCCTCTTTTCTTTTTCTTCACTTCCCAGATCACCAAATTTGCCTTGTATCTGGAAAGGATGGTTGATGCAATCTATTTTGGAATAAATAAAACTTTCCTTTGTATTATTACTTTCCATTTAAATGGAACACTAACACATATGTCCTACTAGAGATGCTCAAGTTATTTTGATTCAATCTACTAAGTCAAGATGACTTTTTTTTTCACGAGATTGTGTACTTTCCCTTTATGTGTAAAAATCAGTGGGGGGTAACAGGCCACTTTGTGTCACAATGCCTTGACAGTTCTTTAGGCTGCAGATATGGTATGAAAGTGAGTTATTTGAAAATGTTGCTGAAGTAGCTTAGCAGCATTCAGTTTGCACATTTGGGGTTGCTTGGAGGAAATTTGTAGAAGAAGAACTTTAACAGCCATGGCCACACATTGTATATATTTGTGTGTGCGTTTAGTCCAAATGGGTGATTCCTGGTTACTCTTGGGAAACATCTACTCTGAAGGATAAAAGCTGCCTGTGGCTCCTGGTCCTGCTGGACAGGGGTGCTGCCTGCTCTGCTGGGTCTGAGGACCATGGTGGAGTCTTCTGCCCATGGAGTGATGAGCACTTTTCATCAACAGCCAACGCACAGCAGCTCTGTGTGCCCTGACGTGTGTGTGTGGTCATCCTCTGCCGTGACTCAATGTAAATGCCTGTGCCTGAAGGACCTCTGTGAGAGGGTGGGCTGAGTTATGGGCTGTCAGACCAATTCTTTCCAGCTGTGGCTCAGCCCTGAACTGGACTCCTGGAGAAGAGCACAGTGATGCTGGGCCACCAACTGGATCTGTTCTTCTCTTGGAGTCCCCCTCCCTGATGACCATAGGTGTAACCTGTGAGCCTCTGCTTTTGACTGAAAGATGAAAGACTTGTATCTGTATTTGTGACTTTCTCTGTGATCTCCCCATGAGTCATTTCATCTCTCAGTCTTGGTCTCTTGATATGTAAAACAGATGTTCTACCCTGACATCTTCCATGCAAGACTGTTTGAAGAGCTAATGTAATCGCTTTAAAGTTCTTGGATCACATTGGGGTAGCTGCTATTATCTTGTTAATTCTTCAAAACCTCCCCCTGCCATTTTTTGGAGGTATGAAAATGGCAAAAGTTTTATTTCAGGGACTGTCAGACTTTTTACCTGTTTTGCTTGTGTTTAGGCTCATGGATGCTGAACTGCAGAAGTTTGTTGTGATCTCTGATAAGGAATAAGATGATTGAAGTTTTGGCAAGTCATAAATTAGTTATGATGTCCTGAGGAGTGTCTTAACTCATTGCTTCTCTTTTCTCTTCCTGCCATGCCAACCTTTATTTCTTAAAAAAATAAAGTCACTATTTTTAAAAGAAATAGAATCCATCATACTGAATGTAAGGGGCTGAGAAATCTGAGACTACACAAAAGGATTTTCAGGTGAAATGTGATTCTCTTCTGGCATCATTAGTAGAAAACTTACTCGCAGGCAGGATGACATTACATCCCATGCATTGTTTGAGCAAAGTGGTAGAAGTTAACGTGTGGGTTCAGTTTCTGGCATTAGGGCAGACCTTGTCTTTGGAGAGGATTTGTTTATGTAATTTGTAAAAGTTGCCAGTTTTCTGTTTTTTCTGCTTTGAAATCTTAGATCAGTCTGGCAAAATTTCCTTTCATAGCACTAATGAGTTCAAAGCAGTAATTAATTGTTCTGTGGGATATTTTCACCTTCAAGCTGAAAAAGTAATGGGTATTTGCATAAATTGACAAGAAAACTGTTCAGAGATTACCTTGGATATTACTTGTCTCAGTTGCTTTTTGGAACTAGGCCAGTAGTAGTTGTTTTTCTTGCTGAAATAGTGCTCATGGCCATATTGTTCACTGCATTCGTTTTCATTCTCCCAGTGTTAATGTTTGATCTCTGTGATCACATGTATCATCACAGATGGAAGCAAGAGAGCTAAAGTAGGCATCATAGGAAGGACTGAGGTTTTTCAGAAGATTAAAATTGTCTTAACTGTAACACTTGACAAATGCTTCTCCAGTGTCTGCTGTTAAAAGGCCTGTTACCTGACTTTAATGATAGTGAAAAAGGAGAAAAAACCCTCCTGAAATGTCAGAATAAGGAATGCTTCATGCCAGTAGCAGAAAAAAAAAAGCAATTCTGAAAAAGACCTGGTTCTTGCTTGTGTTCTCTTGAAATGTCTTTTCTCTTTTATTTTTTGAAATTTGCAAAACTAGGGGTTTTTCAAGCAATTTCATGCCCAAGATAATATCTAAGACCCTGTGATGGTTCATTTTCTATAAAAATAATAAAAAAAATTAAACTTACTTAATTCTGGGTCTCTGTTATATATACTGGATCTCAAAAGTACATTTGCAGCAGGAAGCCTGTAAGTCATATCTTATGAATGCTAGACTGAACTTCAGCTTTATTGATATGATTCAGGAGGAAAGAATTCTAATGACACAGTTCTGAGTATTGAGTGCTTAGTGGTGTTAAAATCTTCTTGTATGTGGAGAAAACCAAACCAGCTCATTCTTCTGTTTGTTTCAACATCACACAAGCACTATGCAAAGGATTAACCAAGAAACGGTCTAAAACTTTTCAAGTAAAAGTTGCTAACAAAGAACTCCTTTATTTTGTTCTGCCTTGAGGAGTCCTAGAATGTATCTTCCCTCTTTTTCCGGAGAAATAATAATGCACTTGAGATGGTTTTATAGGTCAAGTGTTCATGTATCAATCAAGTATCTATGATTTGACAAGATTGCTCAAAGAAAAAGTAGAGTGAAATCAGGATTTATTAGGGAGGATTTCTGAGCAACGAATCAGTCATTTTTTGGCCTAGTGGACTGAAGTAATTTAATTGGAGCAATCAACATTTTTTCCTACTAGTTGACTGAACTAATTGAGTTGATTCAGTTCTGATACCTGTGTTGTCTTCTTGTTCCAGTTGCTTTCCTTACATTTTTGGAAGCAACCAGCCTGTATGCTTGTGTCCCAGTGCTCCCTGGTGGGATCTCTTGCTGGAATGCTTACTTGGGGATTCAGTTTGCTGTTTGATGGGCTACAAGCCCTGCAGCCAGAAAGGGTTCGTGTTCAGACCATACCTTTCTGCAGAGTTGCTACATCTTCTGCTCTTTTAATCCCATTCTAAACCAGTCAGTGGGTGTCTGATGCTGGCACAGTTGTATAACATTATGTCTCTAGGACAGTTTAATGGCAGCAATTTGAAGGTGGTGTAGCACAGTTCCTTTTTATTTAATGGAATTAATCCTAGGGTTCACGTCCTGAAATGGTAACAAAACCTGTGTCCTCGTTTGAAGTCTTTTGGCACTCCTTCTCCGTTTGTGACACAAGGGTTTCTTTGCTTTTTCTTCCTAACAGCTTCTTGTTAGGTTCTCAATGCTATTTTGTTAAATAGGCCATGGTTGGTATGGTTGGAGAGAGATTTACTGTGAACCTGATGTGCAAGGGTTGTTGTGCCAATGAAGGGAAGTCATCCTATTCCTCACTCTTCAGTGGGACAATGCAATGCATATAATGCTTTCTGCTCCCCTTTTTCTTTGGGTGTATGTTCTTCCTCCTGTGTCCAATACCTCACTCTGATTGTCTGTATCCAAGATGTGTATTAGTATGTTTTTTTAGTTGGGATGATCTCATCACTAATGAGTATTTGATGCCTTTGTAATGCTCCTAATATACACATAGAACAGCTGGCACAGACTTTTTAAACAACCATCTTTGTAATCTCCTGGATGATCTCAAAGAACATTTAAATATAACAGTGCAGTTACATTGGAAGCTTTAAAGATAAACATTTTTTTCATAGAATGGCTGAGCAGTGTATAGTGGGTGATACATGGGTCTTTCTTTGCATTTATGGTGAACAAAAACTGCAGTTAATTGTCCAAGGGAATTTACTAAACTATTAGTAGTTGATAATAAGCACAATAAAGAATTGGTAAATGAGAGTATACTCCTGTCCTTTATTTCTGAATATATTTGATTATTTTACTGTAGCCTTGTCCAAAGAAAAGAGTGTTTGTGCTCAACAAGAACTCAGTCCTTTTCCAGCCAGGCTTGTGGCTCTGGTGGTAGGACTGAGAGTAATGGGGCTGTTGAACTGCTCTGCCTGGGTTCTCTCGGATTATGAGTCAGGTCTGTGTTGACGTCGGGGGACAGGGGATGGGGGGGGTTTATTATTCAATTGTTTGTATCCAATATGTTGATACCATGCTTCAGTGGATCAGTTGGGGGTGGTGGCTTTTCTAAAGCAGGACACAGTGAGGCTTACACTTAACCAAGTGACTTCACTTGCAGTGTCATGTTGAGACTGCTTCTGCATTGTATGGCCAGTAAATTGTCACAGATCTCATGAGATATTAGTGAAATAGTGGGTGTTAACTTCCATTCCCTTCCATGAAGTTAAACCACTGGTCCACTGATAGGAAGAACAAGTTTCAGCCTGGTTCCTGTGTGCTTATGTGGCAGCTTTTGAAGTCCCAGAAGGATCTGGTTTTCCCTGAACCATCATGAGTGCTAGATAAAATGCAGGGACCCGTGAAAGTGGGTGGCAGGGGTAGTGGAACCTCCCTTTTTTGCAGTGGCTCAGGTTTGTACTAGGTCAAAAATGAATTTGCTCTTGCAGAAGTAGAGTATCAAAGTATTGTTCAGGTGTTTTGAGTAACTTGATCTGTGGTTCACCTGGTGGCACAGTTAGACATAACCACGAAGTAAAACATAGCCTGTCAGAACTGGAACATGTGGCAACAAAACGATTTGATTTACTGGCATAGCTATACATCCTTACTCAAAAGTACATGAAAAGCTGACCGAAGCACTTTTTTTGTTCATGTAACTTATGTAAACTGTATCCATAAGAAGGGTTTGCCAGCTTAGCAGAGTTTCCTACAGTGATATACAATACATTATGAAAAGGAAATGCACCACTGTACAATGCAATGTTGAAACTTTCATGCTTTTCCTATGAAAACTGTTGAATAAATGAGAGCCAGCAATCCTTGTCTGGACTCTGAGCTGAAGCCTTTCACACTCGGTGCTACACCTTGCATGCCATGGTGTAAGCAAGTGAAAGCTTGAAACGTGAGCTTGTCTAAACCCCACCAAACCATATGATTTAACTGTGCCCTGCGTTAGGTTCTTTGTCTGCTTGTTTTTTCTTTGTATTAAGATGCCATTTATTAAATATCTAAGTTTTGTCAGTCCCTAACTCTTGTTCTTTCCCTTAAATCATAACCTGATATCACCTCCTAATTATGAATATGTCGAAATGGGTCATTTGAATATTATTTTCTTCTACAAAAATAATAGTAATAATTAAAATATATATGTATGGGTATGTGAGGCGCATAGCAGTGACCACCTTCAGGCTGTTGTAAATTCCAGCAAACCAGATTTTACTGTCTGAACTGCCACCCCCAAGTGCTGACTCAATGATAGCTTTTACGTGTACCTTGAATGTTTAGCAGGAAGAGGTATTACTCATTACCCTCCCTGCTTCTTCCCCCTCCCCCCTGTCTTTTCTGAAGGACTGTTTGCAAGCTTGCAGAGCATGTGTGAGGCTCCTCAGACTGCTGACTCCACTGCAAAGTTACTTTGCATCTGTTAAGTTCCAGGATATTGTGACTGTTTTCTGAATAACGCTATCCTTTACTGATTGTACTTGAAAACAAATTGTGCTGTTCTAAGTGTTGCCAAGTCACTTTGAAAGTCTCACTGTAAGGTTTCTCACTGCTCACCCCATATACAGGGCTGGGTTCGTCTTTTTTGTTGAAAGGGAAAAAGCCATCCTGCTCACTGAGCTATCTGCTTCCAGTTAAGTCATGGGACAAAAAGCCTTCTTTGGTTAGCGTTTTGTGAGTAGTTTTTACAGAATCTACCTGCTTTTTTTTTCCCCCGAAAGTCTTGTTTGTTTGATTGTTCAAGGAGGAGCAACTGGAGTTTTTGTGTACTGGAAAAGACAACAAATTGTACTCCATCACTGGCAGTCAGGTCCCCCATGTGTTCCCTGCCATCTGTAGTGTCAAGGGGGCTTTTGCCTTCTTCATGCAAGCCCTTAAATGGGAGTTGAACCCTTGCCATACAGGAAGGTGTATTTCAACACCTGTGGGGTCTCTGAAAGGGAAGTACTTCAGATGTGTGTGTGAACATTTTATATTTTTGTGAAACCTGAGTCGGCTTTGAGGTTCCCTGAGACTTTTTTTCCATGCAGCGAGGATACCAAGATACATGCCTTATAAATGCTATGTTAGCATTGGGCACAAATGACTTATTTCCTGAGTTAAAACTCCTTTCCCCAACTTCCCGTAAAAAAAAAAGCAAAAGTTAATAAAAGATGATTTGAGGAGAAGAGCCATTGTGATTTCATATGGAGACCATCTCAGTTCTCCTTTTATATCTGATGCTCACCTGGGAGTATACACTGTACTTATGTCCAGAGCTCAAATTGTTTTCAACTTACTATTAGTTTCAAAAATGCATTTAACAGTTAACTGCCAATGTGCATGCTCCTTCTGGTTGCAGCTAACAAGCAGCTGGTCAGTACATTAAGAAAGTTTGGACTCAGTTAACTCTTGTGGAACCACAGCTCTGCATTTTTTCAAATACCCTTATAGAATTACATGGGGAGAAATCCAGTAGGATAACAAATGGGGCACGTACTCAATGAGCAGAAGGAAGTCAAGGAGGAGAAAATCCTTGGGTATTTTGGAAGGGAAGAAGGGCAGTAATGAGCGGGGGTAAGTTGTTACCTAGATAAAAAGAAAAGTGAGTGGTAGCATTTAGTAAGAAATTCCTGAAACAAAACTTTACCTCAAGGCGAGTGGAACGAGATACATTAGTGAGTGAATAATTTCAGAGCTCTGGCTGATATTGCAGATGGCCTTTTGAGAGACATTTTCTAAGTGAGGAATTTTACTTGTTTGTTGAGAATGATTTTGTTTCAGTGTGGGGTTTGTTTACTTTCTAGCGGGGTTCCGGAGAGCAGAAAAGAACCTCAAGGGTGCATTAGTTAGTAAGTGTTTTATTTTACAATTCAATATATATTCCTTTATGTTAACTTTAACAGTTTTGAAAATCTCATTAGTGGACTTATTCTGTCAAAATTTACATTTTTAGTAATTGAAATCATGCTTATCCACTGATGCCTTTCTCTTTTCAATGAAGACAAGGCGCAAGTATAGGATATATACGGCCAGATCTTTTTACATGTGGCTGCCATCTGCGTGAGCTAAATTACTCCCTATGAATCAGGCGTACAATATGCAAGCTCTCTCTGTTCTCTATAAAGTTCTGCTCCCAAGTTGTTTAGAGTCATCCTTTCTCGCTCTCCAGTTAGTTCTTTCTCTGGCAAATCTCCCATGGACCTCATCTGGATTCTTGCCTGATTAAGGACTAAGAGCTTGACCTTGTGAGATAATAAAACCCCAACATCCCCACAAGAATCTACACATTTCAATGGGAGTTGAAGGCAGTGTGTGCTGCTAAATGTATGCTGGGTTTAAGGTAATGATTTCAGGACTTGGCTGTGTTACAGTACACATACTTGCTGGCCCTAACTTGATTAAAGTAAGTTATTACCATTATTTGAATCCTCTGTGGAAAGGAAAACACATAGTCTCTCTGTGGATTTTGTGGCTTATTTAGAATGAATTTTCATTTTCTGAATGTGTATATAGAGATGTTCCTCACCAGAAAATTTCAGTTTATTGGTACTGATTTTTTAGGAGCTGTTTTCCTAAAAGCGGGGATCCAAGAGCGGATTGCTTTGGGAAGAGGAGGCCACGAAATTGTAAGAACTAGGAAGGGTCCTAACTTTGACTCTTACTGCACACAGCCTTCCAAAATGATTCACTGTTTCCTTAAAAGATTTCAGTATCTCCAAGGTTTTGTTAGAAACAAAGAAACACAACACTAATTATCACATCCCGGAAGAAAACACATTACCGAATTAGACCATATAATGAGATAATGAGCACAGTTGGGTAATGACCTTCAGCTCTTTGTGTGGATAATGCCCTTTAGACTTTTTTCATTTTAACAGAGCAGACTACCTAAAACCAAGGCATCTGGTTCAAAAAGAAAAACAGAATTCCCACAGAACCTCACAGTTTCGAAGGGGAAAAGTGTGGAAATTCTCATGCAAACCTCAAATTAGCTTTTAATTTAAAACCAGGTGAGTGTATAATGCACTTGCAAATTTCTGACATAAGAAAAAAGTGTTCTTTAGTATTGTATTACTGCTTATACACTTCTCTCTGAATGGTATTGCACCTAGGCACAAAAGGGGCCTGAAACTCAATTTTAGGTTGAAAACATAACCTTTAAAAGACAAAAGTTTCATGAGTTGAAGGCTACAGCATAGCTGCAGCATGCCTACCAAGAAAATAAATTTCTATTTAAAAGCACACAACAAACATAGGTAGTTTTTAATTAAAGCAAGATTTGTTGAACAAATATATTTGTCACTTAGGTGACAAACTAGGTAGATTTTTGTGGTAAAGCTCTTTCAGTCTTTCGAGACTGGCACTTGTGTATTTATAAACATTTTTTGGTGCATGTACTTTTTCTCCTCACCTATAATTGGCTTCACACAAGGTTTGCAGGGCTGGGTGTCACTGTGATTGCACACTTGGTAGTATCTGGTCAAACAAGATAACACTTGTGTGTTAACAAGCATGATGTGTTTTTATCTTCTGGCAACATGGACTTCTGTTGTGATGACCTAGTGACACACAGTGTTTGTACAGATAGGAATAGCTGAGCTTGGATGCATGTAAATCAAGCAGAATGGATTTCTACGGCTCAAATGATGCATCCCAAAGATGTTATAAGGAAAAAGAGATATGAAACAAAGACTGGCAAAGGTGTTCTTGAACATGCCACCAGAGGGACACTGACAGCCTTCGGAGGTGGGCCCTTCATGAAAACCTCATGAAAACTTCATGAAAACCTCATGAAGTTCAACAAGGCCAAGTGCAAGGTCCTACACCTGGATCGGGGCAATCCCAGGCACACCTGCAGAATTGGTGGAGAAGTGATTGAGAGCAGCCCTGTGGAGAGGGACTTGGGGGTGATGATTGATGAAAAACTCAATATGAGCTGGCAGTATGCACTTGCAGCCAGAAAGCCAACCCTATTCTGGACTGCATCAAAAGGACTGTGACCAGCAGGTTGATGGAGGTGATTCTTCCCCTCTGCTCTGCTCTCATGAGATCCCACCTGGAATATTGTGTACAGTCCTGGTACCCCCACCATAGGAAGGATATGGAGCTATTGGAGCAAGTCCAGAGGAGGCCATGAAGTTGGTGAGGGGAAGAATACCTCCCCTGTGAAGACAAGCTGAGAAAGTTGGGGCTGTTCAGCCTGGAGAAGGTTGTGAGGAGACCTCATAGCAACCTTCCAGTATCTGAAGGGGCCTGCAAGAAAGCCGGAGAGGGGCTCTTTACAGGAACTGTAATGACAGGACAAGGAGTAATAGGTTCAAACTGAAAGAGGGGCAATTTAGATTAGATATATGGAAGAAATGCTTTACTATGAGGGTGGTGAGACACTGGAACAGGTTGCCCAGAGAAGTTGCGGATGCCCCATCCCTGGCAGTGTTCAAGGCCAGGTTGGATGGGGCATTGAGCAACAAGGAGTAGTGGGAGATGTCTCTGCCCAAGGCAGGTCCCATCTAACCCAAACCATTTTATGATTCTGTGATTCTAAGAGGAGGGAGCATTTGTCCATTTTGCTGGCAATTGATACAAAAATAATCTTTCTAGTCCCAATTTTCCTTAAATAACTCTGATATTTTAATTCCAATAGAGTCTGTGAGTGTCTGTTGTTTCCCATGTGTGGCTGGTATTGTTTCAGGGCTAGATTCCTGTGTTCAGGGGAGTGGAAGATCGGGCAAGGCATAGGGCACCTGCTGTACTGTGGCACTGGCCAGGTGTTGTATGATTACATATTCTCACCATCAATTTTTCTTCCATTAAGTGTGTTTAACAATAGGCCTATTTTCTTTTTTTTTTTTTAAAGGAAGATGTGAATAAACTTTAAGTGGTGTTTTTCACGTAAAACATTGAAAAGAACATGCTGCATTAGGTAACCAGGGTTAATTTGAAGTCTCACTTAAAAGCCACCAAATTATTTGCCTAAGGACAAGCTCACTTTATCAACTGGTAAATTTCTCTTGCCCTATAAATTAGTGGTAATAATGTTAACAGGTTGTAAAAAGGGAGAATATAGCTATGGACCCACAGTAGTGCAAACCATTTATCTTGAGTCCTAAGCTGCAGTTTAACTAATAGTTACATGCTTAGCAAACCAAGGCCAAGCATTTCAAAAGTCCCAGATCCTCAACTTCTTGAAAATATTCCAAAAATATTTGTCTAGGCTTATGGACCTGGAATTTCTGGTTTAAGTAATCTTGCTTCAAGATAACTTCACTGTGATGATGGCAACACTGAGCTGTGGTGGAATGGCCTGTGGACTGGTGGAAGGTGGCCTGGTTGTTTTTCACACTTCAATATTAGCTTAACAGCTGAGTTTAATATGTAACATCACACTTTGAAAACAGGCTCTGTTTAGAGTGTGGTATAAGCACTGAGCTTGTTAAAATTCAGGTATTTTTTTTGTTGCTTCTGGTCAGCCTTTTTGTATGGATATTCAAAACAGATTTCTTAGGCCACTTGACCTCTGTGCTTGTATTCTACTCATCCTGTTGAGTCAGCCTTATTGAGAGGGCAAAGTTCAATTTCTTCCAGTTTGGGGAGGAAAAAACAAAGATGGTTTCTGCTTTTCATAATTATAATCCAAAAGTTGACTCGAAGAGCAGATCTGTTTATTTAGTTGTCTGAATATTAACAGTTTTATAGGAACAGCAGCATGAAAAAACCCATGCACTTGATATGGACAGATATTGTGCCCAGAAAACGAACCTCTGGATGTTACTGATGAGAAGATGTTTATTTTTATTTATTATTTAAGCCTGGGATCTATGGGATTGGTTAAAGCTGCTGTGACTGGTCTCGAATTGCTTACAGCTGATTGGAAGTTGAGGACAAATGTCCATGTACTGCATGGATGCAGGTACTGCATTGCTATATTAGAATGAAAATACTGCTGCTTTTGAAGGGAAGGATTGGACATTTCAGATCATAAATTTCAGGTCTTTAGTGGTTTGGGTATTTTTTTTTTCATTACTAGCTGACAAATGGTCGTTTCTCTGCTTTATGTTGAAAAAAGTTCAGTGAGTGCAGAGCAGGACAGCATTTCACACTAATCCAAGAAGAGTTTATCCCAAGCTCTTCTACTTCAAGGTATTTATGTACAAGCAACCTCTTCTGGCCGGGGCAGAAATCTTTGACTTTATACTTCCTGCATATTGTAAGTGTCTCCCTGGACATACTGTGATATTTTAGGAAATCACCCTGTTGCATTAGCTATGTAGGTGAGGCTGTATCTGGTGTGATAAGTTATTTTAGGTATTCAGATAGGATGGTGGTCTTCTCTACACAGAGAATGTGTAGAGAAACTGTCTGCAATAGTTTTCAAATCTGTAGCATCTTGTATACATGCATCTTGTCCCATAAAAAGGTGCTGTAACAGTAACCTGGGATGATAATAAGAATCTGTAAACCAAACAGGATTTACTTGGGATTTTTTAGTCAGAACAGTAAATAAAACTTCCTGATCCTCGCTTTCAACTTTTTTAAAATAGCATTTCCACCCCTAGCCCTCACCCCCACTCTGAAAACTAGAGGTAAGTCTAACTTGGACTGAGAGCTGAGCTGGTAAAAAAAGCGTTGGGTGACTCCTTCAGTCTCCTTGAAAAATTATTCTGTCTGGATAAAAAGCATTATGTTAGTTCAACAAGAGTAAGTAATTTTATGGTATGTAAAGGACTGTGCCATGAGGTCCTAAATACACAAATGAATTGAAGTGACAACGTATGCTTTTAATAAATTATTAAACTCATTCAAACTTAAGACTTCTCCCACATCAGGTCTAATACTGCTACATCTAAGATGATTCTTTTCAGTGTAGCTGTAAATGCAGTTTCCAGGAGTTTAACACAGGAAGTGGAGATGAGAAGGCAAGAGGAGTGCTGCAGTGCAGTGTGGTTACAACTTTAAAAAGGAGATAGCTCCAGTCTTGCATTCTATCTGAGGTGTTAAGTGTGGGCTTACAGGAACAATGGTTAGGGAAGCAATTTTAAGAGACTGTGTATCATGTCCTGTCATTGTAAATGGTGATTTTAGTAGTGCTGAGGAAAGTAAATGAAATTCCTTCAGAAATAGCTTTTATGTTCAAAAACAACTGTCTCTTGCATGCTCTTCAAATGTGGAACAAATACCTCTATATGACTAAAGTGTGATTCATTGTTCTCACTTTCACTGAACTTTTTGTACAGATCAACTAGCTTTGGAGAATGTGTATGTGTGTGTATATATATTTACGCTTGCACATATATGTATATGCATGGAACTTAGTGAGGTATTGCATGATGCCTTCTTGGTAATCAGAGCAGTTGCTAAGCTGTGATTTTTTTGTGTTCTGCACCGTGGAAATATTTATTCAAAATGAAAATGCATAGGGGCTTTTGAAAGTAGTAGTTTGTGTTACTGTTGTGCTGATCTTGGACTAGAAGGAAACTGCATTTACACAATCAGCACATTTTCTAAAATCAGCAGTATCTCTTTCTAGGAAGGTCTTTGCATTCAGTCTGTGGTTTCATGAGCACAGTTAAATGTAGAGGCTCCCTACTGTCCACAGTAGGGACAGGGGTGCAGGTTACCCACTGCCCTTGGTGGGAGCCAGCCTAGGTGCTCCCCAAGCCTTCCTCCCTGCTATCAAATGCACCAAAGGCCAACAGGAACCTGCTTAGCTTGGGCTAGATTCCTGTCATGTTAGTGAGTTGAATCAGCTCCTGGGGAAGGCAGGTTTGATCATCATGAAAATAGGCATAAGGTAGCTGGAAAGTGTTGGTGGGAAGGAGAAGAGAGGTGAAGAGAATGAGACATGCTGGGTTTGGCTGTCTTGTGATATTGGATGATTCATCCTGTCTCATAAACCTGCAGTGTTAGGTTTCATTGGTTTGTCATTACCTGTAGAACTAGCTGTGTATGTATAGGTCTGCCATCCCATGATAGATTTGTTCATTTGGGTCCATCCCCTTGCAGGAGGGGGGGGCACGCTCTGTGAGTGAAGCAAAGAGCCATGCCCTGGGTGCCAGGCACGGTGTTTGTCACCTGCCAACCAGGCCACCTGGTGTCTGGGGGCCTGTCCTGGGAGCTGGGCTTAAAAATGGTGACTATGGGGATTAGCTCACATGGGTAAGGCCTATTGCCATGATATTTTAAAGGCAGTTTGTATCTCTACTGTAATGACACTTCTATTTTAAACAGAGAATGCAGTGATTCTATTTATTTTTGCAATTACTTCCCTGTCTTGGGGGTTAAAATAACTTTGTAGCCAACCTTGCTACATGGCAGGGAATTGAATATTTGGTAATAAGTATTTTAAATAATTTTTTAAAGATCCTGGCATGTGGACTTTAGAAAACACTCTTTTGTCTGGATCTGCAAGATGTCATTTGACACTGTTTACACAACTTAGGCAGATGCCTGTGGATCTGTATTAACATATTATATAAGCTTATTATTTAGCTTAAGATAATCAGGTCTATATGGGATTTACAGTATAATGTGTATATTTTCCACGGAGAGTGAAAACTCAAATGATACAGGATTTTTTATTATTTTAAACAAAAATGTCACCATGGGAGAGATTTTTGGGGAATAATTGGCATATATTGAAATAGTGAAGATAAATGCTTCTAAACCCCAAATTAGGTCAGCTGCTCACAATACTCTAGAATCCGTCTGCACATACTTTCTTTTCTTCCCAAGTTTTTCCTTTATTTTTTGATTTTTGGTGTACTATCATTTTAAGTTAAATTGAGGGGAAATTTTAAGCCAGAATAAAGAGTGACTTTGAGTAATTATTTCATATTTAAATAAAAAACAGGGGGAAAAGTACTCAAGTAAAAATTTTTCAAGCTACATTTTTGAAAAACTTGATGGCCGGTGGGATGTTCTGTACTTGGATAGTCCATGACCTGCTCAGCATTGTGCTAATTTCTGTCCCTTCATTTAACACCAAATGTGCCTAGAGCTCTCCTGTTATTTTATCTTTGCTTAATTGATGAAAAAGATTTATTTTATTGTTGATGCTTAGTGAAGGCTACTGTGATAGACTTCTGTTCATAATAGCTTGGAAGTGTGGGCTTTCTTTGTCTTCTGTAGCAATATCTAGGTGCGTAGTCAGCCCTCAGAATTTTTCAAGGACCACCATCCACCTTGTCTATTAGACTTTTTATTGAATTTGATATAAAGAAAAATGTGGTTATGCAGACCACTTACAAGCAGCTGAGCCGTCAGTGATCTGTGGACCAGTGCTGTCTTGTGTTTATAGCCCTCACTGGAGATTCAGATGAGGCTTGAGCTGTCTCCAGCACCAACCTCTTTCAGCCAAATTGTCTGAAACACCTCGATGAACTTGGAAAAACATTTGACAGCATTTATCTTTATGGCTTTCAAATAGGGGAGTGTGGACACTGTTTCCCTGTCCAAGGGGATGCTGTCCTTGAGTTCAGGACAGCGCAAGGTCTTTGTAAGCATTCCTCAGCACTGGGGCCAACCTGGTGTTTTCTCCTCATCTTTAGGCACAGAACCTTGAAAAATTTGGAGCCTTCCTAGTTAAAACCAAACTAGACAATAAAATTCACAAGTCTGAAGAGAAAACCTGTAGCAGGGCATATTCCGGGATTGTTTTCCTTGCTGACCCTACAATGGAGGCTGAGCAGTTGATTAACCCAGTGGGGGCTGGGGAACAGTACAGTAGATTTTGCCTTTTTTTTTTTTTTCTTCTTTTTGGTGTATCTCTTTTATATTTTTTGCGACAAGACTGCAACTTTTATGTGTTTTGTGGAGGGAAGTTTTCTCTTGCTTAAGCACTTGATAAGGATCAGTTTTCAAGCTTTGTGCAGACATTTAGTGATAGTGAACTTATCCTTAAAGGGTCAGTTACAGGAATTCAGCCTTCAATTGAACTTGTAATCTTGTTATTTTTAATTAGGAAAAGGCTGATACTCTTTCATTTATGGAACCATCTTCCCCAAAACCTTTTTCCTTCCCTTTGGCTTTTGCTGCTTTTGAGATCCCCACTGCATTTGATGGGACTCTGAGGCAAGCAGTTGCCAACTGCTGCAGCTGGAAGCCTGAGTAACAAAGAAATGTTTCTTTATTTTATGAAAGGGCTGTCCACTGATGAGGATTTTCAATCCATGTGCAGCTGAGGAGATGGGAAAGGCAACCCCAGCATGTCCCGGTCTGGCTGGCAGCACGCGAATCACGAGTTTCAAAGCGGCTGCTCTCATTCCGGCTCTGCGTCCAGCAGCGGTGTTTATCAGATCTTCCTGACATACAGTGCTGAGCAGATGTTCCCTTTTTTAGTATGAAGTGATGTTTCTGACGTGCTAGCTGAGATTAGGAAGGGGAAGGCTTATAAAGTTTTGTGCTTGAGTGAAGCACCGATATATTAGCACAAAAGGGCTTCTGACAGGCAAAACAAAGGGGAGGACAAAACCAAACCCCAAACCAAGAACTCCTCTCTGTCTGCTTTTCTCTGGGTGCCTGGTGTTGCAAGCAGGGTCCACATGCTTCAGTACTGGCCAAGGATTAGAAGCAGTGACTGCTAGCCTGTTCTTCCAATGTGCTAGTCACGAATGACAAGTCTCTCGTGCAGCCCTGGGCCCAGTGGTGAAGTTAAAGCAGAAGATGATTGCACGGAAGTTGCTGTTGAGCTGAAAGCTGTACCATCTGGTCCTCTGCATCTCTGGGACTGTCAAAAAGATATCTTTGAAAGGAGATCACCTCTCCCTCACTCTCCAGATGTGCGTGCATCCATATGCACCAGCATCCAGAATTCAGTATTCCCTCTCTGAAGACCAAAATATGACCTGCACATAATCCGATTGACAGATAAAAGCAAGAAATCTTATTGAAAGAAGAGCCCTTTGTATGTAGGTGTAGTGAATGCCAAGTACTGATGAAGCTGAGGGGACTAGGGAGGAAGAGTTTAATGGAATAATAGCAGTTGCATACGAAAGAAAACAAATTACAGATAAGTTTAGCAGAGTTGTAGAAAGGAGCTCATAGCCAGGGGGAAAAAAAGGCACAAACAGAGCCCCTGCAAGTTCAGTGTGTCTGTGTACGTGAAGAAAAGGAAGCAGTTTGGGCCTAGATAAAAGAAAATGAATAAAAGGAAAAATTTGACTATGCTTTTACTTTGGAGCTTGGATGTCCTATCAAAAGTAATGCTAATGTTATGAATTAAAGGAAAATCTGTTAATGGTTTGTAGAATTGTGTAATACTGTAATTGTTTAGGAATGTGTGTCTAGTGTCTTAATAGTTTCAGTAAGAGCAATTAGAAAATTTTCTAAATTGCAAGAGTAGCTATCAACTCTGTGGTTGGTATTCCCCCCTAACCGGTTAACAGAAGGCACTCTAGTCTCTCCTGATCTCGTTGAGGTTGCTGTCATTAGTCATCAGATAAGACTTTGGATATAAACTCTTCACTGCATGGTAGTGCCCCTTGGACAACCAATATGGGCAAAAGATGGCTGCATATGTAGTTCCAAATGGAATTCAGTAGGGATCAAGCATGTGACAGCCACTTGCCATTCTGAAAAACTGCCATGGGATATTTTTAATTGTTCTGATTAAGAAAAGGAAAAAAACTCCAAACTAAACAACAAAATCTGCCTAAGCCAAAAATCTTACCCCTGCCCCCAGTCTTGTGTAGACATTCTGTAACCTATTACTGTCTATTTGGTTGCCTTTATTTATACCTATTGATGCTGCCTGAGATGGGATTCCAGCATTTCCTGTGTTGGTTCAAAAGTCATTAGAACTTGTTTCAACACTTTCAAGAGTACCCATGAGTATACAAAGAACTGAAGTATACATTTGCAATTTAAATAGGTAATATTTTGCTGAGAGAGACTCGGAAGACTTGTTTTCTTAGATAAGCACAGGATGCTGAGGTTCAGTCTATGTTTTCATGGGTGTTTTTGTGCATGCTCTTTGCTGAATTCCTGTATGGCTGATTGTGAAAGTAAGTATGGTTCTCTCTTTTTACCTTCTGAAACTGATTTTCTGAAATCTGGAATTTCCTTCTCTGTAATCTTAAATTTACTCATTTTCAGGAATACCGTAACAGCAGTAGTGTGATTAGGATGGTTTGAGGAGTTTCAATACTGGTTTATTGAAAATACAATGTTTTTGAAACCTGTCTTAGTTATTTTTGCTCTGAGCAGGCGTCTAGTTTTTATAGGTTTGGGTTTTTTTCCCTTTTGGCCCTAATACAAGGCTCTCATGTAAACCAAGCAGAATGCTTCCTGTCGTTTTCTGATAAAAAGCGCACTTCCATTCATTGTTTCCATGCAACTTCCTATCCTTTCTACGGTAAAGAGGGATAAATCTGAGACAATTTATGGGCTATCTCTGGGGAAAAGAGACTTTTACAACATAAAATTTGAATGTTGTTGGGAATAATGAACAAGGAATGTTAGAAATTGTTTGTTCGTTCATTTCTTCCTCTTTGTACAATCACTGGGCTGAAGACAACTTCATCCATTAACAGTGATGCAAATGGAATGCTAAATTTGGTTCCTCCATTAAGGCTGTTAAGGCACAATGATTATTTGCATTTTAGGTACTGCTTGTTATCTGAAATAATTCTGTATCTTTTACATTATTAGTACAAATTTGTGATGAAAGTCAGGTTTCTGACCTAGAGCCATGCCTGGGGGGCGGAGAAGCCCTTATTCTGAGTAATGTTGACCACTGTTTAAAAAAGGATGGTCCTTCATGGGACATAAGATTTGATTGAAATTTGTCTGTTTTCTACTACTTGAGGATAACAAAGGGAAAAACTCAACAGCCCTTTTTGGTGGACTACTTTGTTTTCAGTTCTTTGGCATGGAAAACAGAAATTGTGCTTTCTGGGTTTATTTAAATGAAAGTCAATGCATTCATGCTGTTCTGTGTATAGGGATTAAAAAAATGCTCTTATGTTAGTGAAGTGTTTTCCAAATACTTGCCTGGGAGAAGGAATGGGAAGAGGGAGAAAGAGCATGTGTGGATGGGAGAAAGAGCATGGAAATATAGTAGAGAAGAGTTCCTATAAGCAGTGTTTTGCTGCAAACCTCAAGAGAAGGTAGGGCTCTGACAGTACTTCTGGTCAGAAAAAAGTACAGCAGAGGTTACATAAAATGTAGCTCTGTGGTAGAGTACATCTGCTTTTGAAAGACTTCTTTGTTTTCCAGGTGCAGATGTTTGTTTTCTAAGATTATGCCTCATGGGTAGCAGTGTCTTGAGATTGTGCTCAGCGGATGTTAAACCAAACAGGTTTTTCATTCATTGCCTCTTCTGTTTAATTAGCTTAATATGTGTATAAACAAGACAGCAGTAGTGTCTGTTTCTTTTGTCAAACAAGATACTGACTGATTGACATTGCCTAGCTTTGCCTTGTTTGCTCAGGTATTGAACTAAATTCTTCTGTGTAACAAATGAATTTGACTTTGACATTTACAATTTTTCATTAAATGGATAGTTTAGGTACAATTAATATTTTTAAAGTAGCAGTACATTGCTGCAGAAATTGAGTTTTATTTGATAGTTAACCTTTCTAATTGAACTTGCATCAATTTTATGTCCTGGTAAGGACAAAAGGTAATAGAAGATTGTTTTTTAAAAAGTGGGAGAAAGCATTTCTGCTTTCAAAATGTAATTTGAATTTTTTCCTGCATGGAAAAAAGAAAATGTGGTTTGTGCAGGTAACACCTGAGGTTAGATCGTCTCTGCTAAACAGAGGAGATAAATTTTGTGCTTTTACCAGTGTCTAGGAGTGGGAGTGGATATTTTGCAACAGATGCACTGGAGAGGCAAAAAAGATTATTTTGCTTAGAAGGAGAAAACAGGATGAGTTTGTACCAAGCAGAGCAGCAACCCAAAAAGGTATGGAGAGTGTCATCTACAGGTATGAATGATTCCTAGTGGGCAGGCAGAAGATGCTCAATAGTCTTTCCTGTGTATAATAGAAATGTCTAGAACGACTGCAGATCCAAAGACATTTCAGGTTAATTGTAATCTAATGTGTTGAAACATCTGAATAGTTTGGTCCGTACATGGAATAAGTCTGGGCAGAGTTGATGATAGTGGAATGACAGTTAATTGGGGGATGGTAGTTGGGGATAGAGAAAACATGGAGCAAGGGTCTAATTGCAAGGTAGCATTAGCAGTGGAAGTCAGTCTAAAGGTGAAGTATGTAAGGTAATGCATCGTTTCAGAGAATGGTTGTGTTTTTTCATCCTTGGAGAAAGGGGAAAGACGCAGGGATGGTGTCATGAAGTTGCTGGAGATTTCTGGGCTCAGAGCACTGGAATGGGAAACCTTTGCTGTGTTTTTGCACAAACACATGTTTTTAGTTAGTACAGCTTGTATATATTAACTCCTTCTACAACCAAGTGTTGCCATCTGTACTGAATATTTCTCGAGGATATATTTTTCCTCTTCTCAGTTTAAGTTTTATAGCTCACTCATTTCAAATAGATATCTGTGGAGTCTGGTATCTTGTGTGTGTTGGTGGTTGGGTTGTTTTTCCAAAATAGCCAAAATCAGTCCATGTCCGTGAATCTTTTCCCTGCAGTTTTAAACCTCTGCCCTTTGCCCCAGTGGTAATTCAGTCAAAAGTAGTTTCACCATGAAATATATGTGCTTTTTTCTGACAAGAAGCCTATGCTAGACATGAGAGAAAAAGTACTAAAAAGCTCCACACTTTTTTATATTTAAGAAATAAATTTTATATCAGAATTGCTTTTTTTCTTTGTCAGAACAAATCTAAAACCTTGATTACTCCCATGCATTTCTGACTGTGTACTAAGGCAGAAAAGTGATATGGAAGCACACCAAAGTTTTGTTTGTCAGTAAATTTCTTCCTCCTCCTTACCAAAATTATGGCAGACTAGCAGCAGTATTGTTCTGCATCACATGTGCTGTGTTTCGCCTGAGTTCCAACTGCTGCCACGAGTTGTACAGAACAAGAAAAGTGTAATGCTCTCCTCCCCAGCCGAATAGTCTGGAAGACACAAAAATAAATAAATCAGTAGTAGATTTCTACAAATATAAAATGCTTTAGGCAGTCATCCTTTATTTTAGTCTTCCTCTCGGCCTGTATGAAGGTTCAGTGTTCTCTACCTGCTTCTTTTTTATGGTGGTCACACTTATTCAGAGGGGAAGCTTGTGTAATTCAGGAATAGTCTTGGGCAGCCCAGATCCTTCTTGTTGCAGATCATGGTGGAGGTGTTTCTCTTTTGAGAAGAAACACTGCAGTTTCCTCTATGCTGCTGCCTCTCAACACAATGCAGTGTAATATTTCCTACCATCTGATCTTGTCTTTTCCATCTCTCAAGGCTGCTTGCCAGAATTGACTGATCATGAGCAGAGATGTCTTGCCCAAGTGCTGGTTTAGGAATGTGGTGCTATTTTTTCGTGGTCCTCTATACTAAAAGCTGCTCTTCATATTAATGATGGAGATTGTCCATTATCCTGTATACCATTCGAATTACTAGGAATTTGGCTTTCCAGGTGGTCTTTTGTCAACGGGCGTGCAGGAAGGAATTTGGTAGTTACTGTTAGAAACCACCTATGCTAAATAAGTAGTAGTGACTTATATTTTCTCTTTGAATGATAGGCATCACTTCTCTCTGTAAATTCTTATTTGCCTCAACCCTTGAGTATACTTTTTTGGTATAAATGCTTTCCTCAGTGAGAAACCCTTTATGAGAACAAGGTTGTGTAGGTGGTAACAATATTCAGTGTAGAACAGTGTCCCTTCGCCCATGCACTTGCATCTATAGAAATGAGTGGTGAAGGTCATAATAATAATAATAATAATGGCCAGTCTTCACGAACAAAGATTTTGGGAAAGGTCTTTTTACCTATCAAGCCTGTGCAATGGATTTTTTAGGTGAGACACAGCCTGCGCTGAACTGAGCCCACCCTTTAATCCTAAGGTTCATCTGCCGGGGCCAAGCAAACTTGGACAATGGCAGTGAGGTCCTCAGGACGTAGGTTTGTTTAGAGTGACCTTCTCATAGATGGATGGCCTCACAGGGCTAACGGGCTCCATCTGCCCGGGGGGACTGGGAATCGAACCTGGGTTGCAGCGGTGAGAGTCCCGCATGCCAACCACTAGTTATTGCTGAGTCTTGCACAAGTGTTCCATGGAGCTTTTGAGTTCAAGGGAAAATGGCTTCCCCTTCCCTTTGTCATTCAAAAGGAGGTTTGAGGATCCTGTCTTTTTTTCTTCTTTCTTGTTTCAGTCATCATTGTCACTAGCTGATATAAGAGAATGCCCTTTAATTAACCTTCTCCAAAAGAACTTTCGTGAAAGTGTGTCATTTGGGCATACTGAAATCTCTGCTTTAGTTAGCCTCTTCCACATCTTAATGTGCTTTTCAGCATATAAATTGATGAATTCTAGCAGGATCTGCAGTAATTTATATTACTTTGTACCTGACAGCATGGAGATCCCTGATGTTCCTCAAGTCTGGGTTTTGCCTTTTTTGTCTTTATATATAATGACTAGATTTGTGTCATTTCCTCATTCAAAAATTAATTAGAATAAATCTGTCCTTTTTCTGAGGAGTGTTATATCCCATTGGTGTGGCTTGTACCCTCTGGTATGGCATAGGGGAATCATGCTGGTGTGCTGTGGAGCCCCCAGCACAGATTCACTCAATTTGCAGGAGCTGCTCACAATTTTCAACTGACAACACTGTAGAAACCACCATGGAAATACAACAGAAAGTACATTAGCCTTTACTATTTGAATAAATCCACCACAGTTATGTGTTGGTCTTGGGTTGTTGTATTATCCCCTTTAGTGTCTTACTCCCATTTCTGCTACCTTCTTACAGCAGAACACATGTTGTTCATTAGTAGCATGGATGATATGGGAAACAAGAATGTTGAAGTTGTATTGAATATGTTCCAGATGTTAGTATCAAACAAGGTTGGGTCTGCATTGATTTCCTTTAAAATATTCTTATTATTTGGAAGTGAAAAATAATTCAATACTGAATGATTCTCTAGAAATCTGAATTCACAAAATATTTGCTATTGTAAAACACATACCTAATAATTGGTTCACCTGCTTTCCATCTTCTAAAGGCATTAAGCAACTAAAATTTGATTGTGGTAGGAGCCAGGATTTGCTAACAAGATTAAGTGGTTACATGCTCCAAAGTTAAACAAAAGCCTAAGGATGGCTGTGCGTGTGCACTTATATTCTCAGCGGAGAAGGCGCTAAAGACGTATGACCACACTAGAATGGATAAACTGGAAGATACCTTTGACTCTTTAAGTGCCAGTTTGATGGGGATGGAGATGCAGGAGAATATCTGTACATGTTTGGAGCTGAAGAGGCAATCTTGGTGCGTTAATCGGATGAACTGGCCCTAAAGTGTTGATGATAATGAATTTTGGCAGGATGTTGGTGTCTCTGATCCGGATGATGTTGGCAGGAACAAGGTGTGGGGCTGTAGCAGGAAGCTGGCAAAGCCCAGTCTGGGGGTTTGTGCAGGGCAGAGCAGTGGAACAATAAAACCCAGGCAAGATGAGGTTGTGGTTTCATGCTGGCTTTCAAATATAAGTAGGCGATGTGGAGGTGATAAACAATCAGATCAGTAGTGTCACAGAGAGGGCTTTCTGTTTTTTTTCAGAGTGGTAAATATGCATTTTGTAGGATTTAAACTACATAGAAGTAACTGGCTCTCTAGTCAGAGGAAGGTGGCAGGAAGGAAGGAAGATAAGGAGGAGGGGTCTATGAAGGAGCCAAGAGCTGCTAATTTGGATAGAGGAGAGCTCCTGCTGCTCCCACTGGAGTGACAGTGCCTTGTAGCAACATCTACCTTTTGTTGACTGGGGCAGATCTGCAGGTATGGTAGGAAGGGCTGGAAAGAAATGTGGTTAGTGAATTTTGAGCAAAAAGCTCCATTGCTGGAGTGCAGGCAGTGTAAGAATAGACTAAAATACAGCATAAATTGAGAGATGGTGGCAGAAGGAGCTGTCTTGTGCGATGTACAGGCTGAGCATTCAGTGGACTTCATGATCTAGAAGTAATTTTTCCTTTCACTTGGCGCTACCTCCAGGCATGCCAGTGTATGTTGGGCATGGCACTACACCCAGATTAGTGGTTGGGCAAATACGCGAATATCAGTGGAGGATTGTGGATTGGTACTGCCAGCATGTTTAAGAGAAATAGTGTTTGCGAGAGTCTTGAGTTCCTAGAAAGGGTAGTATAGGTCCAGAGCAAAGCTACACAGGCAGCTATGTGAAACTTGGCAAAAATATGACAGCTGGAGAAACCTCTCTGTTATTTACCCCACCAACATGCCTTGTGCATGGGCAGTATCACAGCTCTGTGGTCTGAGTGCAGTGGAGCAGCCTCCAGGAGATACTCTGATCTTCAGTTCAGATTTCAAGGGCTGTATCTCGGTCACTTAGGAGGCTGGTCTGAAAGCAGCTCTATCAAATGCAGTAGCTCCCCGAAAACATTGGTTTCTTAACATTGAGCAGTTTAGAGCAGCTCTGTGCACCTCTTTCCTCAAAACAGAGCTGCTAGAGGTGGCGTGGCCCGGGCCAGCGGGTTATGTGGCCAGATGCTGTGCAGCTGCACTGGTGTGAGAGCGGGCCTACAGCAGTGTGCCCTGCTCGGGACTGGGACAGCACATGGGCTCACTGCCAGCAGAGTGACGGGGTTTCTGCCGGAGATCTGGCCCCGTCCAGCCTGGGTGGAGTGCAGGCAGAGGAGGCATGCCTTGGTCTGCCCATCACTGTGAAGATAAGCCTGGCTGCTCATGGTTATCCAGGATGTGAACTTCTGCTCCCTCTGGGAGTGTTTCCATCTTGCATGTTAAGTAGAACAGAAGACTTTGAAAAAGGGATTTAATGCACATTTGAGGTGCTGGCAAGAGAGACAGAGCCTGAATGTACCAGTCACCATCATCTTCGTGTGGATAAGTCCTTGTAGGAAGTGAGGGGAATATCCAGATGTCTTATCCTCTAATATGGTAAATTTGTTCAGAATAAATACCAGATGAAGGCTGGAGAGGAAGATTTGTAGATGTACTGCATTGAAATAGGTGTTCACAGGGAAATCACAAAGGAGGTATTAGCTCTTTGTCTTGAACCTTTGCTAAGGAAAGCTCACATTTTTGTCAGCAACTCCATTTCTGGTTTTGTTCAGTTTTATACCTTGTTCTTTGTGTGTGTTGTGTGTTATGTGTTATGCTTGAAGCATCTTAAACATGAACTCCATTCTGGTCCGCAAGAAACAATTCAATGAACAAGTGTTCCTTGGCACTCTGTTTGCTCCCTAGCCCAAGAAATCCTTGTGCAGTTTAGAAAAGCTTTTTGTGCAGGTTGTATAACATGATCTGCTGCAGAACTTACACATCAGTGGCTGGAATAATTGGTTAGCAGGGTCTCTGATCTGGTCCTGTACATCAGGAAAATGTGGCCTCTCTACTGGTTGTGTTATTGTTACAAATTCTAAATATTTCTTCAAACATTACAAAGAGCAGCTCTTTAATGGATTTCTTTTTTTTTTTTTTTTGGTAAACTGAGTATCATTACTTGGACTGGTCCCATTTTGTATGCGTATTCTTTAAAAGGAGTTAAATAAAAACCAAAAAACCTCAAGTCCTCCAAGCTGGTGGTCAGTGCTACTGCCAAGCTCCTCATTTAGAGAGCAGAAAGTTTGTTTATGCTCTGTACCCCAAGCACAGGCATGTGTAATTTGTGCCTTGAGCATTGCCTTTACAAATATTCCTGCTCTGTGGGAGCTGGGAGGATATGCACTATGCACTGGTGGGTTTCAGGAACAGCCCATTTGGTAGGACAAGGCACACATGGCCCGAGGCACTGCAGAAATCTCCCTGTGCTCAGGGGCTTTGCTTTTTCCAGATAGTCTGGTTTAAGATGGTCTCTTTGACTTCTAAATAAATGCCCAGCTGCAAACTCTATCTTGAAAAAACTGTGTTTTTAACCAGTAAAGTGTAGGTCAGTGCTAATATAATTAAACATACATGTACACCAAAGTCAGCTGATCTCTAGTGCTACAATATCTGGCTTTAGACTTGACAAAACCAGAACTCTGCCATTTGATCAGCTGAGAATTTTCTTTAATTTTGAACTTCTTTCAAAAGAGCATTTTACTTCAATTGCAGATGTATGCTATCTGGAAAAAAAAGTATGCTTCAAGCTTATATTTCCTTTTTATGCCTGGCAGCCTCTGAACTGACTGGTTCATGTGAGTCTAATTCTTATCTGAGTGACTTTAGTGCAAATTAGGGGTTAAGTCAATTATGTTCTCCTGTGACCTTCTGGATCAAAAACATGCTGTATCTGTTACTGTCAGGGGTGGGTTTGAGCAGTTTTGGAAAAGCAGGGCTGCGTTTCATAAATATTTGTCTTGATTTAGTTTCCTGAGATATAGTTTAAATGTAAACTGCTCTGTATGTTTCAGCTTTTGTGCTATCTCGCTATATCACATCACACGGTCTCACATACTATATAAGAGTATGGCACTACATCATGCTGTGGTGATTATTTGAAAGGGCGGTGTACACTCTGTTTTGGACTAGATATCTGTTATCAGTGTAGATAATTGCTGTCAGACACAAAATAGGCTCAGTAAACAAACATTTCATTTTATCGTGTGACAGATGCCTGCTGTTTTGTACAATGTATTTGAACGACGTTCACTATAAATCAGCACTGCTTCAAAAGCAACAAATCCAACTCGCCCAAATCCTTCCTGATGTAATTACCTTTATAGTAGAGATTAACTTCTTATTGTTATATATACATGAATGCATTTTTCAATGTTTGGAGATAACAATGTCTGACATAAACAAATAATTCACATCTAAGACAAACCAGTTCCTCTGACTTCTATCACTGGTGGTAGTTTGTTTTCTTCTTGGATCCCTCCATGGTAACCAAAAGACTACCTTAAATTTTGGAATTCATACTTGAAATTTCGACTTCAGAGAGAAATGAATCAATAAGTTAGAATATTCAGAAGAACTTGAAAGGGCAACGGGAAGAAATGTCTTCATTTTGTGGAGAACGAACACGAAGCTTCTACTTCTATTCTTGTGGGTTTTCTGAACAAAAGGATCATCATTATTTGAGCGTAAATGATGTATTGCTTTTTTCTCCAAATAATGTGTATCTGTGTCTTTCTCTGCAGGTCCTGTGCCTCTCAATGAATGTGTCTTATCACCTGTTAACAACTCGCATCCAGTCCATGCCTTATTGGAAAGTTTTACAGTCTTATCTGGCTGTGCAAGCAGAGGCACAACGAGCCTGCCACAAGAAGTGCACATCCTCAATCTCAGAAACCCTGAGGAGGGTCTTGGCCATCATGAAAGAGAGGTAAAGGGGAAATTACTTTTTGTCCCTGGTGACAAGTGTGTCTGCAAATGGCATTGTTATACATTCATTTGCTGAATAAAGTTACTTCTGAATTGTCACCAAAATACTACAAAGAACCATGTGCAATTTGCATGGATATTGTCCCTATGCTTTGCATGTCGTGCAAGTAAGCTGCTTCCATACCCAGTCACCCTCTCAATCACCTTTCACAACCATGAAGTATACTTAAAAAAGGTGGTGGGGTGGGCAAAGGAAATAAGAAACAGATTTAGATCTCCAACAGGCCTTTGCAGAATTGGCTGTCTTCAAAAGCAGATCGTTTACCTAAATGTGTTGTAAATTAACATGAATACCTTTGGATCCCTGCCATGACCACTATATACAAATACTGAAATGCAGATTCTTTTACCTCTGTAGTGCAGCCTTAATGCTTCACTGAGGGGGCATTGCTTACAGAAAGCAAGTGTTGCTGACTGTGGTAGTCCAATTACTTTTGTGTGCGTGTTGCACTCAAAGGGACTGGCCAGAACTATAACTGTTCTGAAAGCAATAGCACAAGAAGAAAATTTTTGGTTTTAAGTTATGCCATACTGTTGTTTACTCTAAAAACACATCAAAACAGAATGCCAAAGTGTAAAGAAAACATTGCAGGCTATGACAGCTGAGCTTCTTAGTTCATGTTCTTACAGTATTACACACACAAATCCTTAGTACTGTGTCCTGTGAGAGCAGTGTGTGTACACAATTAGGGAATTTGTAACGAGAGAGCAAAGATGCTGATGTAACAGGGATTTTGTTGAAAATGGACAGAAAAATGCCCTTGCTGTGGGAACGTGGTATCGGGGGAATTTGTAACTTCTTAGTTACTAAAGGGTGCCCAGGAATGGGATGAAGTGGGCTGCAGATGGAGCTTGTACCTCCCGAGAGACCGGAGTGAATCAACTGCCAAGTGCACATTTGCATGAACCCAAATTTCCCGCTGGTGCGGTGCCACTGGCGCTGCTTGCGTAAAAGGGCAGTTTCTGCAGTTGTGTGCACACACAACATGAGCGAGTCACGCACACATGAGGGTGCAGGCTGTGCCCCTACTGCCTAATCAGCTTGACAGAATGGTAGGAGATTTAAATATTTGGCTTTGAATAAAAATACTTGCTGTCGAGTAGAAAGAGGCTGCTTGTGCCTCCTCTAATGTGCTTATGGTAAGAAAGCAGTTTGCCTGAAGCTGTCTTGTCTCTGTACTTCAGGGATACACCAAAGTGTAGGGCACAGAATATATTTCATGATTTGTAGTCCTTAGCCTCCTTCTCCCATTTCCTGACCAGTTCCCAGTCTTAGCCCTTGGAGATGGCTGCTCTAGAAATGCACAGGAAGCTGGAGCAAGGCTTGCTGGCAACAGTGTCGAGCAGAAGAGTGTAAACAACTTGGAAAGATCAGATTTTACTTATAGGATCAGACTTTGAGAACAAAGCAGAGCAAATGTTATCTTTTCCATTATTGCAAAACCAACTCCAAGTGGCCTTCTGTCTAAAAGTAGAATGTATCCATCACCTCAAGTTACATGAGCTTGATTTACCAGCTGAGGTATTTCCTGTTGCCTGCAAATGCTGATAGCAAAGGTAGAGATCCGTTTGTCACACAATATTTCCAGTATACTCCAGAATAAAACCAGTGCTTTTGTTTGACAGTACATTAGTTAGATTTAGCAGCATCGAAAGCATGTTTAAAATAAATCATGTATTTGCTCAGAGTTTGGCTGAAGCTCTGATAATATGAAATGCAAGATCTGAAAATCTTTAAGTGAAGGCTTGCTTTGGGGGAGGAGGTCGGGTTTAGTTTTGTTTTTAACCTGCCCTGTGCTAGAATGCTGCTAAATTACACATTCCTTACTTTCTGGGAGGAGTGTAAACTTCCCCTAGCAAATTCCTTGGAGGGCTCATGCATTAAACATACTTGTGCAGTTATCCTGGTTCTCATAAATATGCAACATACATGTATGCATTAATTTAACTCACTTTGACACTTGTGTAGAATATACTGACAACAAGGGTTTGCAAGTTTAAACATAGGAGGGGTGGCTGATGTGAGGGGGGGTCAAGGCGGGGGGGGCATGTGTTCCTCCTGGAACACACTCAGGCTTTTCAGTAAAGGGTAGTAAGGTTTGGGTGCCTTTTCTTCCCTGTAAACGGGGGCGGGGGGGGGGGGGAAGAAAAAAAGACAGACTGGAAATGTATAGGATTATGTATTGTGAACAGTCTTTGCAAAACTGAATCAGTAATTTAGCACTTTAATGTTAAGGTTGAAATCTGTTAAATGTAAGGTCATATCATGAAATGCTGTAATCATATCTATGATCTTCAAGGAATTTGTTTGTTTTACTTCATTAATCCCTGTTGGGGTGACATCTCATGTTAAAACTGGGAAGACACTTTCTTCAAGTAAGAACCCCTGAAGTTCCAATCTCTTTCAAGTATTTCTTAGAAATGTCTTTTATCACAATTCATATTTGGCCATGCTTTATCATAGGAAATAGAATACGGGTGCATGTAATAGCCTCAAGTGTTTATATTGAACTTGGCATGAAAAATGCAAGCCTTTTCTGTTTGTTTTATTTGATCAAATATTCCTGGGGAAGTGAGTGCGTGTGTGCATTTCTGTACTGATCTGGGTCTCAGCTGAATGCCAGGAACTACTGAACTCTTACAACAACTTTCTTTTCGGCTTTGGGTATCTTCACTGCTTCAGTTTCCCAGTTTTTAGAAAGGAGGTAGTTGCTTTGTCATGGAGCTGCTTATTCTGAGAAAGAATTAGTTTTTGCAGAGGCACTTGGAAACTCTAGGGATTTGCACCAGAAAAATGTGTATAGAAAGGCATAAAAATTTTAAGATGAAAGTGACTCCTTAAGTGTATTATCAAGTCCTAAGTTAATGAAGGATTCTTTTATTATGCCTGTCGGTTGAATTTCCCTGAGCTGCTTCAGGCACACAGTCACAATTGAAATAGTTAAAGGGGGGAAGGAGGGGCATATAAAATTAATCTCATGTGAATACTTAGGATTGAATACATATGAATACATGGAATCAGAGTTCCTGGCAATGGATTCACTATTGTTTTCGTTGACATCCTCATCCTCAAAACCTTTAAGATGTTATGCCTGATACAGATGTTTAACTTGTGTTATGTGAAATGAAGTCAGGAAAATCAAGGAATTGTCTTTATTTTTTATAATTTTGAGTAATGCCACTGAGGCTGTAATAATTTGACAGACCTATTTAATCAGTGTTGCTTGGCAACAATTTAATAATAATTTTTAAAAATTTGCTTTGAGAGTAAATCTGATGTTAGTTCCTGGAGCAAGTTAATTATAATTAGCCTGATACTTGCTAGTGATGTATCTCAGGTACCTGAGCCAACCCACTTAGAAGTTGTAAACTGAGGGGCAAAATTATTTCAGTCCACTATTTAAGTACTTTCTGAAGAGATCCTCTAAGTTGAAAAAATGGGACAGGGAAGGACTCTGAAACAATCACCTAATAATGTATTTCTACATTATGACTTCCAGAGTATCTTGAATTCGGGATAATTTTTCTGTGTCACAATGTTTTTGTATTTTAGAACTATGAAGATCTGGGTGATGAGGATGATGAAAACCTAGTTCATTTTGCCTATTATTCTAGGTATTTACTGTGTTTCTCAGTGTGTTTGTTTTAGCTGTTTTCAGAAGTTTAATACCACAACAGCCTTACCCAAGGCTATGTCAGGGAAAAATGTTTTGTTTCATGCTCAGGCATCCAGAGATCCAGGAACAGCCTTGAGATTCAGCTCGGATAAGGGGGCCACTTTCTGGGCGTATTTTAAACATGCTGACCTGTGGCACTAGTGCCATGGTCAGAGGGGGCCTGGAGGTCTTGTGCTGACAGCAGGCAGGAAGGGAATTCAAGGTTTGTTATTTGACAGCTGGAGTTAGTGAGGTTTTTGTTACCTATTCATTTGTTTGAATAGGTATGCACTGCTGCATGTGGGTATATGTAGTATTTCTGGTAGGTCAAGAGGCCTTTGCTTTGAAGAAAAATAGTTGCTGCTTTAGAAGAAGCTTTGAGAAATAAAACAAAGCACTGTGCCTCTGCCAAGGTACAGACTGGATCTGAACATTGCAAGGATATTTTGCTGTTCCTGCCTCTATACTTTTTGACCACCTTAACTTTGCAGCAGTAGTCGATCTCTAGCTATGGCAGCAGACTCACAAGTTTCAATGCCAGTATGTAGAGGGATTTTGAATCTTCAGCCTCTTCACTTGGCCAGCTCTCCTTTTATGTGAGCCCATCGAGGTCAACTTGATCAATTCACCCTGTTACTGCTTGTTCCTTGATGATCTGTGGCTCATGAAGTTGTGCAGAGGCAACATTATCAGTCCAAACAGGATCTTCAGAATGACAGTAGAAAATGAGTTTGACCACCTGCAAACCTCTGTGTCAAATTTGAGGTTGTCCACTGCTTTTTTATTGGAATCTTCTTGCATGGTGTTTTGTGAGGGAACGGTGTCACATCAGATCAAGAACAGAAAGTCCAGATGAATTACTGCTTCCACCAGTGCTCTGTGCCAGGGAGGTCTCAGAGTCAAGTTGTGAGTGACGCTGTGGCAGACATATTCTAGGAATACCCTGTATTTGTTGCTTGGAAAGCAGTAGTTCCTCATCACATGCATCTCTGATCCTGGGTATTTTCCAAAGCTTGCCTTACAGCCTGTGGTAGCTCCACTGGCTCACCACAGTTGTTTTGCAGGTTGCTGTTACTCCCTTTACACACAGCCTTGCCCAAGAGCCTTTTCTGGGCTGGAGTACTGGACTGGATCAGAAATTAAGCATGATAGACCTTATAAAGCTTGAAAGATACCGGCAGCATGCTCCTCAGAAATTGTAGTCATTCAGTGTCTGTCTCAGATAACGCCATGTCTGCTGAAAGCTGCAGATACACTAAAATGTCTTAATTGCCTTGACTGATGAACACGACATTCCTATGTCTTTAAGAAGTGAAGTTTGCTTGTCTTTTAAAAGCCTTCACAACATGCTTCCCCCTCTTCTCTTCGTTAGCACTTCGAGGCATCTGTGCTTTCATAAAATCCCATTTTTTTTAATGTGGCTTTTTCATTTTGTTTGTCTGGACTGCAGTCTTGTGGGTTGTTTTTAGCCGGCTCAGGATTTGCTGGTCATTGGATTTGGCAATCATTTCAAGTTCTACCCACCAGAACTGCCAGAGGAAGTGCTGTGTTGGCCAGAGGAGCCTGTTTATACAGAGCCGGGTGTCCTGCAGGAGCATGGCTTGATCCGTGTCTGCCCTTAAAGAGGCAGCAGTGACATCTCATGACTTGGAAAGTGCTGTGCAAACCCTTGGTATTTTTTGTTTTTAAAAATGGGGCTGTTTGCTGTGTGCAGAAAGTGAGCCCTGTTCTCAGTTCAGAGAGCTATGTGGAGCGGTGTCTGAAGCCATGCCAAGGCCTACCACAGAAGGCAAATGGGTTCAGAAGGAAAAATGTCAGAAGGAGTTTTCTGATTGCTCACGGTTTTTGGTTTTGCTGACTGCCGTTTAAAATGTCCTGTTGGAAGCTGAAAATGGGACTCTTGTTTTCCTCTGCTGCAAGTGTCCACAGGTACTGTAGAGAGCAAGTGGACTGCTGCTACTGTTCTTCTTCCTCTCTCTCTCTCTCTCTCTCTCTCCCCCTCTGGCTTCTCTCTCTTCAAAGCTTCTATCTGACATGCCTTAAAATATTTATAAATTACTCCTTTTTCTGTAGTTACTTTCCCCAAGAAAAGAGAATTAAGGAAGTGATGACATTTCCAGGAGTCTGTTTATATCACAAACCCCATGGTCAAGTTCCAGTCTAGCTTGGGCTCATGCACGTGTGTGTGTGTGTGAGATGTTGGAGCAGCGCTTGTCATGAGTGGCCATGTTTATGTTGTTCTCTAGAGCGTCTGTTTGAACTAAAAGCTGGAATTAATGAAGTCCTTCTCCTTCAGCCTCCCAGCACAGGGGAAAATTTCCATCCAATGTAAGTTGTGTTGAGGTTGCCATGCCTGACAACCATGCTCCTGTATCAGCTGAAACAGTCAAACCATGCAGTGGCAAGATACAAGAACAACAAATGTTTTAATTGGTTGGGTGTTTTTATGTAGATCTTGCTTTTGATAACACTTAAGTTTGTGTTTCTCTACAAGAGTCTCTTCTTTTCCCTGTGAAAAATAGAGTACTTCTGCAGTAGGATAACTTTTTATTTAAAGGAGAAGATGCGAAAATAGCACCACCGTGAGGTACAAACATCTGAAAATTAAATTGCTTGAAAAAGTTTGAAGGAATCACTGGTAATTCATAGCTGATACTGTCTCATTAAATTTAAAATAAATTGTTTTGTTATGAGTGTAGCTCATGCTGTATGTAATAGACATAATGGTGGCAGTAGTGTTTCTAGATGAGAGGTAATATTTGGTAGTGACTCAAATGTCATCAGTGAGGGAAAAGTATTAAAAGTTGTCACCTTTCTGGAGATAAGCAACATTCTCTTACACTGGAGACTGTTTGAAGTTCTGGCTCACTCTTCCATCATCTCTCAAGGAAGCACAGTGTTCATTTCTTCTGCATGGGCATGATGTGCTAATGGATGTAAGTGGGGTTTTGAGGCTTCTTGGGAAAGGTGACTGTATGACATTGGCTTTGCAGAGAACTCTGCACAGTGGCACTTGCTTTGTGTCTCTTCAGAATAGAGCATTGGAACATGCGTTCTTTTGTCCACTAGTTGGGTTTCAAGCGATACTTGCAATGAAGCAAATTGGACACTGAAAATACACCTGAATCTACGTGGAAAAGTACTGCATGCAAGGAGCAACAATCGGTTCTTTCTCACTTAGTTGGAAAGCAAGCCAGTATTTTCTTCAGTAAACCTGCTTTCAAGCAAGAATCAGCAAGATGGTGCAGATATGAAGTGCATAGAATGGTGTCATTGTGTAAGAAAATACTGGATAGCATCACGAATGTCTTCTGGAATATTTTGTCACATTTCATGGTATTGATTCTGCAATTATATAGAGGTATGAGTAGTCATACTTATATGGCTAGGCCTGATTAAATAGAAAATTTAGTTCCTTAGGGGTTTTGTTGTTCTGGGTAATTTTTTTCTGTGAAGTCAGTATCAAAAATTTATTATTTGAAATATTTCCCCAATACTGTTTTGTTTTGTACAGAGACTAAAAGTTCTGATTACTTTTTGAAGTTTGAAAATAAGAAAAAAATTGGGAAGACAGAAGACCTGCCCTAGGGGAGTAGAGAGACAACATTGGTTACAGTTACTTTTAATCTTCTGAAACCAATTTCCTTTGTATTTAATTTCTAATACTGTTTGTGAGCATATGTGTTACAGATACGCATTTGCACCGACTCTTACTTGGGCTGGTGGATTACTGACAATAAAGTAAACAAAACTGTTTCCTAAATCTGGTGCTGTTGCTGGGTTGTCTGTTTTTTATGACTCATGCACACATGCTGTTCTTTGCGCTGGCTTGGAAAGCAAGAATTTAGTTTTGCATGTCCAATGAAGATGTGAACTTTGCATTTTGTGCTTGCCTATGTGACAGTGCTTCTTTAAAAACACCTGTAGAATGATGTTTCTTTTTCCCAGTCATCTGGCTCTGTGTGTTGTCTAGCTGCAAAACCTGGGAGGACCAAATTGTTTTGTATGTAGGGGCTTTCAAATGTCCTTTGTCCTGCAGTCTGTCATCTTCTTCATAATTGTTTGTAATATTTTCTTGCTTTCTGAAGCCCTGTTATCTCAGCCTCCTTCCCTTCCTCACCTGCAGCTTGTGAAACAGTGGAAAGTATGGTGTTAAGCTATGTAGGATTTACCCTGAGATTTGGAAATTCTGTATTCAGATTCCAGTTGTGCCATGATGTTCTTAGGACACTGTGCCATGACTAGCAAGACCTGTTGAGAGGCAAGATGTATCTACTGTAGTGATACACTAGTGCAACTATATAATTTCTGGCTGGGTGGCTAGCACCTATCTGACTTGCTGAAAATACAGGCAGTGGAAACTTGTGCTTACCTGGAAAAGCGTGTGTAGATTTGCTCAGAATGCCCCAAATGCATTTAAAGAAAATGGTTCTGGCAGAAATTTGTCATCTGTGTTTTTTCTGTCAGTTTCAGAAGCATTTTCTTCGGGACAGGAGCTACTCTTTAGTATGTACTTGTATATCCTCCAACACAGTAGTTAACCCCCTCCCCACCTGCCTTTTCTTTTCAGGGCATTGGGCACTCTGTTACACAACTATCTGTAACAGTCTAGGGATGGGGGAAGGGAAGAGGAGTATAAAATTAAACTTTGCAGCCCAGGCGATGAACCAAAGAAAAGCTTAGATCTGCAATATATGTACACGTAAGTGCAGAACAGAATATTATCAGGGAAGCTGTTTCATTTTTGCATGAGTCTTTTACTTTAATTGTTAAAGTAGAACTTAGTCTGATGTGATACCACTTTTTAAATAGGCCACTAACAACAGTAAGGGAGATGCTGTACTTGTGGCTCACAGGAATGGATCGTGTGCCCTTAAACAGATCTAAAGCCAAAAATAAATTTTCCCACAAAATGTATAAAAGGAGGACTGTCCCCTCAGGATTCATTATATGCCATGTGAATGGTATTGACATCTACTGATTTATGCAAAGCTGAGCAAAACATCGTGTTTTTAGGGTTGAAGTGCTGGGAAGCCTGGCTGCTTTGTAGAAGGGCAGATGGCACAAATGATTTCACTTAATCCTTGGGAGCCTGAGCATCTAGTTTGGGTCACAAGCAGAATGGGCCAAGTGGTCCCAGTGTTGCACTGATAGGCATGGGCTTTCCATTGACTGAACTATGGCGCTACAGATACTTTTTGCATATGCTGCAAACTCTTAGGCTTTTATTCTAATAACGGACTCTTTCTCATCTGGCTGTTGTATACAACTACTGTGTCAGTGGATGGGCAGGTCGGTTTTCAAGCTGGTTTTGATGGTAAATTTCAGATCTTAATTAAAAATGGCTCTGAGTACAACAGGTACCAAATCCAGTAGTGATGCTTCATCCTCACTGAAGGTGAAGGGAGCTTTGCTTAGTTCTGCCTTTGAACACATGCTTTGGGGCTGCCATTTCTCCTCTGAATCATTAATAATGTGTCTTCATTTTAAAGAGGCCTCTGGGAACATCATGCATTATTCAGAATCGTTTGTTAGTAGCATGTGCACATGCTGCAGGACTTGATTTTTAAGCTCTTTGTGTCTGGCACAGCACATCCTGACCTTTAGCTCTTGTTGCAGGACAAATAGGGAGGAAAAAAAAAAGGAAATATCAAACACCTTTCAGTCAAAGGTTTTTGACAGTACTTCTTAATGAAAAGAGTGCAATGGGCCCTAGATCATAGTTGGGTAGTCCTTATCAACCTTTCTGTTCTCGTCTTCTTTTTGATGGAACCATCCCACCAGTTTTTGACTGGAGGTTTTCCATCTGGGTGGTAGATCATAACAGTCAACAGATTGTGCAATAGTATTCTTTTTTTTTTTTTAATGAAGTAATGTATGGGACCACATCAGTCTCTGGTTTAATGCCAGTAGCTTCAGTGGAATTATGCCAGGGGTGAATCTTTCCCATGATTTTTACAACTGAGCTATAACTGCTGTTTAGTCAATCTGATTCTCTCAGTATTGTGTGGGTGAGAAGGTCCAGGCAATGCCAATCCATTTGCAATCATATATTTAGGATAAAATAAACAAAGGGTTGATTTTAGAATTACAGTGTTATGTGAGCCTTGGAACTAAACTTCAGTCCCCCATGTACCTGGTGAATGCTACCAGGGACTCAGACCCATTCCCTGGGGACGGAATCATGCCTCATCCTGGCAGTAGTGCAAAAAGAAAAGGTCTTTTCTTCCCTCATGTCCCATGCACTGCAGCCCTGCTGCTCTCTCCCAAAGGGGCAGGTCCATTAGTGCTCGCCTGGCAGAGAGAAGAAAGCATGGCTTGTCTGTGGCAAGGGCTGTGAAGGGGGCACAGTGTTGATTTCTGTGGGAGAAAAAGTGACTGTCTGTGGGTATGAGGGCTTGTTTTTAATGGCATTGCAGTTTTCCTGGAGTTAGTTGTTTCTCTGATACTGTTTTGAAGATCTTCCTTCTCATTGCTGGGATGAGTTTTCAAAAAAATAGGTGCTTGCCCTCTATGAATAAAGAGTCTGCACTGGAGAATCTTCCCAGAAGGGAAGCAGTGAGGTCTCCTGTGGTTATAGGAAAGTGCTTATACACTCATGTATGTAACCCTTTGATCAAAACTACCTTCAAGCAGTAACACCACTTGAACATATTTTATGTTTCTTGGAAAAATCAGATAACTCTTGGAAACTCTTGGCTCCTGAAAGCTGGGCATTGTAATCTACTATAGCTGGCTTGCTATAGCATCTGTAACACAATATTCAGTGAGCATAGCAAAAATATGATGGTGAGGAAGAAACAGTGTTCCATTTTGAATTCACAGTCTCTGTCTAAAGAAAACATTTTTTTCTTTACTTTTATCTTAAAACTAAAAAAAAATTGGCCAGAGGATCCTTCCAAGAGTAATTGATGAACTTCTGAAAAGTGGTGCAGTACTAGATCCCACCTCTTGAGGTGGATTCATGGATTAATCCTCGACTGAATTCTGTTATGGCCAATGTATCAACATTGTATTTTTTCAAGTGAATTTCAGGGGAAATTCGAAACCTCTTGTATTGATTATTAGACATGAGTGAACTGTGAAGCTGTTTCTTCATATTAATTTCTTTGACTGTTGCAATACCAGAATAAATTATGTCCTATAAATATTGTATTAACAAAAAGAGTGAGAACACTTAGAGCAAGGGTAGATAAATTTTCAAATTTCTGCTTTAAATTTGGCCTGCTTTGAATGAGTTAATTTAATCTTTGCAGTAGAGTAATGAGTTAAAATGTCATAAATCTATCTTTAGTGCATCACTTGTAAGTCAGAAAATGTGCTTATGTGATCTGAGAGTTAAAATTCTTTTCTTTTTCTTCTTTTTTAGAGAACAGCTGTCCAAACCTAGGCAGTGTAATTCAATACAACACAGCATATTTTGTCCTGGCTTATTAGCACAAATTTGTAATGGCTGTTTTGGAAAATGTGCTATGAATTTGTCTGAAGGTCTTCATGATGGAATAGTTAATTCAACCTTAAAAATCCTTGGCACTTAACTTTCATCTTTTTAGAACAAAACACAAAGCCTGTGATTTGATGCCTTGAAGTCAGCAAAACAAAATGGTACTTTAACAGCAGCATTTACTTTGATCAGTTTTCAGCATTTGTGTCCTTGCCTTTCACATAGTACAAATTGCTTTACCAGAGTACCAGGGCAGGAGCCCATAGACTGTTTTTGTAGTTAGTTTCTGTGGTGATACTCAACCCTCCATGAAACTGTGATCTCTGGGGACAGAAACCTCTGCAGCCTCCTTAACCTTGCAGCTGCTGGAGACCTTAAAGGAACTCTGTGCAGCCAGAAGTGACCACCATGAGTATGTACAGATACAGCTGGCTGAGTAATGCCAGCATAGATTTGATAGACGGGGCACCTCTGATTATGGTAACTTAAAGACTTTTTTTTTTCAGTTCTTTTTACATGTGTGGAAAAATGCATTCTAGCAAAAATGGCATAACTTCTTCATGTCCCAGTCACACTTATATGCTTTTTAAAAATGAATTAGTAGGTTTTGGTTTAAGATTTTCAGAATAATTTTAATCTATACATTTCACCTGTGTTTTAATTGTTGTATTCCTCACAAGTTGGTCACATATTATTTGGAGGAGTGTGTACCAAAGGGGGACCCAAAAGGCAGACGTGAGTCTGGAAGAGGAGCTTCCTCTGACAAACAGCTGCTGAAGTTGAGCCTTGCTGAGAGGGTCATTGCTGACACACGTGTCCAGAAGGTCTGGCCTAGCTATTGATTGCATAATGAAAATGTTGGCTGTGCAACAGCTCAGTGATCAAATGAGCCCTTCATTGGGAATGAGAGATGTGCTGGACCACATTGACTTATTTTCCTGTACTGTTGTTTTGCTGCTGTCTGCTTGGTTCATGTGCTATCTCTTAATATGTTTTTAAAATAACATGGGCAGAGCAGCTGCTTTTTAAATGGACTAGGTGACCCAAAAGAGTCCATTCAATGTTTCTGGTTTAATTTTCTTTTGGTATTGTTTGACCAAACGGGTCACCGAACTCCTTGAGATGTAGAAGACTTTGACTGAGGTAGTATGTTATTGAGAAGTACAAAATGTTTGTATTTTATAAGCTCTTTTTGGACATTTGATTTAAAAAAAAAAGCTTTTATTGGAGTTTCTTTTAAAAATTAAGGATTTTACCACAGAGTTCAGTGTGTTCAGAGTTTCACAGCATGTCTTCAAAACCTTCTGCACAGCACTGAACACATGTAGGACTGCTTTCTGATGGAGTTTCTGGGCAAGGCATCACATAAATATTTAGTAATACGGATTTTGCCAGTGAAAATACAAAAATACAAAATACAAAAGGGAAAATTCAGAGTTATCTCTTCCACTATTAATTAGAAACGTCTTTCTTGATGGTTTGAAGTGATCCAGTACCTTTCTATTAATTTGTGGCATGTTAAGAAGGTGCAATGAACTGTCTAGACATTTGAGAACACATGCACCTTGAAGAGCTCACAAGCTAAGGTGAGACAGAAGGGTGTATAGGGGAAGGAGATCACTTAGGATTCAGCCTATATATAGTGTAACTATAGCCACAGTGGGGGCACTGTAGCAGAAATGGCATTTTGTTGAGAGATTGCTGTAGAGAGAGTAGGGATGAGAATCTTCCACTGCAGTGCTGTGGATAGAGGCAGCCATGGCAGGAGTCAAGACGATGGGAGCACGGGTGTGACAACAGAAAGCTCAACAAGGCCGAGATAAAGAGAGAGGTGGTGTCATGCTGGAAGTGGTGCTTGTGTCAATGTCATAAGCTCATAACACCTTAGAGTCCTGCTAAGCCTTTCAGTCTCTGAAGCAGGAGTGGAAAGAGGCATTTGGGTGCCTCTGGTGCATAGTAGAAGTCTGAACTTTTACTTGAACTCCACAGTTCAAACCACTTTTCCTCACATAAACACCTCTCACCTCTGGTGAGCTGTTTTGATCATGCCTACCTTGCTTGGGCTGAGATTTCCGTGATACCCCACTGACTGCTGTTTTGGAAGGTAAAACCCATATGCTTGGCAGCTAGATATTTGGCAAAAAGACCTTGAATGCTGGTAACTGCCCAACAGTTTGCTAGAAAAACTTTCCAAGGACTAGGAAAAAGTCTCCCATAATAGATACCACTGTTGTGTATCATCAAGCACTGACAGTGATGTTGGGACAATCACAAATATAAGGGGGGAAATAGTTATGCTGTGAAGAGTCTGTTAATTTTGTACAACTTCTCAGTAGGAACAGTCACATTCAGACTAGGCTACCCAGCTGTTCCTCAGCAGTGCCAGTTCTGAGGCAGAAGTGAATTATGAAAAATACGATGACCAAGAAGGGCCTAAGCAGTTTTTGAGGAGCTCTGTGGGGATTTTTTTCAGTCTGGAAAGCCAAGTTGGTGCTGAGGACTCTGGTATGCAAACAAGTATAGTGTATATACTTGTATATATGCTAAGGAATATAGTGATGGAGGCTGCTAAAGAAGCATGCTTACATTAACTATATTATTTCTCAAGTTTTGGACTAGCAATATGAATTCCATGTTATGTGTTTTGTTGCTGTCTTACTCATGAGCAAACTGAGGAGTGCAGTAGTGCAAAATTACCTTTAGTCTGAAAATTTTCATAGAAACACTTAATTTACTTCTGAAAAATTAATTGATTTTGTGCTGAAATCCTGTAGCTTTTCTTGAGGATCTGTGCTTTTCAGGCAGAAATGCAGGAAAATTCCATTGTGTGATATAACTTACCCTACAGTTTCAGCCAAAGGCATGAATAGATATATCACCACTTCTGAATATGGCTCAAACTTCGTTGAGTATTTCTGTGCGTGTATGGAAATAGTCATATATGTGTGTGTTGTATACATATTTAATTTCCAAGACCTGAAGGAGTAGTGACTACAAAGTCTGATAGTAGCTCCAGTTGCAAAAGAATCTCTGATTTTCTCATGAAGGTAGTGTGATTGCTCTGTATGCTCACTCATGTGACCAAACCAACAGGAAGAAATCTTCATGAAGTCTGAAACATCTGTCTTGTCTGATGGATGTTGGCTTTGAATAAACTTGTCTGAGATCAGTTGAAACAAAGAGAGTTCTCCATTCCCTTACTACCCAAAGGACTTGACCTAGCTGTTTCTGAGAGGGTGTTTTTAGAGAGTGTTACGTTTACTGTATCATTCCTGCTTTTCATAAATACCAGAGGTTTTAAATAGCAATTTTTTTAAAGTTTCTAATAGGAGTAATTTCTTTGCACTGACTTGGCATTCTAACAGAAATACAACCAGGGTGCAAGCCCAGGGTGAATGCTCCTGTTGGCCAGTGCACGAGGATTTCTATTCTTGGTTATTTAAGCTCATAAACTATACTGTAACTCATTTCATCAATATTTTCATTAGTCTTTGCTTCCTTTAGGATCAAAAGCAACCAATTATCATTGCATGTGAAAGTGTGTTGAATGCACTTTATGCCACTGGAAGCTGAAAAAATTATCAGAATAAAATTTGCACACTTATTAGCAAGATAAGGACTGCAAAAGATATAACTGGGCTACTTTGGTAAACTGAGATTACAGTGTTTTTATTGCTTTGTAAGAAAACATAACCCCAGAACAAGATAATTATATTTAATAGTTTAAACAGCTTATTAGTAATTAGCAGTGATTACAGCTGAAAACCCACAAGAATTAACAAAAGCTTTTTAATAGTTGTGAATTTAATAGTGGTTCTAAACACCTTTTCCTTTCTACTTTCACCTTGCCATTTCTAGACAGAACAACAAAGCAGGAGCCTTGTAAAACAAATAATTTCACTTTCTCTCTTATTTTCAGCTAACAGAATCACTTTGGCTCTATAGCTGATTCTGTAAAACAGTTTCTGTAGCTAAAAACATGCCTGTTTGGCATTTCAAGTCTCTGTCCTCCCACTAGAATTGAGAGCACTAACACCCTCCAGTTTCCAAAAATGAGGTACTGTATTCTTTAGAAGCAGAAAATGGAGATAAATGTGGTTTGTGGTAATCTGTGGTACTTAGTGTTTTCTTTTGGAAATGCATAAATACCACTGGGTCTTCTGCTGGAGAGGCCAAATGATGACAAAGGTGGCAGCGGTGGGCAGAAGATGGCAGTGCCTGGCCTTCCTGCAGACAGCACTGTCACTGCCCTGCTGCTGATGGGGAGAAATGCTCGTTCTTTAAAGCAGCTTGGGTTTAGTACAAATATGGATTTATTCAGTTTTCCAACAAGTTTAAATCTGCTTAACAAAGAGGAGGAGGACAGAGATGCCTTGGTGCCCCCAGAGGTGTGCCTGTGGGATTTGGTATCTGTGCCACTGTGGGGATGAGCAACACAGTCAGTCATTCTGCATATGTAAGCAGCTGCTTTCTCATTGGCATGGGAGCACAGCCAGCTGTTTGCCAGCTTTTTTGCAAGTTCTTGAGCAGTGGACACCTCCAGGTGTCTGTCAGACCTCAGACCAGGTCTTGGCGTTCGCTTTACAGTGATGGTGAACTTTTCAAGGGGGAATGAAGAAAAAAAATTTAAAAAAACACCCTAACTTGTTCTTTTGGAAATATTTTCAACAGTAATGGGTGCCTAATTTTCAGTTTGGTGTCTAACTTTCATGAAGTTAGTTTGCCAGAAGAATCTACGTTTAATGGTAAACTGATGTCTGCTTGCCATTAAAGAAGAATCATGCAATGGACTATACATGGTCTCAGATCTGCTTTCAAATTCTTTAGCAGGATACAGAATTAATTCTGAATTTACCTGTATGCTCATTTCTATTTGCCACCACTCAAACTGGTGGTTGTGTTCGTGTTTACTCCCTCTATACCTTTTTGAGAAAGAGCTGTGGTTGTCTATCAGGGAATCTACCTATCACCCATTATTGTGGGACATCAGCTTCTCTGCTTAGTCTGTGGTAGATCATCTCTCCATTGCACACTAAATGTTACTTCCTATAATGTGGGACGAACTATCAAGCTAAATCATCACTGCTTAAACAGCTTATTAGATGCTGTAAAAACACTGTGATATCAGTTGCAAGTTGTTGTGTGCTAAAAACTGACAGGCTGTTCTGTCATGCATTTGGTGAGGGTTTTGTCCAACACGGGACCCTTTCTAGAAGGGCAGCACCAGGATACAAGGAGCTGAGCAGGAGGGGCTTCCAGAAACCACAAACTGGTAGCTTCAAAGCCACCTGTAACGGGTTGCCTCACTTTTGTAATGTCCACTTTCTTGAGATCATTTACCCTATATATCCTTTTAGTCCCTGAAGACAGGCATTTTCTTTCCCTAGTGTATGTTAAAATTTCTTTTGGAATTTCTTCCATAAACTAGTGTAGTGCTTCCTTGTGTTTCTGGATTTTTTCCTCCTGTTTTTTGTTTGTTTAGTTTTATTTGTTTTGCAGGCTAGATTTATGCCCCTAATAGAATCAGCAGATAAGGTTTTGTACCCTAAGCCAGCTTTGTAGGCTACCATCTAGAAACCAGAAATCGGAGTTTGCTTTGCAATTCTTTTTATCTCCTTGTTCTCCAACTCTCAGCTTAGTGGTTTGACCTTTTGCATAAGCTATTTTTCATCAGCATTTGCCAAGGTTTTCTTAAACACTTTAGCAGTGCTTTGCAAGCATAGAGCACAAATGTTAACTATTTCATATTTTGTATTCTCTCTGCTCTGTTGACTGATTTCTGTGGAAGTAGATTAGTCTGTAGTCTTGAGTCAAGAAGTCTGAATGCTAAAAGTCATAATATATATAAAAATTACTTTTGATTCACTGTTTCAAATTCCAGGAAGTATTCACATATTTCTGTGTTTCTCTGTAGGTCACGTTACATTTGAATCCAATTTCATCAGTGCATATTCACCAGAAGCCTTTGGTGTTTCTTCTCAACTCTCCTTTGCCTTTGGTCTGGAAGCTAAAAACAGAGAGACTGGCACCTGGAATCCGAAGAGTTTTCTTCGTAAGTATACACAGTCCTCTGGCCTGCTCTCTATCATAGCTACTTGTCGCACAAGACATGGAGTTAATGGCATTCATTTGGAAATTTTTCAAGCTTACATTAAAAAAAAACAAGTTAACAGTAGATCAAGTTTCATTGTAGGGCTCTGGGGAACAGTTAGGTGGTAGGGCAAAGCAGTTTGGAAAAAGTAGCCAATTACTTGTTATGTGAATTCAGGGAAAAGAAAGCAAAACTACTTTTTCAGAATCTGCACATTGTGTGGTTAATACTAAAGCCATTTTAGTTCAAAAGCTGTGAGGTTACAAGATTGCCAGTCCTGATTGGAAGTCTAATAGTACCATAATGCAAAAAGTCTCAAAGCAACAAGAAATATTAAGGGTGGACACTTGTTGTGTGGTCTGTGACCAAAACAAAACTTTGTATATATTGAGCTCAATATGTACAGTTACAGCTTATGTCTCTGGTGAAGCTTGGTCTATTGAAATGACCAAGCTAAGCCCAGAATGAAATCATTTTTATTTCTCAGAAAGACTGGAGCAATGCTTATAATGTAAGATCCAAATATTACCTAGTATTTGTAAATCATGTCCTTACAGTTTGCCAGGACATTCAAGTTTGCTGTTTGTAGTGAAACAGACAAGTTGTTTGGATTAAATTTTTAATGTGTGACATCATGTCTAATCATGAGTCATCTTTATGAAAGTTGCAGCTTTTACTATATTCAACTTTAATTGCAGAACTAAACTTGTTTATATTTAGCTGTATCCTTATAGGGCTTAATTTTTCTCCTCCAGCACAGCTGACAGTGGTAGGCAAGACTGTTTCTGCAGTACCCGGTGGGAATGTAATGGTGTCACTGTGCATCAGCAGGACAGGAAGATGGGCAGTGCTGCAGCACTGGGAAGGGGCACTGCTCTCTCAGTTGACCTAATGTGGTGGTGACGCTGTTAAGTGCACCAAGAGCTCTATCACTTGATGGATACCATAAGCTTTCTGAGATTGTTTTTCTTTTTCCTGTCATCAAGGTACAAAAGAAGGAGTACCCTTGATATTTTGAACTTTGAAGAACTCTGTCCTATTTCCAGTACAGTTTGTTACCGATTGGTGCAAAGAACATGGGCTTGTTTGTACTCTAAAGTATTCACAATCTTAGGTTTTTCATTACTGTTTTGGAGACTCTTCACTGTTATCTTCTTGTTGACCATTCCTGTCATATGTCCTTAATGCAACAAGTACAGTTCAGGTCTGCTCAAGAAACAGCTGAGGAACAACGTCCTGAACAACAGTGTGATAAGAGTCTTAATTCCTCTCCTGGCTGAAAGAACAGCATCTTTCATCAGTTAATAAAATCTTGGACCTACTTTCAGTTTAATTTTGATCTACTCTTACAATTACTACATCATCACACTCCCATTTCATATCAACTAGCTTGTATTTAGCTAGTTTCTGTTCTTCCTCCTCACCCAGCATTTTCCCTCTCCCCTTACCTTGCTCTGGGAGTGGGAAGGTGCTCTGCTGAGAGCCATCCGTTTCCACTCAGTGGACTGCACAGGTGTTCAGACTGTGATCATGCTGAGCTTGCTTGGTTTGGCTCAGCAGGGCTTCAGCTGCCTGCATTAAAGCGTAGGAACAATAGGAATGTGTCCCTAAGGCTTTAACTGCCAAAACTGTACCCTTAGATAAGTGTTTGCTTCAGAAAACTGTTTCAGGCTCTTCTGGTTACAAAAACAGGCTTGAAAATGTGAGCAGCAACCCTCAGAATTCATGCCAAACAAGAAGTTGCCTGACCTCAAGAATTGCCCCAGTAAACTTGGCCACTGATGGTGCAGGAAGGAGTAACTGTTTCTCAGGTGGGACAGGATCTGGTAGATGCCACAGGTTTGCTGCTGTGTTGGTGGGACTCAAATACCTCCTCTCAATACTCTATCTTAGTCTCTGCTGGTCATGGTAAGGGCTGAAAGTTGTGGTGCCTCATGGCATCCTGCCAGCATGCAGCGGTGGCACTGGGATAATGCTGCTGAGCAGATGTGGGAGCTCACCTTTTTGTTGCAAGGAGTTAACTGGCTCTCAATGTTGACCCATCCCTAATCACATTTAAACATCTGAATTGTAGCTCTCCATAACCATTTTGGATCTCCTTAAGTGCCATGTAATTTATGTATTTCTCCTTCCATCATGTTAAGGTTTCTATTTTTCTTTTCTATAAAGAGGTCAAAGAATCAGATTGCAGAATGCCAGGGTACTGATCCACCATGACCTCTCCCAGTTTAGTCCCTGTGGTCCTTCTCCCTCCTAAACTACATTCTCTGTGTTTTCTCTCTAAGGCAATATTTTTGCTGCAAACAGGAGCTGACTTCAGTCTCTTATTAGGGACTCATCAACCTTCCCACTTTTCATGACCCAATTTTTGAGTAGGTAGGGCAGCTTGGGATGGTAAACCATGAGGGTTACTGGGTGAACAACTTTGTGTGGTCATCATCTGTTGCTGTTCCACAATTCCACTCTGCTCACAAGGACAAATGCATTGATTTCCCAAAAGCTTTCTGAAAAAAGAGCACAGAATCACACAGAAAACATGGGACATGCTGAGGAAGCCCTAGTTGCACCTGTAGATGAGTGCAGTATGCCAAGTAGAAATCAAGGGGCTCCAGTTTTCCATAGAGCTGTTTGCCTGTGTTGTGCCATGCCTGTTTCCAATCCCTGGGACTGCTTCTGTCCTAGAAGAGCTTTTCCCTTGGCTGTTTCAAGAGTTCTTGTTTCACGTGAGTTGTGGGACAAAGGGACATTCTGCTTCTACTCTAGTAGCAGAGAGGCTCCCTGCCTCTGTGCCAGAGCCTTCAGTAAGTTCCAAAGAATTGAGCCTGGAGGGTAAAGAGCGGCTCCAAGGGCTACAGAGTGCAGATCACCCTTCCTTGGCCCTTGTTCAATACTGCTTGGCTCCGTCTTGTTCATTCTCCTTAAATATGTAGCCAAGCCAGAAAACGGGAGTATTGTGAATCATAGATTTCAAATTTGAAAAACCTTTTCTAATGCCCGTGAATTCTATGCTCAAACCAGAAATCTGTGGCACACATACCATAGGAGTGTCATAACTATTGTGTCTGTCTCTATGGAAGCCTTGGGCAGGATATTCTTTGACTTTCCAGCTTTTCCTTCAGACTTTCCAAACAATATATTCATTCACAATTTTATTAATGTACTGTATGTAAAATATGAATTAAATTTGTTTCATTTATTGAGCCCTAGTTAGAAAGGCAAGTATTGTTTTAAATGACAACTTCTGGGACTTGCTGCTGATAAAGACCACACTGCTAGAGCCAGGTCAAATTTTGTAGTTAAAGGATCATGTAACTGTTAGTGAAGTCGTAGCTCTTTATTTCTTTTTAATATTAGCTATTTTTTCCTTTTAAAGCATCATGATAAAGTTCTTAAACTGTTCCAGGAAGATGTGTTTTGAATAAATAACTAAATAAATATTACAAGTTAATTGTATTAAAAATTCAAAGGTTATTTTTAACAAAGAAGATAACTCCAGGGTATGAGCAGATAATGAACTGGAGCACTCTGAAGTGCTGTTACTACCACTGTACTGGTGAGGAAACTAAGGCATATTGAGCTTAAAGGATGATTTTATTGGAGCTTAGGGCTGTGTTTTCATGTCCTCATAAGGAGGATGGTCTGATGCCTTTGCTCTGTGAATTCATTGTTTGAGTTTCCACTAAAGCTAAGCTGCCCCAGATTGCTTTATTTAGGGGAAAGGATGAAAAGATTTAAAACTTGTGTCAGCAAATATCCAAAAGACTAGGAAAATACAATACTACTGAGTTAGGCTGGAGTTTAACTTCTTGTCACGTAGTTCAAGCTTGTTTTTTTGCCTTGGGCCTGATTCTCCATAAGTTAAGAAGTTTAAAATGAATGTCGGAGAAAATCCAACCTTTGGGTGTGTATGGTTATAATATAGGGGGAAGCACAAAATACCTTCTTGATAAACATTTTTCAGTATAAAAATATAGATTTGGTGTATACATGTGGCTTTGCACTTATTTTTATAGTGTGATGCACATAGTTTCTCTCAGCCCAGTGACTTGTCACATGCCTTATCTTCATGGAGACAGCTCATGGTTTCATTTTTACAAAATGTCTGCCGGTGGCTAAACCTCACAGTAGAATAAATTAACATTAAAATTAAGTAGCATATCCCAAACAAACCAAAGTGTGTGTGTGGTTACCATCAGGATTTTTTGAATGTTATGTTTTGGAGAGTTATTTCCAGAAGTATGGCACTGAATGGAAGCAAAGTGATGCTTACAGAGTGACAGTACTTTGGAGGAAGCCGTCATGACAGAGCATGGGTGCTAAAGGAACTTGTTCTTTACTAGTCTGTTGCCTGTGTTGTCATTTTGCTTCTCGAGGTGCTTTCCTCATCCATAAATCAGAAAGAACACTAGGGAAGAATCTTAAATAAAAATTTGGGCGTCTTGGAAAAACCTGACAAAAATTCCTCTGTGTGTTTAAGAGAGAGAGAGAGAAAAGAATGTATGGTGACTATCTAGTGTGGTGTTAGCAGTACATTTGGCATGGACAGGTTTATTTTCAGACTCTGCATGAGTTGTTCATATATTGACAGGTGAAGAAGTTGCTGGGAAATTGTAATTTTAGTAAAGTAAGTCTTGAGTTTATTCTCATAGTGTTAAAAATAAACATACCTTAGTATCATGGCATTTCAGTCCAAAAATACCTGAAATGGGTTAGTGCATGAACTCTGCCTGACCTAAGTAATTGAAAATCATCACTTTAGTTACCGGTACATCTAGTCATATTAGTCTGATTGTATATTTTTACATGTCACAAAAATACGCAAGTTTGGGAACAGACATTTTCTGTTCAGGACTTCCTGGGCTCTTCGCTCTAAAGAGTAGCGCATGGGTGGTAAGCTCCATTCAGTTCAGCAAGGGGGAATACTTAGCAACTCTGCTAAATTTTTTTTTTGCCTCAGCAGGGAATAAATGCCAAAATTATATTGTAAAGGGGGAGTGGGAGAGGAAGTTGAAGGACATCTTCACTGGTGACTAGGCTGGTTAGATTATGACAGATCACAATTTTACATAAATTAGGCAACACCTGTAGAAAATGTTTTTGCCTGTGATCTTGTTGCAGGTCAGTCTTGCAGGAAAACATTACCAGACCTCTCCCACCACCCCACTTTTAAGTTTTCATACAGCAAAATAATTTCCTTCCTTCCCATCAAGTCGTCGTTTCTCTCCTTCCCTAAAGCCGGTTTATTGCAAACATGTCTTGGCAGAAAACCAGGAGTTTTATGAAACTTCACAGAAAGAGGGTTTTATAGGTGCTACTCAGCAAGTAATTTTTTTCTTTAGATTTGGTAGCTTTCTCAATTGCTTTTATAGCCTAGGAATGTCTTTACTCAGCAAGCAAAAGTAGTGAGAATTAAATCAATGAAAGAAAGGACCCAATCCTTTGTGATTTCCTGGCAGAAATCACTGTTAGAATAGATCCAAAAAACCCTTAAATATCTACATATGTGATTTTATATAATATATGATTTAAGAAGTAATGCTTCAGCTTTTTCTCTTAGTTATTCAGGCAATTGAATGAGTAAGAGTTATGGATGAGAAAGCACTTATGCAAGCAAATTAGCTTACTCACAAGAACTTCTTTAATAGGACTGAATGTGTGTGTTAAGTTAGCAAAATGGAGAAAGCAAGAGCAGTAACGATAAATAGAAAACCAGATCACATACTCTTGGCTTGAGATTTGAAGATAAAGTCTTTATAGAAGACTAAGTGTTAGAATGAAGATCTTAATTATTAGTAATTTCTGTATTTTTAAGAATTAAAAAGCCATGTTCTTATTACTTCAGCCAATAGCTGATTTATTCCTTTCACTTCATGAAAATATGGTTCACATATTTTGGGTCACTGCCACCAAACCACAGGCTGTTCTATGGTTTGTACTAGATTTGGATGACTGACAAAACTCACTGAAAAACAAGTGCTATTTGTTTTCCTGTGCCTAGTATTTAACGGGAAATCAGGAGGCTAAATTTCCAATCACTGGTTAAACAGACCCAGATGTGAACAGAACGCTCTGCTAGGAGAAGAGTGAGGAAGGATAGGAAATACATGACTGGTGATAAATTTGGTATAAATAGTGACCTTTCACTATTCCACGTAAAACCAGTAGATTTTCAGCATTGTGTAAAGTGTGAAGAGGAATTTAAAAGGACGTTTACGTTTCTGTAGAATCATGGGGGGGGTTTTATAAATCTTCATCTTTCTTTTACTCAGGAGCTGGAAATAATCCCGTAGTTGCCCTTTTCCACTTGGAAGAGTTCATGTTCTCCTCTCCCCTCCTCACGCCATTTCCCTACCTTTTGAAAAAGTATGAAAATTATCACTTAGTGTCTAATTAAAAGCAGTGTTTAGTAAGTGTAACTCTTACTGTGCTTTTTGCAATAGTAATTTTCCCTATAGACTTTGTCTCCTGGTCTGATTCAACTCCTGCAAAATACTACTTTTCTAAAGTCTGTATAACTGGGTTTGCTCCCAGAAATATTAGGGGTACCTCAGGCTACATATAGTAGTGGTTCTTACATTCTTGGAAGAACAGGGGAAGAATTCTGTCAGCAGTAGGGATGGCTGAAAATGACAGAGTGGTAAATACATGCTTGAAAGCAGTGCATTGCCTGCATTCGGTAAAAGGAGTTTAAGATTATACAATAATCCCAGTAAGGCATCTTTAAATGTCATGGGGGGGTGGGGTTTTTTTCATTCAAATCTTGCTTCAGGCAACTGTTACAGAAGAGAAGGGATATTTCTGGCTTAGGAAGCAAGATACAGTACATGAAATGAATATGCAGTGTATGGTAAAAAATTTCTATATGTGTGATGTCCCAAAATAGTGAAATTTTATGATGTATAGGTGTCCTGTGCTTTCACTGTAATCACTTTGGTTTGGGCAGAAATATTTCAAAAATACCAACTTGCCAGTAAATTTCAGGGAAAACGAGACTGGTTCATGTGATGTCGTAGTTTCTCCTTTCTTGGGACTTTAAAGTCCTGCGCTTTTTTCAGAGCCTGGTTTGCCAAGTTCCTACTTGATCCCATGTAATCTAAGGCATTTTTCAAAACTCAGGTTTTGTTGCTTGGTGTTTCAGCTTTGAGAGTGGGCTGTCTTCATTGGTCATCACTGCCAACAAACCGTTGTGTTAGGAGTATGGATAGGCCAGATCTGGATGATGCTGCACCTTGTATCTCCTGCTGGTCTTTCTCATTGCTGCCTCTGACTGATCCTGAGTGTTCCTCCTTCTGGTCCTTCTAGGAGCCCAGACCCATCACTTTCAGAACCAAGATGACTGATAGTCAGGAAGACTTGGGCTTTAAGTTAATCTAGGCTTCAAGAGTAAGGGAAGAAAGAATATTCTGGAATTTAGTGGTTGAGGTCCCAAACCCATCTTGCAGCAGACTGAAAGGCCTGGAACAGGCATCTGTGATAGTCTTCTGTATGGTCATGGCTCCTTCTCTTCTTTGCTCGCTTCAGTAAACAGGAGGTTTAACCAGTGGAAGTTTACAAAAGCAGGCAGTGGATTTTGGCAGACTGCTGGTGTTAGTGACATGGAGATAGTAAATCACAACAGGTTGTGTCACTGACTCATTGATTCCAGTGGAAACTATAGCTGCAGTTAGGCTTTAATTCTCATTTCACTTCTTCCACTAAATGAGCCCTAACTTGAAACAGAATCCCTTCTGCTACCTTATTTTACTTATGTCAAATGAGTGTTATATTGAGTCTATTAATATATTGTTAGATTAATGTGAGATGAGTGGACAGTTACCTGTGTGCAATTAATAATCCCCTTCTGAGCCCTAAACTTTGGGAACAGATTTCCCCTTTACATGGATTTTTTTGTTTGTATGTTTCTTTATCATTCTAGTAACTGTTCCTTGGGGGTTTTGAAAGTTACACTTGAGTTGACGCTATTTCAGCTTTGATAGAAAATCCCAGGATCTTATTTCTAGATGCATAAAGATGTGCAAGAGTCTGATCTCAGGTGGTTCTGCTCTTATCCTGAGAACACATTGAGCAGCCTTAATTATAAAAGGATCTTAGGTACCTGGCAAACTGAGCATCTTCTAGGAAGTAGAACTGAAATCTAAAATGTAATTGAGATTATGCTTCTTTTATGTGTTTGTTTTCAAAAAAATGAGATCTGGAAGTGCAATTTTGTAATTACTGTATGTGGTCTTGAGAACACTAAACTGAACATGAAAAATTGTACTACTGCCTGAAAGCATCACACCTCTGTGGCTGGTAAGGACTATGCAAAGCTGATAGAGGATTCGCAAATGTTACATGTCATTTCAAAAGCAGCATGTTTCTTAGTCCCTTACCAGAGAGAATTTTTCTCTTGATGATTATAGTATGTTCTACATGGATTTATGACCAACAGAAGATGCATTTTTGCCTTTTGGAATACCTGATATTTCATCCATGGCATTACTTTTCCTCTGTAAGGGGAGGAAAGCACATCAAAGTACAGTATCAAAAAACACCGGCTGAGTCTGATCCCCATGTGGGCTTCTCTGAAAGTTGGTTCAAGTTTTTTAATTTTATTCTGAGCAGATTTACTCCTCTCCTACATGTTCCACCACAGGTCTGATATTGTATAGCTCAGATAAAATATGAAGGATGCTGCTTTTTTATGCTACTATATTTGCCTATATCTTGGCCTTAGGGGTGCATTAGTTGCTTAGTTGTGCTGGAGGGCCCTTGGTGAGTAGTGGTGTAGCTGTTGCTGTGAGGAGAGGGATTGGTTCGTGCTGTGTGGCTGTGGACACTTAACTTTGTGTTCTGAGTTGTCTCCCAGAGCTGCCTACCTCTCTTTCTCAAGGCTTAAATTATGGACTTGCTTCCTACTTGGGAGTTCTGAATTATAACTATGTTAAATACTTAAAATGTCATAAAACAAACAAAGTAAATATCCCGCCTGGATCAGATTCAAATAAAAAAAGGCAATAAACATTTAAAAGGAAAGAAGGAAATGGGTAAAATAAGAAACAGAATATGCTATTTTTGTGGGTGCAATATTCACGCTCACCAGTGTACATAGTTGAGGTGGCTCAGGTTTGGTTCTAAGAGTTTTTCCCTCTGATGAATAGTAACTGGAAAGTTTTCTTAGGGGACATATAAAGGCTTTATTTCCCCCCCACCTCCTTCAGCGTGAGGGGTATGTGTTTCCTTGCCTTGGTACGGTGCAAAGAAAATTTCATTTCCTATTTTCCCCAGTCGTCAGCAGGGCAGTAGTGTATGTAACCAAACATGTTCCTAAACACATTTTGTTCTTTGATGGAATACTCAGATTTTGGTAGCAAGTTTTCAAAATACTGGACTTGATCCTCATTTGCTCTGACTGCAGAAGATCCCTTTGAACCGTGGTCCTTGCTGTGGTTAGTGGCTGTGGCCAGTATCTTTTGGTCTTGCAAACGGATTTTCCATGTCCAGTTTGGAAGTTTCCTCATTTAGCCTCAGAAATGTCACAGGGCGTGTGGTGAACTCAGCAGCAGAAGATGTTTCTCGTGCAGTCACTTTTCATGTCCTCACAACTGGAAGAAATAGAGCTGGGGCACTTTTTCCACTCAGCAACCTCAGAAAGTAACCGCTGCAGGAGATAAAGGGAGGAGATAAAAGTGTCTGTGGCAGCAGTTTCTTAATCACCAAGTCAAGCTGTATAATTAGTGCTCAGATAAAAATTAATATATTCCCAAATATTTAAAACATTATTTGGTTTTAATGCTCTGGGTTATGCTAAGCATGTTCAAGTTGCTTTTAATTTGTTCTGAAGAGTAAGTAGTTAATGTTCAAGGCAGGTGTTGAAACAGTGATGCTTGCCTTTTTTGGAAGGGTCTGTTGAATTCTTTCCAAAAAAAATAACGTGTTTGGCTCACTTAACCTTGCCTTAGGTCCGTGTAGTAAAAATCCCAACATTGGCAGGCACAGCAGAACTCTGCAGTCCTTTCTAAAACCTGGTTAGCAGAACCAGCATTTCAAACAGACTTTAATATGTGATTAAAAAAATAAATTATGATAAGCTTCATGTTTATTTAAAGATGTTTACTATGTGATCACTTAGTGAGGATGCTTATGCCAGACTTCTTAGTTGCTCTGCTTTCTGTCTGTCAGTTCCTCCCTCACAGGACTTGGTAACTTTGGTAGGATCTGTCCCTCAGGAAGACATTTGTCATGCTGCAGGATGATGAGAAAGGTTTTCAAGTTTTAATTAGTAATAAATGCAAACCCAAGTGTTTTCTGAGGAGGAAAGCTGTTTTGTTAGCAAACATTTAACTATCTCAAATGAAAAATACAGTGAAAATGCATTATTGCAAGGTAATGCATTTCTTTGGTCATTATTTAGAAGGAATAATATTTTCTCTTATGCTGTCCTCAAATGTCTTAAAAGATACCCTGATGCTGCTTTACCCTTATGCTGACCATAAAAAATACCAGGAACACTCTGTAAATGAAAACTAACTACTATACTACATTGGATAAACTGTAGTATTTTTGAGGTAGTTAAGGAGGCTTCTTTCTGTGGGTGGAATGCCAACATCTATTTAGTATTCCTCCAAATAATCACCGGTTAAGTCCTTAAATCCTGCAATTTTCATGCATGGGAGATTTTTCTAGTTAGGCTAAAGCTCTACAAAAATATCCCACATGTCTCTGATATAAAAGACAGCATTTCTAAGAGGTGCTCTGTATGCAATTTGGCATGACCTGGCTTATGCTGTGTCAGTGTCATCCTCTGAGACTGTATGCTTTTAATTTACACAGAATTCAATGTGTTAGGAGCACTGTAGAGATGTCCCATAAAATCAATCCAGCAGCTTCTAAGTGGTGAAAGTACAGTGAATGCTATTTACTAAATACATTTTAGAGAGAAATGTGTTGCTCTCCTTTCCTAGTATTGTAGTTTTGGGGGCAGTGGACTTACTCCAATAGTAGAATTTGCTTTCTTATTTGAGAAGTGTGAGAGTATTGAGAGAATGTGGTGTAGTCTGTGTTACACTGAGTAAAAACTTCTTTTTCATTTGAAGGAAGTGTTTTATGGTAGTCATATAAAAAATAACAAATAAGGAAGATTATTCAGAATCAAAACAGATTTTAGTTTAAACTTTGAAAATTATTGTGGCAAAAGGTTTCCGGAGTTTTTTTTTTGTGACAGGTGTGGTCAAATTGAACTCTGAATTACTTGGGCTTTCTCTTAGAGGAGAATATGTGATATGTGCATAATAAATACTAGCTGGAAGCACAGGGAAGAACTTAGAAATTCTTTTCATATGCCAAAGGATGTCATTTATGTGTCTACTTTGACAAATATTTTTGTAGGTGCTAAACAAATTGGTATGTATCACCCTGAAATAGTGCTGGGAACAATAGCTCCAGGTGATGCAATAGTTGGTTGCTGTTGGGTAATTTCTGTAATTGAAACCTGACTTCAGATAATTTCTGTAAAATAATTAGTTTTATAAAAGACTTAAGAGATACTTATGACCATTACTGGTTGTAATGTGTAAATAGTACTCTGGGCAGAAATTGTTATGATGTAATTTTCCCTCTTCCAGTCATCAGTAGTTTTGGATTTTCAGTTGGATAAAAAAAATACACTTTTGTTCCACCAAAAAAATCTGAGTTAATAGAAAGATGGGAAAAGTGAAGAGGGAGGAGAACAACAGAGTGACTCTGACTTCTTCCTGAGGTGCTCTGAGGATAACAGAAGAAAATACGGTGGTAATTCTTTCATGAAGCCTTATCTACTGCAGTGGTCTGGAAGTAGGGGCTGTGTGTTATATCTGAACAAGCTACAGGGCATACATCCAAAGCAATCTTCACTGATGCTTTCACACCTGAAAGCTTATTCATCTTACTGTGCTTTCGCTCAAGTACATGTTATTCTTGACTTGATGGTTTTAGATCTTAGTGAAAGTGTTCATTGAAGGACCAGTCTGGATAGGGCTTGTAGGCCCCAGTCTGTCAGCACCTTGAAGAAGAGACAGTAAAGTACATGGATGAGTGATGGCTCCTGAGGTTGGGCAGATGAAGGAATGCTGCTGTTTCACCATTTGCTGTAGGGACCTCTTGAGAGCTGACAAATGTCTTGGAAGTGTTGGGACAGGCGAGTCAAAAGGTTGCTGTTGGGATGATGTTGCATTGTAGTAAATCTGAAATGACTTGTTTATCTCTCAAGACCATCACAAGTTGAAGCAGGTCCCAATCTGAAAGAGAGTCTTACCCTCTGCCACCTTCTGTTCTTGAATGATGCTATTACCACTTCAGTGAAGTTGTGTTTGAAAATCTTAGGCTCTCCTGTAGAACCTGTTACACTTCTACTTACTGTTTTTCCATTTTGACTGTTTTAAATGACATTTTAGCTTTAAATGACATTTAGTGAAGACCTCAGTTAATGTAACCTATTTTAAAGAATTTTTCTGAAGATGTGTAACTCATCTGCGTTATGTATTAGACTAAAACATTTCCTTACTTCCTGTAAATAAAAAAAATAATAATATTATAATGGCCCATCTTCGCGAACGAAGATTTGGGGAAAGGTCTTTTTACCTTTCCAGCCTGCGCAATGGATTTTTTAGGTGAGACACAGCCTGCGCTGAACTGAGCCCACCCTTTAATCCTAAGGTTCATCTGCCGGGGCCAAGCAAGCTTGGACAATGGCAGTGAGGTCCTCAGGACGTAGGTTTGTTTAGAGTGTCCTTCTCATAGATGGATGGCCACACAGGGCTAACGACCTCCATCAGGCCAGGAGACCGGGGACTCGAACCCGTGGTCGCAGCAGTGAAAGTCCTGCACGCTAACCACTAGGCCACCAGGGGTCATATTTTCCATTTCTTTTAGCCTTTCTCTTTCCTTACCCTGTGTTTATGGGCTGGCCTTTATGTGTCACTGAGCTTGGACTCATGTTCTGTCTGATTTGGGAGTTGCTTTAGTAGCTCTCGGTTCTATTGAGCTTCATATTCTTATCTGCCTTCATTTCCTCAGATCATCTTCTTATTTTCTCCTGCTTAGTTTTCCTATTGTCTTCCAGCCCTCTCTTTGCCCCCACAGTTTATCTCCCCTTGCAGCACTGTGGTCCACTTCTGCAGCAATATTTCAGAGAGTGGTTCAGAGCCCTCTGTTAGTCTGCCATGTGCACCCTGCCCAGGCTCATGGGCACTTCCATTTTACAAGAACAACTCAGAAAAAGGAATCATTATGCACATGTTAAAACGTGTGACATTTAGGCATTGTTGGAAATAAGCCATAATCACCCTCCAGTTTGAGTGTGGCAGATTACATTGCTTAAACTTGCTACCTGTCTGGGTGGTTAAATGTACTCCATTAAAAATATGTTTTTTATTCCCCTCAGGTGTCTTTAGGTTCCGTTGTTCAGTTTGAGAAGGGAAATTTCTCCTTGTCAGCAGAAACAGAAGAAAAGTTTTTTCCTGAGAAGAATGAACATCTGCTACAGTGGGCCCAGAAGGAATATGGAGCAGTAACATCTTTCACTGAACTTAAAATATCAAGAAACATCTATATTAAAGTAGGAGAAGGTAAACCAAAACAAAACCAACAAAATTGATAGATACTTCTGGATATTGTGTTGCTGTAGTATTATTTCACTTTTTTTTGTATTTTAATCTTTAAACATATCTCTCATTTTCCAAGAGATATGATAAGAAAGGGGAAGGCAGAGAAATAAGAGCAAGTCTAAAGACAAGACCTTGGATTTAGGCAACTTTTAGTGGATTCTGATGCCATAATTTTATGCTCATAAATGTGGATGCAATTGCTCAGAATCTTAAAAGAGTCAAAGCGTTGCCTTTTAAATGAAATCAGCTGCTCACGGTGATTGGGTGCATTCATCTGAAGAACTGAAGTGGAGACCTTGATGTAGGGGGTAATTTCCAGAAATACCTGAGTTGTAATTTTTTCAGTATTTGCTTGTATAAGGATCCAGGCTACTTTGGGCAAAGAATTACTGCTTTCCTCACCAAAATAAGTCGCCTCAGTCTGTCCTTGTGCATTTTCATTCCAAGGAGAAAGATTTCCTGTCCCTGTGAGCCACTTGCCAGATTCGTCAGGTGGCCTAATGCAGGTGGGAGAGGACTCCAGCTCCTCAGGGACTTTACAGGCCCATATTAGGGTAGGGTTGGGGCTGTAGCTCTGCAGCTGAGCAGTATTGGAAAATATAACAATATGAGCCTTTGCAGCAATATTTCTATAGAAAGTCCTGCGTAGCTGAACTAGTTGGCTAAGAAAAAAAACAAAACAGCCAAAAACCCTCTGTGGAGAAAACATTCTTTCCCAACCACCTGTATCTGATCATTTGATTTCCTGACATATGAGGCTTGCCCCCCAAATCAGAACATGCCTGTGTTGGTTTTTTCCAAATCCTGCCAAATTTGTAGAGGATTCCCCTGTGTGTTTTTTTTTTTGTTGTTGTTCTGCTTGGCACCAGTCTTGGATTTTAATGCCAGAAAATCATTCAGAAATATATTTATTAGCTTATTAAAGTGCTCTTGGAACGTATATATGGGAGTGGTGGTCTCTGCGTTGCAGAGATGAATATTGAATTAGATATGTAAAAAAAACAGATAAAATTTTGTTTGTTGATTTGCATGTCTCCAGTCAAACCAGGCAGCTAAAGAGGAGAGTTTTGTATCATCTTTAGAATGTGTTAAAACGCAATTTAATTAGGAGTAAGTACACAAAATGGAACTTGGCAGGCAACCAAAATAGACAGTTTCTGTGGAGGCTCCTACAAACTAGCTCAGCTGTAACCGTATTGGCTTTTGATTTAAATTCTTGGCAGAAGAATGAAAGTGCATGTATGTGTGGGGGGTTATGCATGTGTTCAGGGGTGGGGAGAGGGTCAGTTCTTGAACTGCAGCAGTCATGCAAAGAGTTCTAAGGAAACCACGTGGGACACGGTCCTGCTCTGCTTCTCTGCAGACTGAACAATAGAATCACTGAATTTCACAAACCACAGCATACAGTGATGTACATTTTGGGCTTTTCATATAAAATTTATACTCCTCAAGCAATTTTAGTAAGGTACCTTTAGCTGCCAGTCTGTGCATCACTGCTAGTATTACTCATAATATATAGGTGGTCATATGAAGTAGTTCCTTGCTGTTGACTGATACAGAATTTAATTGCAGTATTCATATAATTGTCTACATTTCAGATTCACTCAAGGTAGACAAATCTGAAACTGGAAGATGTAACATTTTAGAAGTGGAGGCTGTAGCTGAATACAGTGCACAGAAAATGCAAGCCAGAGGACTAAAAGATCTGAAGAAGGATGATTTTTTCATAGAATAAAGCTGCTTCTGATGCCATGGGTCTCTGAAGTCACTTTTGAAGCTGCAAATGAAAGGCAGCTGAGAGCACTAGCAAACTGGGTCAGGGCCAAGTGCATCTGAATCCTGTTGATTCTAAAGAGTGGTCAATAAATACTGCAGGGATGGTGACCACAGCAAGAACTTCGAGGGGCCAGAATGGGGGTGTGGAGGAAGGGGGCACAAGAAGTGAGATTCTTGTTGTTGTCTTGATTTGTGTAGTGAAGGAGATGACGAAGTGACTGCCATGGTAATCACTGTCAGATTCTAGAAAGGAGGACTGGTCATGGTGAAAGTGGTCTTAGTATGTGTTTTTCAGCAGAAGGCAGTTTAAATCCTCATGCCTCAGTAAGATACAATTGAACAAGTCAGGAAGGCTTATCAGTTAGCTAAATGTTACTTAACTCACCCGGTATTACCAGTGTAAATCCAAGGCAAATGCTAGCCTGGAGGGAGGCTAATATCAACACATTTCTTAGCTAATAAGAAAAAATGTTAGTCAGCCATAAGAATAACTAAACTGGAAAATGTACAGTCCGTTTACAGATAGTAACACTGTGCTTCTGTCCTGGCAGAAGATGAAGCTTCAGTCATGAATCTGAATTTATAGCCTGTACACACCAGTGCACATATCCTGCATGCCATGCTTGTGTGGTTTAATGCTTGTAGGTGATTGCATTGTGCCTGGCTTTAGCTGTATGTCCTGCTGTGGGATGAGTACTGACGAGAGTTTCCATACTCCCTCCGGAGACCTCTGTAGTCCCTTCCCTGATCCTATGTCTCCCCTGCCATTAAATGTCAGTCAAGGTTTTGATCTCTGTGCTAAGGGCTGGCAAACTGCAAAATACACATGAATAAGCCCCGCCATCAGAGTGCCCGAGGAAAATTGCAAATGCCTTGCTTATCCCCTGCTCAGACTTTGAAAGGCAAGTTCTGCTTGGATGGGATTTTTATTGCTGAATCCAACTGCTGCTGCCCAGGGTGCCTGTCTTGGAGAGTGACACTTGACCTCCTCATGATGTTAAGCTTGGATATTAAACTTTTAGCCAAGAACCTGTGGATGACACCTAATTCGTGCAGAATAGAGCAGGCGGTGTCTGTCCTCATCTGTCGAATGGAGGTGCTGCCCACAGAAACTACAGATCCCAGTGTGCAGTCCTCTGTCTCCATCCAGGCAGTCTGGCACATGCCAAAGGAGAAGGTGGCTGCTGGACACTTGTGCACACAGCTCCACCACGTGCCTTCTGCCCAGAGGGGCCCCTCGGCACCTGGGCCTGCTGGCCAAAGACCCTCTGCTGAGGGTGTTGCCACCAAACCTCATGTCTGATTCCATACTGGGAGTCTGTGGAGATTAGAGAGGCACGGAGTCCATAAATTGACTGTTTGTTGACTGGTTTGGTAATGTTTTTAATTGATTGCAGACACCTGCAGTCCCTTTCCAAAGTAAGTAGGCAGCCCTGAAACTAACAAAGAAAAGAAGGGTAGTGAGCAGAGAAAGATGAAATGGATCCCCTTTTCTCTTCTGTTCCAGCCCAGATTTTGGTAACTGGTATGGATAAGAGTAAATACATTTTGGTGCGTGTGTCAAGTAGCCATTGATAGAGTTAAAATTTGCTGCAGAGGAAAAACGTGCTATCGAGTGGAGGCCCAGGCTGGGAAGCCTCTCTGCTTCTGGCAGCAAGAGTAGCAGTTCTGGAGAGCTCCAGAGACATTTAATGGAAGTACCAGGAGCAAGAACCGATTTCTTTGCAATGGCAAGTGATAGCATGTGTGGTAACTATCCACAAAATGCTCAGAGGCTGTTATTTTATGGCCTGAATTGTGTTGCACAGCAGCTAAGAAGCAAATAGCTAGTACCTCCGTGTCTGTGTGTGTATGTGAATATATATATATAAATTCAAGCTCAGCATAAGCCATTTGGGATCATTTTCCATTCTGTGCTGTTGTGGGAGGAGCTGGCAGAACTGCAGCTGCGTTCAAGGCTAATCTGGCAGGGCACATACCAGATGTTAGAGGAGTGCTTTGCTTGGGCAGTATGAATAGTTACAGCCTTATACAGCTTTCCTAGATTCTGTAGGGAAGACAGCACGGGTAATTTCAAAGGCTACTTTGTGTAAGATCAGGAGAAGAAACTCCCCTAATTTCTTCTGCAGAGGCCAGGGCCATAGGAGTCTCTGGTCTCTCTGCAAAGTTGTGCAGCACAAACAAATGTGCTTCAGAGGTGACATTTCAGTGGTCAGTTAGGGAGCACATGGTCTTAGCTAAGTTGGTAAGAGTTTGTCCACAGTTTTGTGTGCACAGTGCATGCTTTTGATTTATTTCTTTTTTTTTAATCTTGCTACTGACCTTAATCGGAAAAGTCTTTCTTATAAAGCAATGGTCTAAGAGCCAGCCATTTGGAATTATATTCTTACAGAACCTTGTGCCTTTGAACATGATACTTAGTCCTTCTGTGTATTATAACAATTCATATGTGAAGCTATCTCAGAAATGCAAAGTATTCCTGATTTTCAGTTTCCTATGGTATAGCAACGTAGGCTGTGCATGAGAACTTCATACCAAGGGACTGTTTTTTATAGTTTGCATTTTGCACTAGTTAATGATCATGATCAGTTAGGCAGTTAAAACCAGAAGAGAGATCAAATATCTGTGCTAGAATTTCATCATTTCAGTTACGGATATTATGATCAGACCTCCTTAATATCAACAACTGGTTTCATCCTTTTCTTGCTGTATTCAGTTTTCCACACACAAGAGAACTGCAGTATTTCTAGAGAGCACTGACTCTGACTACACAATGTATAGGGAAATAGATTGAGTAAGGAAATGGAAAGTACTTTCTGTGGTATTTTAAATATGGTAAGTTTATAATAACAAGAATAAAACATTTTCCAGAGGGAGAAGGAATTGATCACAAAAGGTTTCTGAGTAAACTGCAAAAGAAAGAAATATTTTTTAAAGTCACAAGGAACAAATTAAATGTATTTTATTCATTTTGAAAAATGCTCACATATTTTCCTTCAATATTGTTTTCAGATTTCTCTTAGTAGGAATTTTCTTTCATTAAATGTTTGAATCCATAAATAGAAGCTGTTCAGTTTAGAAGTATATATTTTATGTCAGAAATGTGATGTTACTGCAACAGGGATCTCTCTTTCAATATGATGTTGATTTGTTGTGCTTACTGTAGATAATAGATATACCTTTCAGCAATATAGTGCCACACTGAAGAATATTCAGTATATATATATATCTAAGCTGATAGCTATGTTTAAAGGTACACATGCTTTTTTTTTTTTCCCTCTCCAGATCAAGTGTTTCCTCCCTTGTGCAACATTAAAAAGAATTTTCTCTCTTTAAATTACCTTGCGGGATACCTACAACCAAAGCCAGCAGAGGGGTGCCTTATGTCTAACTTAGTCCAAGAAAGAGAAGTTCATATCATTGAACTAAGCACTCCAAATTCCAATCCTAACAGGTAAAATATCATCTAAATAGACTAAAAATGTTTGTAATCATAACTAAAGGTTTCACCTGTCTATTTAAAAATCAACTGAAAGTAACCATTTTATACTTACAAGAAAAGCTTGGACTTTAGTACTTTGCCTTAAGTAGAAATTAGTTCTTCAGTATGTAAAGGTTTTGGATTCTGCTTCATAATCACAGGATCTTTCTGAACAAGACTGCAAAGCACAGTTTTTATGGACTATATCCCGCCCCCCTTCTTGGTCAATCAATCGAATTTTTCCAAGACTAAGGTGAATAAGGGAATATCAGTAAGGGCAGCATCTGACAGATAGGGTTTAAGGTTAGACTACTGTATGAGGAGGTGAGAGAGAGGTTGAAAGTAATCTTGACCTGTCACTGGTTGGAATGACTGGCAAGAAAGCCTAGGACAGTGGCTTCCAAACAGTGGTCCACAGGTTGCAAATGACCTGTGGTCTAAGGTAATTGTTCCACAGTTGGTCTGAAGATCCATGACAGTATTTTCTGTCAAGTTTCCAGTTGAGTTTAAGGGATAGTTTGATAATTGCAAGAAATGTTAAGGGTTGACAGTGATCCACTGACCAAAAAAGTTTATAACTAGTGGTTAGGAAAAATAACTCTCTGTATGCATTATGAGGATTATCTGAATTGTCAAAGGTACCTTTGGGAGGTAGGACATTTAAAACATTCATTCTTTGCTGGTCTTTCCTAGATCTCAGTGGGAGAACATTAATGGGGTTTGCTTCAGATAGTCATACTTGAAAAAGCTTGTCCTAAGTGCTGAGTATGGTTACTAGAACAGAAATCTGCTGTGAAACGTAGATGGTTACAATTTCATGAAAGATAAGATAACATTAAAATCCTGTCTGCTTACTGCCGACACGGGATATCCAGCACTGTTTAGTCGTGCTCCTCATGCAGTTACACATGAGAATGTATTATCCCTAATGAGAAGATCACACAGGCAGATGGAGATGGGAGAAGTAGTCTTTGTAAAAAAGGATAATTATCTCATTACAAGATGTTGAATCCAGAGCCTGACAATATTCTTGCCTAGCAACCTGGGGAGAATAAAAAAGTGCTGAGATGTAGTGGAAGGAGAGTAGGTAACCCCAAATGATTTGCTTCTGTGTGGTGTGAGTTGCAGGCCCATCCTGAACAGAACTGATCTTTAGCATCAGCCATCATTCTACGTCCCGTGTAGTGTTATGCAATGACAACCTGGATTCCAAGCCCACTGGGCTTTTGGCTTTGGCTGGTAGTACAGTAGGAGTTTGGTTTTCAGATAACAGTGAAAATGTTTAAGTATTTTGTTATTCAAAACAAAAGAAATGATAAGTCGCTTTGTTCTTAGTTTTACGTGTTATCCATAGCTATCTTTACAAAGTTTAAATCCTCAAAGAAACATACGGAAGCCGATCTGGGCGTGCGTAAAACTCCAGGAGATGAAACAAAGGCCCCAAAATACAACTAAGTCGCAGTGCAGAATATTAGTTGAAACCTGTTACTTGGGGATGAGCATGTTCTTGTGATGTATGGCCCCTTAAGATGGTCTAGAAGTTTATGTTTTTCTATTGAATTGATATTTTGCATGACAAGGTGTACAAACCCATTTGCTCTGCCCATTTGCTAATTTTACTGAGATCTTGAAAATCTGTATAGTGTTCATCTATTTTCCAGCAAGCAGTGGGCTGGACATCTGGGGTTTTTTCTGTTTCGAGTAAGTATATATCCAGAAGGATTGGAAACCGAATACACTGCTTAATTCCTCAACACACGCAAGATCCTAAGCAAAGTAATTTCCACAATTTAACTGCTAAGCAGAGACATCCTCCAATACAGTATTTGTGGTTTGGTTTGGCTTTGGGTTTTTTGTGTGTGTGTTTGCGTTAAGCTGCTTAATTTGTCTTTTTGCCTTTTTTAAGGTATTATTTTGAGTTTTAATACAGTTGTAACCAGAGGAAACTAAAACAGCTATATTTACATGCTGTCAGAGGGAAATAAGAAAGCAGTGTTTATTTTATAAAGCAACTTGCTAGTCATATAACTTACCTGCTCTAAATAATAGCTGAAATGAATAGCACACTCTCTGTAAATAAGAGGCAACAATATTATTTGTCTAAAAAGTACTTGTTTCTATTGTTATGCAAAATCACTTAAGCGTATGTGGAATAACAATCTGTTTTGCACATGTTGTGTTGCCTGGGATAATATCCAGCATTTTAATCAGCTGGCCAGACAGTGGAAACATGATGGATTGGAAGAAGGTTGATAGCTGAAAATTTCTGGCATTCTGTTCTAACTTTCTATTTTCCACATCCAGTGCTCTCCAGGTGGATATAATCGTTGACATTAAACCATCTCAACCAGGCGCCAGACTTGTCAGAGATGTCGTACTTATCCTCAAGTGTAGAAAGTCTGTCAACTGGGTTATCAAGTCTCATGATGTCCAGGGAAAGCTGGAAGTGATTGTAAGTTAAGGCACCTTTATTTTTTGAGAGATATAATACTGCAACAATATAGAATCCATTTAAATGTGATATAGTGCTAGATTGTATTGATTTCTGAATGTTTTTTCTTAATTGCCTTTTTTTTTAATTATTAATGCATGTCAGGGAGTAAATGCAGAAACTACTTTGTCTCGTTAGTTTTTAATATATGAGCTATTAGACCAATGCATCGCAGAAGCCAGGTAGTTAGTGCAAGGATTTAAGGTCTGTGTCTTTTCAACTTCTGTTGAGGTACCCTAAACACAAAGTTGGATCTTCATCTCCCTTTTTACTGTTACTTTAGTGAGTGGATCTACAGGTTCATCTCAGAAGTTGGAACAATGCCTCTGAGTGCAGAATGGATAATACTGAATATGTGGCACACACCCACAACCCTTAGAAGTGGAAACAGTTTTACTTCTCCTGTTTGTGGTTGTAGTTGTCTCTATCCCTCTTCCCTGCCAGTACTTCTGTCCCCAGTTTGGTCAAATTGACCTCTTCTCTCCTCAGACTGCAAATAAAAAATTTTTTAAAAGTTAAAACCAGGATCTCTAAAGCTAAACTTCTAAAATTACTGGGAATGTTGGTTCACATTGATTTTTGGTACAGGCTTTGTGGCTCAGCATCATTTCTACTAAGAAAATGTGTTTTCCCTTGGTCTGAAATAAATAAACATAATTGGACTTATCATGCAGCCAATAAATGTGTGACCTATTTCTGTCTTAAGTGATCAGTTAAGAGCACATTGTACAGTTGAGCTGAATGTTTGCTCAGGACCACCTAGTGGCCTCCTGATTAGCAGTTTTGCAATAATTCAGTTACGTTTTCAAACTTCAGCTCTCTATTTATGGGAGTTTTACTTTGCTGAGTAGCATTCTGCTTTTGATGTGTGTAAGGGTAGTTTTGACAGGATCCAAAGGCTGATTGATCTAAATCTCCCAAGAGGACAGATTGGTAGACAGGATTTTATGCTGTATTTTGAGAGTGAAGGAAATAAAAGAAGACAAATTTTGATGTTGCTCAGAAAATTGAATGGAAAAATTATCTAGGATGGATGATGAAATTCCCTCTTCATCCCTAACACATATTTGTCTTACAGACAAGAAAGGCTGTTCTGGTCATTCTGTAGGTCCTGAATAATCAGTCTTTAAAGAGAAAGGTCAAGGTTGGGTGCTGAGGATTACCACTCTTGTAAGCAGAAGGGCAAAAAAAACAATACTTGACTTGAAAGTTTCATTCTAGGTTATTATGTAAAATTCACCATTGTATATTTGGGCCCATATGGGTCTACTTTCATAGGATAGAGTATTGTGCTTTAGTTCACTCTCTGCTTGGAGATAGCTCAAGTATCATATTTCACATCCATTAAGCTATCACTTTATGGATGATCAATTTTCGTGGAGAGGATTTCTACAGAATTTTAAAATTCTGTTATGTGTAAAATGCTGTACTTGAATATAGAAAAGGAAAGCTGCTATTATTTTTAAATTTCTTCTTTATTAATTATTATTGTAAAAGTATATATATATAAATTATAAATAATATAATTATAAAAGTATAATTAAAAATTCCTTCTATAATGAGTGGCAGAAGTTAACACTTTATTTAGATTAACAGAAAGAAAAAGTAATACATAAAATATATATGGAAATGTCATTATATAAAAGACTGTATTTATATCGGGATTTGTGAGTAACTGTTTGCTTTACTGCCTTATGTATATAGATGTTTCATTTTCTGAATATGTGTTTGCTCTCCTTTATTTAGAGAGGGTGTGGGAGGGGACCAAACTCCCTCATGTCATTAAAAAGTCTGCATATCCATCATTTAGGATCTCTTCATATCTCTATTAAGCTGAAGGCCTTTCCAAGCCCAAATTTAGACAATGCATAAAAACATTACTAAGCAATTAGGTAATGTTTCATGATGTTCTTTTTATTAGTTGAAGCAGTTCCATGCACTTCAATTTTCCTAACTTCTTGCCGTCAGTACGAATCAGAATTGTCTTGAGGGGATTGGCAGACTGAGAGGGAAAGGTTAGTGCTAAGCTGCCTCAAACCCAGGACTGTGAGTTATTGAGGTCTAAGTTCACAGACAAAAAATAAAAAAGGCATTGTAGATCATGTAGCTCATCTCCCAGATTGCTGTGTTTCTTGAAACTCTGGACGAGGATGTATACAAACACCAGTAAAATGGGGGTCATTTAGGTGAATGATACTGCACATCATGTATGTGCAGTGCTTTCCTCCCAGGCTGTGTTTAACTCCAGCGTGCAGTCCGTCCTTACAGCAGCCCCTCTGCAGTGCTTGTCTGGTAATGTGCTTGTAGGCTGCTGTTCACACTGCTTCCTTTGGTTTTGGTGTCCCTTTGCAAGGCTGGGAATTGCACAGTGAAGTTTCAGAAAGAATATAAGTGTGTTGAGGGGCAAAGAGTGAGAGAAGTGAAATGCAGAGAACCCTGTGAGGGTTTCAAAAGCTTAGAGGGACTGTTCTTTACGTGACAGCAACTGCCCAGCACTCTCAGAAATGGTCTCTCTCTTCTGAGTAGGTTAGTGGGGGCTCTGATTGCCTGGTTTCAAACACTGTGTGTGAAGGTGTTGACAGGGCAGGCAAGTGAAGGAGGTCTATTCCTGCAAGCCCTTGTTCTCATGTTTTGTTTCACTAAGGTGATGCAGGATTGAACTTTTAGAGGCTCAGTGTGGAGTGGAGTGGTATAAACAAGCCCTGGAAGTGCTTGGGTGCCAGCTAGGACAGTAAACTTCTGGGATAATATTTTTTTCAGCTGTCTCCTTCTGACAAAAAAGTAAAGGAAAGCTGAGAGGCAGTTGCAGCAAAGTCGGGGTAGCACAATAATTCCAACCAGTCAAAGCTGTGGTAATATGACATTGTGTGATCAGTCGTGTCCAGATTTGCATCTGTTGAAGATCAAAGATCAGTTGATCCAAAACAGTTTAAGGCACTAAAATTAGGATACCTATTGCTCCGTTTTTGTTTCTTACCTTCAGTGGCCTTTGCTGGTCGTTGATAACTGTACTAGTAACAGTATCCTCAGACCAGACACTCTGTACCTAAAATTATTTTTATTGTGAAGCTGCAAATGTTTAAAAGCTGCAGAACTTGGTCTCTAGGAAGAAATGAGGGAGGGAGCTGAAAGTATACTCTGCCATACCATCAGGACTCTCTACATGCTTTATTCACTTCTTTGTTCTAAAGTCGTTTCTGATGTCAGGTGGAGAAGTGCAGCCAAGCTCTGTGACCTGTGCAGCATGTCCCTACAACCACTATCTAAAAGAGATCTCAACAGTCAATCTTTTGATGTTCTAGAGTGAAAGAGATTTAAGATTTGAGGAAAACCAATGGGGATGAAAAAAAAAATGCAGCCTATATGATACAGATAATTGAGCATGGAAATTATAGTGTTTATGGAACATTCCGTGGTATCAGCTGCAAATCAGTGCAATTCAATCACATTGCACAAATCGTTGAAAAGTGGGTCATCAATGCCTTTCCTGCAGCATCTGCATTCAACTTGTTCTGTAGTCATTGATGTGATTGTTATAGTGATAATAGTAGTGTTGTAAATGTAAAAATAAATATATATGTATTTAGCTTTGTGTGAATATGTGTTAAAGATGCCAAGCACTTAAATGCAAGTTTAAGTGTAATACCAGTTAATATTTTCTAACTGCCCCTCTAACAGTGAAAGATACTTGTTCTATTCCTTTGACTTGCCCATTTGGACAAGAAAATTTGAAAGTTAGCAAAACATTTACTGGAAAATGGAAACTGACAGTGTGACTCATCTATATTCCAGTGCCAACTTTTTTGAGGCATTATTTGTAATTATTTAATAATAAAAAAAAATGAAACATGCAAGTGCATTTATGAGTTTGCTGTATCGATTTATTTGTGTAAAACTTGTATTATTAATTAAATCTTGAAATTTTTTGTATGCAGAAAGTATATGTTTTTTAAGTAGTCTGGGCATGCATAAATGTGCATGCTCTCACTTACTGCTCTATTAAGCATTTAGTTCAATCCTGTTTAACATAATCAAAAATTTACAGGAGGCATGCAGCATTTCTAGGGTGCTCATTCAGACACAGCCTATCCTTGGTGCCAGCTGACTTTAAAGCATGAGCTGGTATCAGCTCTACTTCATGAGCATGCTGTTTTGCCTTTTTCAGTAATGCTCATTTGAACAAAGGCTTTCCCTTATGCAGCTGAAGTAATGCTCTCATCAAAGAAACGGAAGGGACATTTGAAAAATCAGTTGGCATCTTGAGTTCACGTCACCTCAGAAGTAATATCAACTCAGTTTTGAAGAAAATATTGCATTATACAAATGACTGTAAATATGTCTTTGTCTCATTTTGGGATTAACAGTTTTTAACTACCTTGATTTATTGTACTCCAACCAGAGGTTGGGAGGAAGAGGGGGGCTTTTTTCCATGTATGCAACAGTTATGTGCCTACAGTGGCAGGGTTGGGTTTATTTCCCAGGTGTCCTCAGTTTGTTGTTATTTAATAGAGTAAAACAGAATAAAAAAACAGGTTCAATCAGTACCACTACTCCATTTTAAGTATCCTTAAATCATAAATCACCAACTAAGTTTGTCTTTATTTGCAGACATCAAATAGTATTGGGTTTGGAAAGGAAACAGAACGATCCATGACTATGAGTAAATCAGTAATACCTGATATTCCCTCATCGCATGAGAGTTTGATCAAGTGGGCTTATGAGCATAACTATAGTCCAGTTACTTCCTACACAAAAGCCCCTGTTGCTAACAGATTTCATCTGCAACTTGAAGATACAGGTAAGCTTAAAAATGGATTTTTAGCATATAGAAAAAATACATCTTATATTTCCAGGAATACAATGACTTAAAAGATGTTTTCTCAGTTTTGAAGCTTTGGTTTGGGGTGTTGCACGGCTTTTACTTTCATCATCAAGAATGCTGGTAATATCTGTGAATGATGGCTTTTTGATTAGAAAAGTCCAGACAAGTTGTTTTATTTTCTGAAATGTTGGTGGAATTAGGTGTTTATAGTTTATCCAACACACAAGACTTTATATCTGACCATGCTCAGTGTTCACTGAAATGAATGAGCAACCGGATATCTTGTTAATTTATAAGTCCAGCTTTGATTTTTTTTTTTGGTGTTGTTTTTTTCCCCAAAAGTATGAGCATAGTGTTTTCTTGAGACAATTAAATAAACATTTAAATTGTTTACAGACATGATAATAAATACAACCATTAAAAAGAAAAAGTTATTTGACAAAGTCATTGCTGATGTAAAGATATCTGGGTCCATTGAAGCTAGCAGAGTTGCATCTGTTTTTCTCACTAGTTCTGAGTTTCAACCACTTTAACCATTTTGATAAACCTTATGTTCACATAATTTTATCAGTTGCACTCTGATGGGTTACGGATAATTATCTGCCTGAGGCAGATGTTGAGATTCCTGTCCTGAGCAGTCACATGTATAAGCCAGGAGATACTTTTTCATTTACTCACTGTAAAGTTAACTCTCATTTAGCTTCACTCTGGTTATGTAAGTAGTTTCACAACAGTAGAGTGAATGAATTTGTGATGGGTCAAGTAATAGAAGAATTTAACCCAATGATTTGCACTTAAACTATTTCAGCAGCACTAAAATAGTATATTTATGAATATGATGTTTCTTTTACCTTTGTGGTTCTTTTGCATGTAATAGGTCTACTCCTCAAAGTTTAATTTCAGCTCTTAGTGATGGAGATTTTTAGCAGGGACCAAATATACCAAGATTAGATGCCTCAGGAACAATTAAACCTTTAGTTGGAGGAGTTGTGGCTAGTTATCTGAAAAGTACAAAGATGCTGCTTTGGATGTCCTTCAGGAACTTCCTTTCTGGATATTTTTTTTTGTATGAAAATTATTATTTCTGGATACTTTTTAGGAAAAATATCTAATAAACTTATGGGGGGGGTTGTCTGGTTCTTTTTTTTTTTTAGAAGAGATGAATGATGAAGAAGACCATTCCCTTCCTCCAGAGCTGACAGAATTGCTGGGAGCTAACCCACTGCCTGCTCCAAAGAATCCCGCGTTAAGTGATGGCCTGACTTTTCCATTTCACATTAACAGAGGAAGGCATGATACAGTGGGAGAAGAAATCTTCCCATCCAGGCATTCAGTAGACACGTTAATAAATCATGACTTTGGACATTCCCTCTCAAAACATAAAGAACCAGAAGAAGTTCAGGGCAGTGCTGATGTGGCCCTGTCAATAAAGTGTGATGACAAAACCATGACAGTAGCTGTAGAAAAAGATGCTCTGCAGGTTGGTGTGCTATCTTATTCTCAAAATTGGGTAGGCTTTTTTTGGACAGACCATTTTATTTGCATTTTGATTGAAAAAATAAACATTCTAAGATCTACAGCCATCACCACCCAACCCCCCAAAAAATAGTTTGGTGAGGAAACTATACTGTAGATATTCTTTGCCATAACTCAGAATCGTGTTTTCTCTTCACAACAACTTGATGGTTTTTAGAGGGATTTCCTATTAAAGCTTTGCAGGGTTGGCTCTGTCAAAAAATTAGTGTGCTCAACCATCAGTCTGTTTTTAATTTCCGAAGTACAAAGAAGCTGCTTTTGATAGCAATGTGAAACCTGAATAGATCTATCTGTACCATCTACCAGCTGACAGGTTGCTTGTGTCCATTTGCATTGTGGAAAAGAGCCTGATACAGACAGCAATTTTAGCTCATTTCAGACCAGAGTCAGCATTATTAATCAGAAGATTAATAATGAACCTGTTGTTTTCTTTGTTCCATGTTACATTTATTCCCTGTCTATCATGTGTAACAGCATTTTGAGAGTGACCTTCCCTGGATGTCAGTACAATGAACTTCACTTCCTCCTATGAGCAATCATGAACAGTATTCTGAACTGCACTTCAAGCAAGAGCTGAACACAATTGTGTTTCAGTCACTTACAAAGCATCTTTGTTTCAGGCCAGTGGCTACACCCGGACAGAGCTCTCGCTGCTGGATCACTCTTGCAAAGCCAGGATGAATGGCACCCATTTCATTTTGGAGTCTGCGCTGAACAAATGTGGCACTCGGACAGCATATATCTTGAACAAGATTGTTTATTTTAACTCTGTGAGTATTTTACAAAGAGGATCCACCTTCTGCACTGCACATCATAGTAGTACAAGGAAGCTGTTGCAGTTAGCTTTAGTCTTAGCAAAAAGGAGGCAACCTGATCTTTTCCTGTCTAACTCAAACCTCGTTGCAGCCGCAGTCCCTGTATTCATGGAGGCATGAAGGCTGCATATTCAGGGTGCTCCTGTGGTCAGATAGTATCCTGAAGGAAAAAGGAGGAGTTGGAGTTAAATACTTTTTACAAAACTGCATGGCTACCCTTTGGGGACTATCTGTACCAATCTCAGAGAATTTGCACCAGCTTTCCCTGTGCAGCTTTGATGCATTCATACCTAAGGAGTACTATATTCTGTAAGGAGGAGTGGGAATTTTGTGATTGTACAAAGGAATACCAATTAATTCGTATGCTGAATTAAGTGAAAATTTTTTCTTCTAAAATTGTGTGTGAAAAAGGCTCTTAAAAGATGAGGAAAATACATTAATTATGCATGCTTCTCCTTTAGAATTTGAATTTATATTTTCTGTCTGATGTACATGATGAAGGGACTCTTGGGTACTTGCATGTAAGTGATGATGCAAAGGAGCACAGTTAGGTTGTAAGCAACTGCTTCCAGACCAGCTCAGTTTATGAGCCTGAGTGCAGTGCAGCTAATCTGGGTTGGAAAGTAGTGACATATTTCTCTTGCTGAGCTTTCCAGTACATAGAATAACCTTGGCAAATGATGGAAAGCCTGTGGTCCAACCCAAACACGGCTAAGGCAATCTGATCTGACCTTGCCTGGTTACAACTGTTCTATACTGGTGAGTTGGTAGCACCTAACTTTAGAAACAGTCCCAAACCAGCACTGTGGATAGAATCATCAGTAGACTACAGAGCAGCGTGTGTCTGGAGCTAAATACTGTCATTGTCCCTGTATTCTATTATGGCCCAAACTAAAACGGTCATTTACCTCTTCTCTTTTCTCTATCATGTCTTTTAATAGTCTTGGCTACACACTTGACCTCCAAAAGCCACATGGTATTTTTCAGAATTTAGTAGCGTTTCTGCTAAAAAATAAACACCCAGCAGCGGAGTGTCAAAAGGTGTGTATATGCCACTTTTTAGCAGTTGTTCTATGTCCAAGAAAACAAAGTTGAAGTCCTGGAAGGGAGGGAACTAGCCGAGGACCCACAAGGCATACTGAAGCACAGTGCAGAACATTGGAAAACAAAACCAGGAATTTGCAGGTGAAGTAATGGAGAAGTGTGCAAAGGATTGAAAAAAACCCGTTGGAATTCAGTACAAATTCAGTGAAAAACAAGGGAAAAATGAAGAAGGGACATAATGTTTTTGGGTTTACATCTCTGGAAAAAAAATGCAAGTGACAGAGTAGAAAATCCTGTAATAACCCTAACACTTCTAGTGATTTTTTCCTGAATGCCTTAAGGAAAACTGTAAGTTGCAAAAAATCGCTTTAGAAAGCCATCTCTTTTTTCAGTGTTGGTTATAGAAATACCAGAAATAGAACAGAAATGCTAGGCTGCTCATTCAGACACCAACACCCAGATTGGTGTCATCGCTGGCTCTGAATTGTGGAAAAAAACTAAGGAGCATTCTTGAAATACAAGCTACATGTCCTACATGCTCAGCACAATGCTGTTTAAGACATGCTTTCACTATCTGCTTAGCTGGTGCTCTTCTTTTGGCCTTTGCATTGTTCTGAAGAGAGAAGAAAATAACCATGAGAGTGCTCAGTTATATCTAATCTAATTTGTTTGCAATATCTTTTGAGCAGATTGTCATTCAGCTGTCATCACCAGCTGAAGGCAGTGGCTTTGATGATGATGACATGGAATCAGGTGATAATGGATTTCCAGGGGATGCTGATGAGGGAGACGTTTCTTTCTCAAGCTGGCCTGAAATAGCGGTATGTTACTCTCAGTTTGCATCTGCCAATAAAGAAATACCTATTGTAATGGGCATTCCACATAAATTACATTAATTGTATAGAAATTAATTTTCTTTTAACACATTTCTTCTCACTACTGTTTCTTACGACCCTGTTGAAGATTTACACTAAGTAGGTGGAACATGTGGGGGCCTGTATTGCACACACCAAATTTGCCCTTATCCAGCTACCACTCCTGACTCAGGATGTTATTGTATTTTTTTTTTTATTTCAGTTTAATTGCACACTGCACCAGCCAGAGGATGACAGAGGCATATTCTGGCCTCCTGAACAACACATCACCAATGTTACCTTCAACATGGAGCTGTACAAAACAGATTTGTTCCGTGCTCCCTCCCAAGGACTATTCTCTGTTGCTGAGAATGGACCAATATATGTAGAGGTAACAAGTTGAAAAAGGCTTTCAAACTAACAGAAGCATTTTGCAAGGCCATGCAATTGAGCCAAATCTGTTGTCAGTTGAAGGGGTTTGGGCAGTTGGTTTAGGCAGGCAGGTAGCTACTGTGGTGGCTGCAGAGAACAGAAACTGTGGGGTAAGAAGTAGGACAATATTTTGGGTAAAAACCAAAGGATTCTTGCGAAATGGATGAATTTTTCTTAGAAGGTAAATTGGTGATTCTTGCCAAATCTGCTTTTCTGTGCAGAACTTAAAAGTGTCTCTGGGCTCTTGCTCTGAACTGGCATGTCCTAATGAAGACTTCAGGTTTCATTATATTTGGTAATATATCTGAACCTCATCTGAAAGATGTAGACATGCAAAAAATTGCATGTGTGTGTCTTTCATATGCTAGCGTTCTCAGGTTCCACTGTTAGTACAGATTCTGATCTCTCTCCAGTTAACTTAAAAACATCAGTTACAATCCTTTTGAATGCTGCCACACAAGAGATCTACCAGATTTAGATAAGTAAGACTAAAGCAAAATCAACAGCCAGGTACCCTTGATTTCAGGTGTGTTTTGCACATGATAATATTTCCATGTGTTGTTCCCCATCTGGGGAATTTCAAACTAATACAGTCAGTATTTCTAAATATAGCCATGTGTACAGAATTTTGGATTTTGCAAATAATGGTAGGCATTAATAAATAGAACTTTGGCAATAGTTGTATAGATGTTCATAGATGAGTAAATTACCAGGTGTGAACTATGGGCTTATAAGACCAAGAGTATATTTACTGAATTAGTTCTGTGCCATATTTCTCTTGCCCAAGGTAGTTCCTCTTTGTGAGTCCATATTGCATGATAAGCACAGTGACCTGTCTGACATTGGTGCAGTTTTCTTCATATCAGTGTGTTGTGTCTCTTCCTTGTTCTCTACCCAGTGAAAAGAGTTTAAGATAGTTGAAGCAAAAAGAAAGCATGTCACACTCCCTTAAGAATATGTTTATAAAAGACACTTCTTTTTTTTTTCATTTGGATAAAACCGTCTGCTTCCTTCAGTGATCTGAGATGAATCCCCCTGGCTCCGAGCCCTCTGGATTTGTCTGGTTCTGTAGCTGTTTATTCAGACAGATGTTCTGATTTCTTCATCACCTGTCCTGGCAGAAGACTTTTTTTTCTGTTTTTCCTTCTTGTGCGTTGAAAAACGTATCAGTTTTGAACTTCTGTGACTCCATTTTTTTAACGGACTCAGATAATTTTTTTTGCTTTTTTGTTTCTATTTTGCATTTTTTATTAACAAATGTATTTGGGGGGGTTGATAAATAGATCATAATCAGTAAGAACTCTATATCTCCCTTTTCCTTGTCTGCTAAAGATTTTTTTCATGTTTGAATATTTTAGGGTTTTTTTTTCTTCTCTGCTGTCATTTTCTCACCTTCCTCCTCTAGTTCTTTTCTTTCCCTGAGATATCATTCATCCTTTTATTTAATGAACTGTAGTATGCCTGTCCTCCTTCCCATAATCTCTTTTTTAACTAATTTACACCAGCAGCTTGTTTCCTGTCAGTATTTATGGCTGACTTTCGTTTATCCATCTTTATTTCTGTTCTTTTTGGAAGATGGTCTTTCTTGCTTAGAAAATCCCTTACACATCCCTTCATCTCTAGTTTGATTGCTGCTCATATAAGGGAGAGAAAAAATGAGAAATGCCTTTATTCACAGCAAAACTCATAGCATTCAAAAATTACTGCACAAACCACAGAGTTTGGCAGCCTCTTCCTTAAAGATACATGAGGCACATATGGATTAAGTACACAGATAAGGCACATTTCTTCTAAGAAGCAAATTATTTCTTGTGGAACTGTTTCATTGGGCAGTGTTAATGGTTAGAAACAATGCTTCTGTTGTTTATTAAGAGCAACACAGCTCATTTGTTACAAATTCCATTTATTTTTTTTTTCTTCTAATTATTCTGTAGCATTTGTTGTCTGCATTCCAGTCCAGCTGAGCAACATCAGGGCCTCAGAATTTTGCAGTCTTAATTATTTTTCATAAAAGAATATGAATTTCAAACTTACAATAAACTAAAAGGATCCTTTCACAAGAAATTATGGCTTTTTAGGAGGCTCCCTCAACCCCCCAGTCCAGGAATGCCACCCACACGTCAGACCATGACCTCTTCTCTGCTTTGCATTCCTGTCATGGCTGGGGGTGGGTTCTCTGTGTCTGTTGCTTTTGTATTTTTCCTTTTTCATTATAGTTTCAAACAGATACAAAGATATGGAATTAGTGATTGACTTCCATCCAGCTCTGTCACAGCGTGTGTGTCTAAGGGAAGCGGTGCCATTTCAGGTGGCAGTCGCAGTCATTAACTGTGTGTCTCATCTGGGCTGGATTTTTCGTCTGCTTTCAGGAAGATAGGGGATTGCTGTATTTATGCACGGTTATGCCATTAAACAGCTGCTGATTTTGAAACCACGGATTTTCTGTCTCTCAGTTTGACAGTCTACTCTTAACATTTAGCCTTCAAAATAGTTCAGATTGGAAATGGCACTGGAAAACTGCTTTAAAAATTGTTGAAAATATTAATGAAATGTGAATAAAAATGTCATTTCTGAGATCTTACCGTCTCTTTCTTTTTAATGCAGGTGTCTGTGACTAAAGCTGACAGATCCTTGGGCTTTGCCATTCAAACATGCTTTGTTTCCCCGTTTTCAAATCCAGATAGAATGTCTGACTATACCATTATAGAAAACATTTGTCCTAAAGATGAATCTGTTAAATTCTACAGTATTGAGAAGGTGAACTTTCCAATACCACATGCACAGAGGGACAAAAAAAGATTTAGCTTTGTGTTTAAACCAATGTTCAACATCTCACTGCTCTTTCTTCACTGCGAGTTGACTTTGTGTACAAATAAAGACAAAGATACTCAAGGACTGCCAAAGGTCAGTAATTTATAAAGTTAAATCTTATGATTTAGATGAAAATAAGGTATTTTTCTCATCTGACCTCTGAAGTGAATAAACGGTTTTCTATGAAATTGATGTAATGAACATGCTATCTCTAGGCTCAGGATTTTAATAGAGAAGAGTTATTACAGTATGCATTTTGACTACATGATTTACAGTTTCTGTTTAAATTTCATTGGGTGGTTATGAATAGAAATTGCTTTTTATTACACAAGTGGTTCAGGTTGATCTTTGCTGTCCATATCACATCCATATCCAAAGCATAAACAATATTAGCTTCAATTTCCAAAGACACGCATCATATAGGTTCATATTGTAATCTGATTGCTACAAAAGAGAATTGCCAAATTTTGCTTTATAACTAATGGAATTGTGTATAAATTTGTTGTTAAAGAATGTATTCTAAGAATTCAGAATTTATTTTTAATTTGGGGTTTATACACATTTCACTTAAAATGCATTTTTTAAAGATGATTTGTCATTGTTCATTAACACGTGTTTGTGGCTACAGTTTTGGCTAGCAGATTTTTAGAAAAAAAATTATCCTAAAATAAAATAATGACTACCATTTAAGTTTAATAGTAACAGTCTCATAAAGGTTAGAGAATCCTTAACGGAGGCAGAGTTTGCATCCTGAAATACAGCTCATTACCTTTACCAGTACCTTACATGGGGGTTGCTTGGAGGTTCTTGGCAAACAGGTGACTCTCTGACCTCACACACTGTTCTTTCCACTTGCAGTGCATTCCTCCTGATGAAGCTTGCACCTCTCTCAATGTGGATATGATCTTGGCCATGATGCACAATAAGAAAACCTTCACCAAGCCCCTTGTAATAACACATGAAGGAAAACAAGAAGGTATGAAAATGAACTTGAACTCTTTAATAAAGCTATATGTATTATATTGTGTAACATACAGGGGCTTGAAATGAGGGAGTGCTCCAAGTATGTGGCATTGTGTAATCTTATGGTGATACTGTGTCTGTAAGATGTTACTTGTTTAGACATTTCCCTGGCAGCAGTCACCATGGCAGTTCGTTGCTGTTTTTTAATTGTATTGATATCTGGACATGTGGTTTTGCCAGGCATAGAGGAAGGAATGCTGTACTGGGGTTTGGAATATGAATGCAGCAGTAGCATTTGCAGCAACCTTGTTGCCCAGAGATCAAAAGCAGTGGTCTACTCCCTACTTTACCATTTATTTATTGTGCTTGTAAATATAAATTTAGGAATAACAACAGTGGAATTACAAAGTATTGAGGGTGCTAAAGCCTGATAAGTTTGTAAAGCAGAAAGGTGGCCTCTGGAGACTGATTAGACAGTTAAACTATTAAGAGCAAAAGATGAGATGCACAAAGGTGCTCCACTTTGGTGGGACTTGTTTGATCACGTAATCTTTATTGCAAGAAAATGAGTGTGGTTAGTGACTGATTGAAGGATTTGGAGAGGCTGAATGAAAATGTTCCAATAGTGTCCAAGGGCTGTTTGACCTTTGGAATGCTTTTTGGGGAGCATCAAAAAGATGGAGATCAGAAGTCCTTTAACCTCCATTGTACAGTGCGTGCTTTTTAGTCTTCCGACAATTTAAAGTACTGTACAGCATTGCTAGGGGACATAACAACTGCTTCTGTCTAACTCTGCAAGTCAGCTCATATTTAGTTTTGGAGGGTTTTTTACAAATTTGTTAATACAGATCAAATCCACTATGAATTAAAGGTGAATATTTGATCTGTCACTTAAAACTGTGCTTTGGGCCTGATTCTGTGCTTTATTTTTGCTCAACTCTCATTTTATTTCAGTGGACTTTCTTTGGGAATGAGTAAATCCTGCAACTGAAATTCAGCTTTCAATAAACAGTCGTACTCTCAGCTCTCTTGCCCTTGTGATGTGTGGAGCATTGTGCGCAGCTCCCATCTTGGGCTCCTCTCAGAATGTTGTCTTTGTCAGAGGCACAAGGTCTTAGTGTGCAAAGACAAGCTAAATTTATAAAGATTAGTTACAAGACAACAGTGTGATAGAGTATTTCGTTGCATTGTGGATGATTTACTCTAATTGTGGGATGTTTGGTGGAAATCTCCCCAGCATATCCCAGCTTTCAGGCATGATACAGAGTGGCTCATTAACAACACAGCTTTGTTGGTGTGCAGTTGTCCTGCAGTGAATCAAGTGACCCCTTTCTTAAAGCCAAATACCGTGTTGGCCAATACGTGAACTTAAAATTTGAAGAACTAGATCATGTTACTGCACAGTAGAATTTACCTCTCAGAGGTGGTGTTCTGCATTTTCTTTAGTATGAACAGGCCAGCTTTCACTGTTATAAACCATACTGTGTGAGGTGCTGCCATTGGATCTGCTCAGCAAGCCACTTGTGAAAGTTAAGCGCTTGACATTTCAAAAGTCAGAACAAACTGGTTGTTGCAAAAGCATCTTTTATTTTCTTCAAACATAAGTTTATAACTGTTGTTGACTGTACTAGAAATCACAATGGTATATCCAAATGAGAATAACTCTTCCTTCCCTCTTAATTTAGTTAGTTATTTACGAGACTGTTGGTTATATTATTGCACTAGATCCCAGTGGAAGTGTCTAAAACCTAACTCCATGCCACATTCTTTCCCTTTGCATTCCTACATTTCACACTCATGCTCTCCCCCACTTCAATAAAAGGCATATGGATGGCCATTTAAATGATAGGAATTACATGTTCTTCTGTTGAAATAATCTACTACTGTCATTGTTCAGACTTCTGCTAAAGTGTGGAAACTTCAGATTAGTATTTCTACTGCAAAAGGAGACAGGTCATAGAAAGGAGGTCAAGTGGGCAACTAACAAGTGCCTCTATCCTACAAAGATAGAAAATTACAGTAATTCTAAAGGCTGGTTGCTCTTGTTTTTAAATTAGATGTTTTTTGTGGACCTCAAGTATTCTCACTGCTTCTGAATTGCTCTGAGCAAACCACAATGAAGTACATGTAAGAACTGGATGACTGAAGCAAATTGATAATGGGCTACAGAGCTTATCATTAGCAGATTTCATATTCTCTGTAGAGAAGCCAGTGATAGAAAGAGCATGGAAAATTCATTTTCCTCTCAGCTCAAAAGGAATTTTTTTGGCACTTGGGATATGCTAGTGGAGTGTTTGGACAATCTGATAGTGCCCTTACCCATGTTTGTACTTTTCATTGCTCCTTGGTTTCAGTCCAGCCCTCCTCACAAATCTTACATTCAGTTATACTGTTGATGTTATGTTTGTTTGATTTTCCAGCTTATTTGTGAATGCACATCCAGACACCCACACACCCCTCTATGCTCTCACCTGTTTCTTACTTCTGTTTCACCTGTTTCCTATCATCTGCCAAGAGATGCTCATGTGTTAGAACAAGAGTCAATAACACAGTTTAAGAATAAAATGCTTTTTTGGATTTTGTACGCACATGTCTCACATGTCTCAGAGCCTAATGGTCTAAAGGATATTGCTGGAAGTTTAGCACTGCCATCTGGGCTTTAGAAGTTAGAAGCATAGTCTTGGTTTAAGAACACTTTAAGTAAATAAATATATTTATTTTCAAGGTTTTTTGCGCTGCTATGTTTGCATAACAGTTAAACTATTTTTTTTTTCAATTAATAAAGATACAAACCCAAGTATTGAATCAAATCCTTTTACATCTGTTGCACTGAACATAGTCAGATAGGCTGGAATTTAAATGAGACCCCTGAGTTACTGGGCAATCCAGTATCAAACTGCAGCTAACCAAACAGGTCCTTGGGTCTGAGGCCAGAATCTCTAGGTCTTCTGCTTGAGGTGGCATTCTTGGAGAAAGATAAGAGAAGCCAGTTCAACAAAAGAAGGGAAAATTCTTCATTTTTTAAACACTTCTTTACTTGTCTCTTTCTGTTACATGCTGATAATGATGATGATATTTGATGTTCATGCCAAGAATAATAGCTTTGATACAATAGCTATGATCTTTCATTTCTTATATATAATTAAAAAACCAAACCAAAAAACCCACACAACTTTCAAGAATACCAAGTAGGACTCAGGAAAATGAATGAATCAATACATATTCATGCAATTTGGACAAAGTAGTGTGTATTGTGCCATAAAATCACTATTCTTTAGAGGTGATAGCCAGTGTTTGACTTTTTTTTTTGTCCCTCTGATTTAGCATGCTGGTATCTCCTAATTGGGACTAGTGAGTAGTCAGATGAATGTAATCACCTTTAAAACAGCCTTCCACATAGTAGTAGCCAGAGTTACTGTGGGTCAGACCTGGTGACATCTGAGTTGGGAAAGGTTGCACTGAACTTGCCAGCAAAATATATGATGTATGAATGATACCGTAGATAGGGTCCCTTGAGGAATAATTGTTATATGAATAGAATTTTTCTGAGATAAGTGAGATTATTGAATTTGGGATGGTTTTCCTGAAATTCCTGGTTTGTAAAAATTACAATTAATGTTTTTCTGTCAGATCAGAACCTGCATAATTTGTAGGCTGTATGTGGAACTCTATCTGATTAAAGTTTTGTGGATTTTGTTTGTTTTTTTGTTTTAAATTAGATCCTTCCCTTCCAAAGCCAAATGTGAGACAGCCACGTAAGTAACTCTTAAACCAATCTCTTTAAAGCTTTAAATATTTGTCTAGAAAGCATTAGATAAATTAAAATTATCTTCAAGCTTTGTGAGTGTGTATGTGTATAATTCTGAAACAGAACATAATTCTGACTCAGTTGCTGATTGAGAGATTCCCATCAGCATTTAGAGAGAATGGCTGTGGCTTTTGATGTATGTGATAATCAAATTTGGGAAAACACTGTTGAGAGTCTCAGCCTTAGCAAGTCCATTTGCTGATATGTGTGCATTATTTCCCCCTTCTCTGATGAGGCCACTGCTTCCCAATATCCGTGTTTGAGCAGCAAAGATCCTACAGAGCTTCTGTGTCCTAAGTATGTCCTATTCCAAGCCTCACTCGTATCCTGTGCTGCAGCTGACCACATCCCCAGTTGCTCTGGCACCAGCACTTACGTGCTGTAGATGAGATCACTGACTTGATATGGATTAATTTTTTTGGTTTTTCTGTTGTCTTGGTGTAGTGAATTAATCAGGGTCTATTAATGACCCAGAAAAGGAGCAGCACTGGAAGGCAATAATAAACAGGAAGGTACAGATGATTTGCGGCCAAAAGCAAGAATGAATGGAGAAAAGGGAATTTAGAAGAGGAAGTGCAAAGAAGGTTTTTTCCTCTGTTCCTGTCCCTATGCCTTCAAGACTAAATTTGCTCAAAATAACAAGGGCAATGAGAAATTATGCTTCTGCCACTTCTCCACGGGACTTTCTTCTCTCCACTAAGTTTCCTCCTAAGAGGAGAGGACACTGGCTGGTGCCTGGTGGAAAAAACAGTTGTGTTTAGGAGAGTTTTTTCTGTTTGCATTTAAAATGACTGAAAGTATCCAGAGGAACCAGAAATAGCCTCATGGAAGAAATGAGAGAAAAACCTTCTAAGCCATTATATGTCAGGTGTTGCATATGCAAACTAGGTCACAGGTACCCAGAAATGGGTCCTGAAGGCCCGTGCCAACAGGAACTGCTGGAGAAGACATTTGTCAAAAGAGGATAGGAGATGTCCTTAGGGTCATCTGCTGGGTGCAGAATTGTGTAAAGTGAGGGTGTTGGTTGTATTCTGAGAACTGAAAATTCCACTGAAGGATACTACTGAGATCCAGTCAGCTCATTTCCTGGCCAGAGTAGTCAGTAAAATTCACTGTCCTAAGCCATTTTGTGCACTGGGAAACATTAAAAGTACTAAAACTAAAAATCAGTTTTGTAAGAAGAAATTTTCCCAAATGATTGCTGAAAGAGTGATTATTATTTTTTGAAGTATTTCTAATTACCAAAAACACAGAAGCCAAAAGTTTTTCTGTTTGGATGGTCAGCATTAGGGGGCAATACATCCAGGGGCCAGATGTTGTTACCCTTGAAATGGTCCTACAAAAGGGCCTCTCCCCTAGAAAGTGATTTGCATGTGTGTGTGTGTTTCTATTTTTGTGTTCTGGAATTAATTTTAGTTATTGAAAGCATTGCCAAATGTGAAAAACAATTGCTTCTATTTATGTTTTCGCTGACTTTTTGCTGGCATCTCTTCCCTCTTAACAGCAGTTCCGTTCTCCACCTAGATTTCAGACTGAACTTGCAGGAGATGTAGGGGAAAGTTTGCTTAGGCCATAGTGAAAAGCATCTTCTGCCAAAAATATCAGCCTTTTAAAAACACTTCTAAGATAAATGAATATTTAATTGAAAGCAAGTTATTAACAGCCAACTGAAAATGCTTAATTTTTGCAACACTTTCCAGACTGGGGTGTGCTGAGCTGGGGTTTTGCTTTGTGATGTGGAGGGAGTTGGTTGACCTGAAGCCACTCTCTGAAAGCTTCTCTTTTATTTCCTTGACGCAAATTTGCTAGTCTGTTCCTTAAAATGGTGCTTAATTAACTATGAATTTTTAAAAAACTCTCCCATGGAAGTGTAAGGGTGTATTTTTGTAAAATGGCATCTGCCACTGATAATGAAAAGTCTTTGTGTTATGTGTGTTTACCTTTAGCTGTGTTCTACGGGCTGGACACGCTGACTGTGGTGGGCATTGCCTTTGCAGCCTTTGTGATCGGGGCCCTGCTGACGGGAGCGCTCTGGTTCATCTACTCTCGCACAGGTGAGTTCAGGGCTCTCACAGAGCTCAGTGCAGGTCATGCAGCAGGAAACGTGGTGTGGTCTGAAGGGGAGGGGAGCCAGCAATGGCTGTCCTGGGCTTTTTTATTTTTTGCCCTCTCCTCTTACTAGGGAGTTTTCCAGCAGCTCTCCCATGAGCCTGTATTGTGTATCAGCCAATTGATACCCACCCTCCCCTACAGGGAGATGTTACACATTATGATTTAAAATTTGCTAAAATAATTTTAAATGCAAATCTTGAAAACTCACATGGGACACAAGTAAAACTCTGACTATTCATGGTTTGTGCATTATCATTAGTAGCATCTCTATATTTGAAATTTAGTTAACATTTCAGTTAATGGATCCTTTTTGGTTCCCATGCTGCTTTTTAAAAATTTTTTGCAGTTACTCCATTAGGCCAATGTGTATAAGGAGTGGGCCAAATGGTTAAGTGAATGCCTTATTTACGTAGATATGCTCTGAATATAACTAGACTTGAAAATTTTTCTTGGGTCTTGATTACCTGAAATTTTTGCCACAATTATTTGTTCCTCCATTCTTCAACTATTACATTCAATTGGTAGAAGTCATGTGTAATCTTACCTAATTGTGCCCAAACAAATAATCAGGAATGTGCCTGAATTTGGTGCAGCCTTTATGCATATATAATTTTCCAGTATCTCCTCAGAATTTTTTCCCATACTAAACTAAGTTTGCAGAAATAGAATACTCTATTGGAAGAAGAGAGAGTTTTGGGAGCTTTCTGTTGCATGTCATCTGCAAGGTGGTACAGACAAAGACTGGACACTGATGGAGCCAGCATGATTTCCAGCATGTGGCCTTGGCTGCTTGTGGATTATGGGGTATCTCAGGATTCCTAGGGCATGCTCTACTCCCAGCTACTGCTACTTTTAACTTCATAAGACCCTACCAAGACCTCTGGGAGGTGAGGAAAATGAGAAATCAATTACTCCAAACCTGTGGAGCTCTAGAGCAGTGGAATTTGCCTGTAGCCCACTACAGGGTGTTGGGTTTTTTGGCATCCAAAACCTCATGGAAGCTATTTAGGAGTGAGAGTCTGGCCCTGTTGGGTCAGAGCTCCTGTAAATATTATGACCCAGGAGCTTATGTTAATTTGGAAAAAAAAACTGTGGGCTTTTTTCCAGTTGGCAGTACAAAAATTTTATATAAGCAGTTTAATGCTTCTCAGTGCATCAGCTGTGTATGAAACTTGTTTGGAATTGAGGCAAATGTGGAAAATTTAAAGTTTGTGATAATACGTATAAATTGTATAATCCTGTCTCATATACTACTGAAACATTGTGGAAGAAAAGTAAACATAATTTCAGTGAGTAAATATATAAGTTAAGAAGGTAATTTCCACAGGTAACCTTTATTAACAAAAAAAAAAATTAAACTACTCTTAAATTAATATATTTGGTCCTGCATTTGTGGAAGTTCAATCTCTGTTCATATACAGAACCATCTATAGACGCAAGTCGTGTGTCTGTAGCCAAGGAACACTGGGAATCCAACATGAGAAATCTTTCAGCAACAACAGAACTTGGACCCATTAAAAGAGTAATATTGGCAAAGTATATCAGTCATAGTGACCACATATAAGTAGTGGAGAGGGCAGCTGCTCTGGCTTTGTGTTTGAGAGATGAAAAAAGTGGAGAAAAAGGCCAGACATAAAGTAATAAATGAAAATGGAAGAAAGGACAGGGACACTGTAACTCATCAGATGAGAGAATCACAGAAATTATAAAAATTATCCAGGAAGTTATCTGGTTCAGATTTTCAAAGGATTGTGAAAGTGAACCTATGTTCCTGTGCACATAATTTTTGTGCGCATAGTATCTTGTATCTATAAAGCACAACTTGCAACACAGTGCAGCCAAGGCTCTGGCAGGGACAGTCTCTTAAGAGGGCAACTGCTGTGGCAGACAAGATAATCCAGCTGCAGTGGAAACATTTTAGAGCTGGCTGCAGACTTTTATTAACACAAGGAGGGGGAAAAAAAGATAATCTAAATTTCATCTACAGAGTGGCTGTCTTTTGCCATTAGAGAATTTAGGCATTGCTGAATCTTTCTGATATCTCATCTTTTGCTGCAAGTAGTACTGGGTTTCTAACACATGATTTAGACCAAAGTTTGGAAAATATGAGTTCATTCTAGAACTGTATGTTGCTGATACTCAGAGCACAGATAAAAGCTACTGCTGGTAGAGAATGGCAACTTGGGATGTGTGAAGTAAGGTGTTTTTGTTGCTGTAGTGCTGTATGCAATGCAGCAAAAGGCCACCTTTTTGCCAGTAAGGAGATTTACCAATACACTTTTATCAGTATGTCTCTGCTGGTAACAGAGCGTTATATGAATGAGCTCTTTTGTTCTCTTGGTGAGCCATTAACATTAAAACCTCAAACAAGAGATAGCAGAAGGGAACTCCAGAACAGGTAGAAGTTAATCTCCAGATATTGAACAAGGATTGTTGTGTGGAGTTTTTTTCATGTAGGTCTTTTGCTGAGTTCAATCATGAAAAATTTCTGCTAAAGCATCAAAACTGTGCTTCAGAATACTCTAGATTTTCTGAAACGATTCAACGTGGAGTACAAATGTTCTAAGATACATGGGTAGTAAGAAGAGAGAGAGAGGAAAGCTAATATTAGAACAGCAGAGGAGGGATTTTAGCTGACTTTTCTGCAAAAGGACTCTGTACTTTTGATCCTTCTTTTAGTCAATTAAAGGACGAGAAAGGTGTTGGTCCTGCCTGGAGAAGACCCAAGGACACAGAGAAATAGCAGGGATTTGCCACAATTAACCCCATTTATCTGAGGGTCTTATGTAGAAGCAAAAATTTTGCGGTGTGCATGGATGCAGAAACCCTTCAAAATTTAACCATATAAATATGTATCAGTGTAATATCTGTCTTAATAGGGATAATTGAGTATTTTTAGGAAGGGACATGCACAAGTCTGATTAGTTAATGAGAGCGTTAAACCTTTTAAACTGTGTTAGAGAACATCTGTCCCTGTGTTCTCTTAGGAAGCGCACTTTCCTCCTTCAGGCAGTGTTGCAAGTTGAGAGGATAAACTGTTCCAAAATCCGAGAAGTTAAAAGCGTCCCTCCTCCCCCACTTCTCCCTTTTTTTATGGGATCTGATTTAAAGTAAACTGACATAGCAACCAATTATATTTGGCAAATGGAGATAGAAAAGCAAACATTCAGACTTCCTGGACAGGGAGTACAACTGGCAGCTTTCCTAAGTGTGAATAATAAAGTGCGTGTTGTTGCATTCAGATGGGTAAAAGCTTGTTTACTGTCAATAGATGAAACATGTCCATTCTGAGCAGTTCTGGTTCGGTAACATGAGATACATGAAGCTGTTTACATGAAAAAGACAGATGGAGAATGCCTCTTTGGTGATAGTTTACATTTCTTTACATCCTTTTCTTGAATATTCCCTTAAAGAAAGCTTTTCTACAGTTAGCTAGGTGTTGAGGAAATAAAATACAGGAAAAACCAGCCAGTCCAGATGTAGTTGCTAGGCTGTGTTCATAACACTGCTGTGATTTGGAGTTTTTTTTCCTTGAGGACATTGAGAATTTGTTATTTTTCAACAAGTGATTGTGATATATTGTGCTCTAGAAATGAGGTCCTGTGCAGGCCATTGAATTACAGTGGAAGGAAGGAGTCTTCCAACCCAAACAGAAGGGAAGGTGCCTCCTAGGACACTTTCCAGAGGAGGTGGGAGGGGAGAGTGAGCCATTGGGCTTGTACAGGGACTCTGGCATTGTGCTTTCGCTTTGCCATAAAATGAAAACAACATGTGTTTAGCTTATAAATGAATTTATGGTTAAATGCGTACAGATCGTGTTGATGTGCTGAGGCTGACCAACGCTGTGTGTAACCATGTGGTTTGTGAAATGGGTGGCAGCAGAGCTGTGGGGAGAGAGGCGGGGGCCAGGGGCCCTGCCGGGGGAGCGCAGCGGCCGCCCTTCCTCTGCACCGCCCGGGCGGCTTCTCCTGCAGCTGGGGATGGGGGTTTGCCACCTCCCCTCACTGCTTTCTGATGTTTGTGTTCCCTTGTTTTGTTTTAATGAAAGGGAGTTTGCTTGTCATTGCCTTTATAAATATATCCTGTAGTACAAAAGGAAGGAAGACTTGTACACAAACAACTGAAGAAGGGAGCAAGTCAGGAGGGGAAGAAACATCCAAACAAGGCTTATGAAAGCTTTTACAGCACGATGACACAGACTTTGATTTGATACAGTTTATTCTGATGGGTTGCAAAGCCATTTCCAAAGCAAGTTAGAGCTGAAACTTGATTTATTTGCAGATGACTGGGGGCAGATTCTGACCTGCTGCCTATGAGCAGAAATTCACTGCTCATGGATGAGCTGCATAATTATTTGTTACACTGGGAAAAAGAGAATCAAACTCTGCTCACAAGAGTAAATGCTGGACTGAATGCTGAATTTAAAAGCAAGATCCTCACTCTCTTTTTAAAAGTTTTATTGGGCTCCTAGGGCATGTGGTTTAGTAGTTTAGTTTGTTGTTTTTTTCTGTCCTGTCCCATCCCATCCCTTCTTTCCTCCCCATTCCTAAACCAGTGGGGTGTAAGGCAAGAGCTGTACATTGTGGGGCCTTATGTGCACTTCAGCGGTGGCTGTGGCTTCAGCTTGCAGCAAACCTGCTGGTTTCCATTACACAGAGCACTTGCAACCTCTGCTGTGAGAAATCCTTAGACCTCCCTTGTTTGTAGCAGAGCTCAGAATACTAAGCAGCCTGCAGAAGGATATTTTGTGACCTGAGCCACAAAGCGTTAAAGGCACACTTCCTCTGCAGCCGCATTCCGAGGAGCTTGAGCTCTGGCAGCTGGGCAGCAGCACACAGGGCAGGGGGATGTGCCAGAGCAGCTCCTGCGGGAGGAAGCTGTCTAGTCCCTGCACTGTAACCCTCTGGATGCAGGCTGTGCCTCCTGCCTTCAACCTGTCACTGAAGCAATCACTGGGGAACAGGGTCTCCAACAAATCCTGAACATGGAAGAAAAATTGGGCTCTGCAGACCTGACCCATGGCTTCAGGTTTTGGATAACACAGGATAATGTGAAGCAGGAGAGCTGCATCACTACAAACTCATGAAGCAGGAGATGAGGCCTTTGATTTTTCCTAGTTGCTCCTACCCATGATCCAGCAAAACATTTCTGTCTTGCTTTTTTACTGGGAAAGCAGCCGTGCTGTTTCTGGCTGCCACAACAGGTCTGCAGCTCAAGCAGCAGCAGTCTGACTGTGTTACTGTGCTGAGATCACAGGTTCACATCCTGAGAGATGAGCTCAAGGGAGGGGGCAGCTACAGTGCACGTTATATAAACTTAAGTCTTGCCATCTGTTTTGAAGAGACTATTTTGTAATATTGCTAAGGTTACAGATTTGAGCACTGTAGCTTAAAAAATGCCACAGTTATGGTTTCCTACGTGGTCTCATTATGATCTTTTGGGCATTGACATAATGGCACAATTTTTACTTTCATGCTTAGTTGAGAGCTGAATTTTTCCCATGGAATCCCAGGCACAGGTGCAGAAGGCGTATGAGGGGAGCATACGGAAACCTAGGTTTTATCAGGAGACATAAATCAGGCTTTAAATCCTAGTGCTTGTTTTGGCAATCTAAATAACAAAGGGCTTTTAATTTATTGTCAGTAAACAATTGACAAGAAATAGCGAGACATGTTCTTGCTACAGATTTTAAGTGTTCCACATACTGTGTAGCTATAGGAGAACTTCCTGCATATTGTGTTAAGAGTAAATCAAGTCAAACTTTAAGCCTGTTGTTTTTCTACATGAAGAAAACTGACCATGTCTCAGGATATGTGGTATCCAGCTGATTGAAGGACATTGTCTTCAGCTCCACTTTTAGTAGATATGCTGCTCTATAAACTGGCATTAAAAATCAAAGCCTGCATTTCATAGGCCTTTTTCCTACAGACAGCAAAGCTATAAAGTGGTCTGTAACAGGACCCATTGAGTGACAGCTGACAGCAGAAGGTAGACAGTGTCTATCTTGGCAGTTTCCATCAGCTGCTTTTAAAGTGCAAAACAGCACTATTGTTTTCCCCACATGCATAGCAATGTTAAGATGCCAAAGTCTAGTAGCATTTTCAACTATACTCTGTTTGAAGTCTGTCCCTCAATGTATTTATTGCATGGAAATACAGACCACCAAAAGAGGAAGACTGGGAGGGAGTGAATTGCTGTTTTCTGTGACATTTAACATTTTCAATTTCCCTTCTCTTGACCCCACCTTTTGTCTTCCCTTTCCTTCAGGGGAAACAGCAGGAAGACAGCAGGTCCCTACGTCCCCACCAGCGTCCGAGAACAGCAGTGCAGCTCACAGCATTGGCAGCACACAGAGCACCCCCTGCTCCAGCAGCAGTGCCACCTAACCCGGGGGGACACAGCTGAGAAGCAACATAGGAGCACATAGGTTCCAAGGACTGTGTGTGGACATCAACTTTTTAAAGTTAAAAGGGTTGTTTTGGTTGCTTCTGAAAAAAATGAGGAGGGATTTTTCTACAGGAGAAAAAAAAAAGACTGATTTTCTTTTGGGGAAGCCACTGTGTGTGTGAGTGTGTATATGAGCACACAATGCATGAGTGAACACAGCCTGTTGGATCTTGTTAGCATGTTATGCTACATGTGACAAAGCTACTAATTTTACAGTACTGCAACCTGTTCTGGGGGTTTGTGGGCCCCTCAATGTGAAGTCTATGCCAGTTTGGAAAAATGCTGCTTTGTCTATACAATTTTTTTCTCTCCCTGAACCTTCTCATTGACACAAAGTATTCATTAAGGGAATTCAATCATAGAATCATAGAATCATAGAATGGTTTGGGTTGGAAGGGACCTTAAAGATCATCTAGCTACAAACCCCCTGCCATGGGCAGGGACACCTTCCACTAGACCAGGTTGCTCAAGTGGTGTCCAGTGTGGCTTTGAACACTTCCAGGGATGGGACATCCACAACTTCTCTGGGCAGCCTGTTCAGTGCCTTACCACCCTCACAGAAAAGAGTTTTTTTCTAATATCCGATCTAAACCTGCCCTCTTTCAGTTTAAAGCCATTACCCCTTGACCTGTCACTACACAAGATATGGAGAACAAAGATGACCTTGGGTCAAAGGATTTCTGTTTGTCTAAGCAAGAAAGCCTCAAGGTCAAATCTCTATGGTTAATAACATTTTATTATTTCAGCTACATTTAGCCACTTTTGAGTAATCTTTGTTTTGTTCAGCTTACAGCTACAGCATCTCATTTGCTTTCCTGTTGTGTTTGTAGGTTCAAGTTTGTTCCAGGTATTTTTGTTGTAATTTGCATTGATTTGCTAATTGGAAAAGAGCACACTAACATTCCCTCTCTTGTTTTTTGGGCCAAAGCTCTTTAATAAGAGAATTTTTTTTAATCTACTATACCAAATACAGGCACACACAAACATTAAGACAAAGAATGGTCTTGTGCACTAACATAGATGTGTGTGTATCTTTAATGACAATGTCTTTATGCAAGTAGATGTATACCTAGGTATACAGAGCCTAACTTACCACTTTAACCATTGGAAATTAGCTCAGTGTCCCTTCCACACATAAAATGTATAATGTTTATATATATATATGAATAAAAAACTGTCTCTTCAGTTTATAGAAGATAGAGGCGATAAAGAAGTTGATTTGGTTCTAATCCTTCAGCTAGCCCTTTGAAATAAGAGATGGGTTTGAGAGCACAAAGAATATACAGTAGAATGTGTTGTTTGTGCAGAATATTGCCTATCAAAGTGAAGCTGTTATCTGAAGATAGTTGTGCAGTTGTTTGTATCAAACTGTTGTATGAACATTGCAGTTGGATAGTCCCAAAGTAGTACTGGAGTATGGAAATGGCAGAAAGGTACTAATTGTCACAGTATTTTTTAGTGTTGTTGCCTTATCTTGAGCTTCAAATTGATGCCAAATGAAAAAAAAGACACTTTTAATGTGTAATTGTTTGACTGTTGGTTGCCACTTTGTAATTATAATGTGTTCTACTGATTCTTCTCCTTTGAGGAAAAAGAGCATTGTTTTCCTCTAAAAATGAGATTAATAACTTTCATTAATTTTAGTGAAAGTTACCTGTGTTCTGCAAGAGAGGGAGGGAGTTCATTACACTCGAGTGATAGTCTGCTCTGAAGTCTGAGCTGCCGGTCTCTTGCTGATTCTACACTTGTGCCTTGCTGATGCCAGGATGGTTGAAGTGCAAGATAAGTGACAGACCTAAGTGCCCAGGATAAGGCAGAATGTTGCTCACTTTAAATCAAATCTGTTACTAATCCTGCAAACACTTACACATGTGAGTAACTGCATGCCTCGTCCTTGCTGTTAGAAGCACATGCTGGACTCTACAAACCACAGCTGGTTTCAGCGTCCATGCAGGCAGTTGGTGCACAGAGTTACACATACAAAAATATTTTATGTTAGCAGGCCAGTGAGTAGTCCTGGTCACATGTGCAGATTGTCACGTGGGCGTAGTTCTCCCATGCGTAAGGGTTTGCAGGATTGGCTCAGTTATGAGGTGTCGGGAGGATGAATGTGCTACCTGTGTGGGTGAAAAGAAAGCGCTTTGCCTAACCTTCAGCAGAATGTATTGTATAAGCATATTCTATGTGTAAAGTCTTTAAAGATGTCTTCAAAGAAGACTAGAGTCTTTAAGTTCAATCATAGCTATATTTTACTACATTAAATTTCTGTATAAAGATATATTTAAATGTTTTAGATAAATGTAAGTTACTCTATATGAAATGTTTAATTTCAATTACTGTGAAATTTACATATTTTGTAAATTCTTTTCCCCTGTTTTAACCCTTTCCTTCCTCAGATATTTTATTAAGCAGTTTCTGATAGGAAGTATTAGATTTGGTTGTTGGGACGGACAGGTTGAAAACTTCTCTGTAAAATAGATAATTATATATTTTTGAGAGAAACATGCTTCATTATCAATCTCTTTAAAACTGTAAATTTAAAATAATTTACAGATTTGTATTTACCATTGGATAAACCAAAAGTATATAAAGGTCAAAGATTTGATTTGTTGACTTGTATGTGAAATACAGTTTAAATTAACTGAACTTGGTGTACTCAGCTATTTAATTCAGAAATTTTAATCTGCTTGAATTAATTATCTATTGGAGGTTACTAAAATGATTACTTAGCAGATGGAACAACCATTTCTGCTTCAATAAAGAGAGAGGCAACCAAACCTGGGCATTCCCAGTTAATAGCTTTATTACAAAAATGTGTAGTACTTTCCAGCAGCTGGTAAGCTGCCCTCAGTTCAGATCACTGATACATTTATAAGCTCTATTTTTATAGCAGCAATTTGTCTCTGCTGCAAGTTTCTGTGTGCGGTGTGGCAAGGTCCCAAATGTGTAACTGCTCAGCCACTGATTCCCACCTCTGTCCAACGTGGTCTTGCCGTGCTGGACTCACATGGCAGATCCCCGTGGGGTCTGGAAGGCCAGTGAGACGCTGCTGTCCCAGCAGGGTTTCGGAGGGATGGAGTCAGGGAGTTAATTTCAGCATGGTGGAATCAAGTGCAAAGGAACTTTTTGTGTAAGAATGGGAGGATTGGGCTTAAAAAGGGACACCTTCTGCCTATAAAAGCTATTAGTAACGTACTTAAACTCCAAAGTAGACTGCTTCTTCTGTCATGTGTTGTCTAATCACTAACTCTAACCTTTTACAGCATTTGGTTTTGGACATTACTATATTCGTGTCTCAAGAGGTCAGATCTTTCTGTGTTAGGCTATTTTTGTAGCATATTTCACATGGAAATGGATTTTGCAAAATTCTGTAAATGCTGATGATTGTAACCTTCCCCCTGCCCCTTTCTAACCCTTCCTCTCCTATTTGTTCTTTCTGTTATGTATATCTACCTCATGCTTCACAAGAAGACTATACTGTTGGTTGTGCTGATAGCCCTTTATGTGAGGTGACTGTTTGCCCTGTTGTTGTTTGTCATTCATAGGGATGTTCATAGTGTTATCAGATCTTTGCTGCCATGTTCCTACCAGTTCCAAACACAATAGTCTCACCTTTGAATAAATAAGTGTATTTCTTTAAGATGCAAATGTCAGATGCTTTTTTAAATCAAAGAATGGGAGAAATTTACTTGCTAATACCTGTGGCCAGTCTGAACAGCCCATTTGTATTTCATATTACATTCAGTATTTCAGAGACTTGTGGAAATACATTGTTGTACAGTTTTGATAACCACAGTGTCATGTCATCTTAGTCTCTTGTGCATAATAAAGTATATCAATTTATTAATAATTGATGCTGTGATTCATTTATTTGAAGCCAACATCAGTAGATCAAGTTTTGTCTCACTGCCCTGTTCTCATGTCCCATAAACTTCAGTGGGAATTGTGTGCATTAAAGGCAGGATTTGATTCTGTGTGTCCACCTCTGTTTTCACTTTTCTGTGTTCTTTTATCCATTGGCTTTGATTGACTTCTCAGTATCACGGCTTCTTGCAGAAACCAGTAGTTATATTTAGTTAATGCTGCTGTTCTTCACTGTAATTTGAAGTCCAGAGCTCTGATCCAGTGGGCATTTAGTTGTTGCATGTCAAGACACAACCTCAGTCCACTCCTACACAAAGCCTGGCTTGAGCACAGTCAAGCCCAAGGGTCTGCAGCAACAAAGTGCCCTTGGGTTGTACCTGTGACTGCAGGTACACTGGAGACACATGAGCAAGTCTGTGTTTTCATTAGTGAAGGGTCTTCCCCTGCTAGAGCAGATAGTTGGCTGCATATCAGCAGGACAAGGATTTGGGTGTTTACTCTCCCGCTTATTGCATTGCTTTCTGTGTTTCATGTGCAAACTGTTCTTCATGGGCACTCAAGGGGAACCAGCCTCAGTGATATTTCCCTGGGTTATTCAAAGGTTGTGGTTATTGACTCACAAAAGAGAGTTCCTTAAGAAAGGAATCCAAAATGTTTAATGATCACTCTTAAAAATCAAGATTCCTTCAGTACAGAAAAGGCTATTAATTAGAAGCAGTTCTAAACTACATGTCACCTATGATTTACAATTCACAGAGGTGCAGTAGATTTTTTGCTTCATAACAACCATATTTCAGTTTCTGCATTAAGACAGTTTTGTTTTCCTGTGGAAATGAGCTCCATAGAGCTGACTCACAGCCTAAAGATGCTGGAACTGCTGTTCACCTTTGCCGGTAAGATTTGTATTTTGACAGAAATGTGGTGGGAAAGCATGATCAGTGTCTCATATGAGGAATTAATTTTAAAATGTAATTATTAGCCAACAAATTGTGATTCATTTGCATGAGTATTTTTAGACATTAAGAAGTAAGACTATTGCCATATTGCAGAATAAGTATCAATGTTGTGGGTGTTTGTTCTGTCAAGCACTATGAGTGAAGCAAACGTTTTGGAAAGTCAAAAAATACCAAGTGCCAGTTTCAGAAAAAACACAGTCCAGAGCTCTTCTAATTTAAACAGAATTAAATTTATCACAGTGTTCCTTCCAAGACTTATAAAAGGAAAAGGAGACAATATTTTGATAAATTTTCACAGCTGTCACTTTGTAATTGTAAAGCAGATATTTATGAGGCTGGAAGTCTGTTTGCAGCATATGTTTTTGTACAGTGTTCCCGAATCTCAGGCCCTAGATGTGGCCTTGCCAATCTCTTACGCTTTGTGTAAGAAAGATCAAATTACATCTCTTCACCTGCTTGAAGAAGGTTATGGCTCAAATTACACATTTATAGTCTCTGATTTGCTGGAAGCCTTCAGGGTCTCACTGCAGCTTGTCCAGAAGGTGATGCACACTGAGGTGTCTCCTGGCAATGCAACCAGTCTTGCCTGTCTGGCCTGCACTGCTGAGCTGCAGGTTTACTGTGTTTAGGAAAAATCTAAAAAGGAGTTGGTTTATGGATAGCTGAGGACAAAGAGCAGCACAAAAGTGTTACTCCTGCACTCCTGTTTAAATGGCAGATTTTTTTTCCATCCAATTATTTTGGCATGTATGTCTGAAGAATTGGTTAAAAAAATATTTGGGTGGAGGCTCTTTTTTGCTGTTACTGCTGCTTGTAAACTGCTGGCTCTAGTAAAAAACATACTGTGCTGACAAAAAAATAAATCATATTATAAAATCCAAAATACTGAGTGTTAGGCAGAGAAAGCTGATGGTATTTAGCCATGAATTAAGTGGCTCACAACTCTGTTTTGTCAGTAGATCTTTTACAGTGTGCCTGCAAAATCACACTGCAATCTGTGCAAGTGGCTGTGGTTTTCCCAGTGCTCTAAGCATTTAACTTCCAGATTTGCTTTGTAAACAGGGTGAAAGGATTAAAAAATTCTAAGTCTGTCCTTCATACAAGGAGGCATATCCCATGGGGTCGTAAGAGCTTGGGATGTAGGGAAATTCTTTGCTCTATTAATATTTTTATTAGTTCATGATTCTAAAAGTGATTAGTAACATTGGCTGTTAAGAACGAAAAATAAAATAAACAGGAAGATTTCAGAGGAACATACACACAGGGCATTTGCAGCAAAAATATTTTTGAGTGCCAAAACATGTCACAGAAAATTTAAATCACACCAATAAAATAACATGAAGGAAGCAGTTAAGAAGTGTGTGGAAATGAGAGACTGATGACTCATGCCTGAAAGGAGCTGGACCTGGCAGGCTTCCAGGGCTGCCACGCACTGGCTGTGGCCACAGCCTGTCCCCAGCATGCCAAGGGCATTGGGCTGGGATAGTGCCTGTCACTGGAAACTCAGGATATAGTGCTGGGCATCAGCCAGCTGAGCAGGATTATTATAGACAGGACTTGTGCTGCTGACTTGTGCGTATGACCCTGTGATATTATTAACAGAGTGTTTCAGACAAATCAGGTATGTGTGTAAGCTAAGCAACTCTCTGGCTTTTGCATTGGGAAGAAGGGCCATGAAATACAAAAGGCTCTGGCTGAAAGTCACAAACTGCAGTGCTGATACTTGGGATGGTCAGACAGAGCATGTTTGCCTTGCAAGCAGAACAGGTACAGTGCCAGTCCTGCCTCTGGGGAGTCCCTCCACTGCTAAAAACCAGGCTCAGGAGTTCAAAATAAAAAGCCCCATCCTGAAAAAGAACAAACTCCTGTCTTTCCCTGGCCAACTTACACAGGAGCAGCGAGGCAGAGCAGTTGCCCTGCTGCTGGGAGATCTATGGCCTCAGGCAGGCTCAAAATGGCAATTTGACTGTCCCAAGAGGGTTTTGCAGTGGAGCTCAAAGTGAGAGAGGAGGCAACTGTCAGCTCTGGGGGCAGCCGAGGGGTGCATGACAGCATTTCGCAAGGGCTCCTCAGGGAAAGTGAGTGTTCAGGTGTAGATTTGAAGGAGTGCAGACATGACAGACCATGTATGCCCAGTGGGAGCGTGTGATGGGAAAGGCAGAGCTGTTGTGACCCTTTTTGGACAAAGTTAAATATCACTGCTGGTGAAAGATGCATGTGGGTTTTTGTGGGGAGGGAGGTGGCTCACGTTTTTAGCTTAATAGTTAAATTACCGTCTCACTGACCTGCCATGTGGGGAGCGATGAGGGGCCCTGCACCCTCCAGGTCTCCAGATAGCTCTGTACGGCATCTCTGCTGCAGGAGGCACCTGCGCCATCTGGGACTCTGGTCACAAACAGAGCTACCCTCACTTTAAGAGGAAAGAGACCCAAAGGTGGGGTTTTGGATCCCAGTCTTCTGACAGAATGTTTCAAACCCTCTCTTAGAGCCCCAGAAAGAGCTCATCAGGCAGCTCCAATACCCAGGGCAGAAGAATCACATGCAAGCTGACAAAGGGTGCTGGTGGTGTGGAAGATGGTCAAGAGAGAGAGGCAGGAGCAGGTACAGGATGACAAACACCTATACAAGGAAGGTGAGGCTGTTACTTTAATTTACATAGACTAAGCTGGCAGTGCCATGAGTCTGATGATGTGGGGAGATGATGTTGATAATTAAAGATGGAAAAAGGAAGAAATCCATGATGAGGTTATTGTCAAGTTGGTTGACAGAGAAAGTTGGATCAATGCTGTGATTATGAGTGTTGTAGCATGAGTGTGCTGGCTTTGTCCGGGGAGAGTTGAGGGATGATTATACTGGAAAGCATGTATCAAGCTGACATGCTTTGTACCATTACAAAGCCGGAGTAAATATACCCATGTTTTTACTGGCAGTGCTTAGTTAATTTTTCTGTGACTTCCCTCAAATGTGTGTCCCTGAACTGACTCATATTTTAGTACATGCTAGACAACAAGGGTCCATCATAAACCAAGAGGTCTTGCCTGGGCCAGCTGCTGTCCCAGTGGGCCACAGAAAGAACAGGATGATCTGCTCTGTGGACAGAGTAATTTCTCCCACTTGGGTTGTGCCCATCACCTGCATCATGGGATCACTTACCCAGGAGGCCACAGTTACACTGGGAACTTCAGAAATCTAGCTCTGGCAAGGTGTTGGGTACGGTTAATTTTGCCTTTGTTCTATTCCTGACTGAGCACCTGCAGTGAGCAGGGATGAATCCATTTGTACATCTTCTGTAGACAGCATTCCTCACACTGGGGAACAGTTCTTACAAAAGTCAAGTACTTGAATGTGAATGAACTCATAATTCTCAGAGCTTATATGTGCTGGTTAAGCCAGTGTAGAAATACAATGATATAAGTTTATTTTGACACAATCAGTGAAGGTAACAGTTACATGGAAGGAGACTAAAGGAGATCAGGGTCACTGCCATGCAAGTGTGCAGCTTCTATCTCTAGGTAGGAGAACTCAAGTGTTGCTTCCTGCTTACAAACCTTTAAAAAGATTTTTAACAGCATTGAAAGAAATCAATGTGTGTAAAACTGGAGGCATTTGCTGATATAAACCTGCTCCTTCAACTTCAGTCAAATTCTCTCTGTTTACACCAGCAAAGCATCTCTCAAGTGTGTAAGCTGTTTTTTAGCACCAAATAAGAGAAATATAATCTGGCAAGCAGACAGTTTTGACAGCGGCCAGTGTGCTTCAGATCCAAAGATGATTCCTTGAACCCCAGCTCTTCCCTCCTTCTTTAGACTTTTATTGAAAACAGGACCTATTCCCTAGTCTCTCATGTCATACATACTTCTTGCAATGTTAGTTCAGCACATTACCCATTTTCTCCAAACATCTGAATTTTGCTGTGCAGCTGTAAAGCCCTCTTCTTCGACTCTAATCAGCATTAAAAGCTCTTATTTGCAGCTGAAATTCCAACAACTGCAATGCTGGTCCTGCTTTATGCATTTAAGTCGAGAAGGCTTACCTTTCAGACCAGCCAGTGCAAAATGCTGTGCTCATTTTTTAAAAACGCATGTGTTTTGAGCAGAGTGTGCCAGGTAGCAAGGCACTGGAGTGATTCTGGCTTCAATGACTTGGGTAGGTTTTATTATAAAAACCCCAGAGAAGGTTGAAACAAGTGTTCTGTGCAGCACACGTGCAAACATGCAAACATACAAACAATGTGTTAATTAGTCAGAGATGCTCTACAGCAAAGCCCACAGGCTCTGTCTGGCACAGCACACAGAGGACAGCACTTGGGATGTCCTGACTCATGGTATGGTTGTGGGCAATGTCACTCTTCTAAATGGAGAGAAATGCTGCCAGTGTGTGGAGCACTGGGCTATGTTTCCCTGTGCCACTTCGGAATTTGTGAAGCTCAATGGCTTCCAGGCTGCCAATGGGCTCGTTCCTGACAAGGACAGCCAGCAATGGGCCACTGCTGCTCTTGTGTCCCTCTTCTCAGCAACACTCGGTTAGGCCTCCAAGGAAAACATTAGTCATACATGAATCAGCTGTAACTATCCCACCCCTTATACACCCTATTCACATTGCCTGTTCCCAGATGTTTTTAACTGGCAATTACTTTAAAGTGTGTCCATGCTCTGACCAGGACTGGTCTAGTTAGCACTGCATGTGATGAAGCCCACTCACCAGGGAGGCTTAAAAACTGTTTCATTGATCCAAGTTTTCAGGAAGGTTTCTTCCTCTTTTTCCCTTGAGTTCATTGCCATTCCTGCATTGACTGCTGTCCATTCACATTTCCACTCTTCCACTTGGACAAAGCAAACACATCTCTAGCTTGACACTTTTGCCTTTGTCTTTTGGAAGTGAGTTTGTAAGTTAGGTCGCCTCACTGGAGACAAAGAACTAGCATGTGGTTTTGAGTTCTTCAGTATTAAAGAAGTATTTCCAGAAAGCAGCCTGCAAAAACCACACAGACTGCAACTTGCATTCAGGGCTCATCAAATGCCTTGGAATAGCAACTAAAATAGTAAAATCACACACTGCTCTTAGACAAGTAGTAGGTAGGGGGGAAAAAAACCTGTATGGGCTAAATATATTTGTTGTGTTAAACCCTTTGGGAAAGATCTTAAGTTTGTGGGAAGAAATGACTGTTCAGTTCTGTGAATACAGACGTGTGAAGCTGTTGCACAGTGCTAAAATATTTTTTAAAGGAAGTAGAGTTGTTCTTTTATCAGTCACCAAATTTAAGGAAACAGCTCATCATGTGTCATGAGCTGTGCCTTCAACATATTCTGATTCATTGTCAAGGACTAAGATATTTCAGGGATGTTCTGTGAACTTCTCACCTTCCCTAGGACTGACTGCCATTGAAATGCACACTATGTGACCCCTGACTAAAGGCTTCTAACATGTGATTCAGACTTGACCAAGCTTGCATTCTCCCTAAAACTTTGCTTTATTTTCCTTAAGATTTTAGTACCAAAATTAAGCCTATTTTAAGCAGATTTACTGAATTATATCACACAACTCTATGCCTCTGGCTGTGAATTCAAATAGGTACTGGCAGCCTGTTGAGGAAATTTCAAATCTTTGTTTTATTCTTACAAAATACTTGATAACTTCATGTGGATGTCATTGGGATAGTAAAAACACTCTCATGGAAGGGTTGCCCATTTCTTTTCTCATGAGGACGATTGGTTGATCAAAGCTATCATATAAATCTTGCAAAAGCATCAGGTTTTACCCTCCATAACACAGTAATAAGAACCATTCACTGGTGATGCTATTTAAGAAAAACAGTTCTCCATGGCAGTGGTTTTCCTTTGATGTTCCTATCAGGCCAGTGCAAACAGGCAAATGCCACAGAGCTGAAACCTTATTACCTGCTAGAATGTCACTGATATCTAACACTGCAAGTCTGTTTTCCAATCAAGGCACATGGAGTTTTGTGTATAAATTATTGAAGCCTTAGTGGGAATTTCCCACCTAAAACCCTCTCCTGCAGATCCGATGAACAACGGGCTCTTTACTGTTGATGTCTGTTTATGTATCTTCCTCCTCTCACAGTCAGAGTTCATTTTGCAATAAAAGCAGCTTGTGATTATTTCCTTTCTTTTTAAATCCTGATAGTGACAAATAGGTTTTAGCAACCTATTTCTTGTAAGTTTTTGTTATTTCTGCATACTTCAGGTGCTGCAATACAGTGGAATTACCTTTATAATTAAAGGTTCAGACATTGTAAATTAGACACAGAAAATATCTGTTTAGGCCACCTTGTCTGAGACATCTGCAGGTTTGATGCAGATTTTATAGCAGAGAATTAGTGCTAGTTTCTGTGACACAATTCCTGATTATCACCTGAGTGAATCAGGTTCTGGTACCCAGACGGAGGAAACTCAGAGCAGATCTTGATAGGTCTAAATCCAGGGGATTTGGGATGTAATAATATATTGTTTGAAATTTATACAATCTACTTTAAGGCATTTGGGGGCACCTCTTATCTGCTCTGTTTCATTTAGGCATCAGTTCTGAAGAATGACGTTCTCTGGCCAAAATGCCATTCAAGGAAAGTAACCCTGTGGTTCCCAGGGAGTGATGAAACCACTCTGTGGGGCACAGCACAGTGGAGAGCCCAGCTCTGCCAGTAACCCTGCCAAGGCATTGAATTTTTCTCTGCCTCACTTTTTTTTCATACGGGGCTTTCTTATTCACATTAGCACTGTAAAGATGATGCATGTCTGAGAGCTGACGTTCCGGGGGGAAGGTCTCTGTTTTACTTTAACTACTTCAGCAACCTGCAGTAAAATGTGAAAGGTTAAAAGACTGTGCTCAAAGTGTTTTCTAACTTTTCTTGCTGTAAGACACATTTTGCCAGGTGCAAAAAAAGAAAAAAAGTAGTCCTTCACTATATTTTTTAAGCATTACATCAAGAAAATTTCCCTAAAATTTTGAAGTACATATTTCTTGTTCCTCTCAGTAATTTCTTTTCACCATGCTATCTGCAAAGGCAAAACAGTGAAATACTCATTTACTGTTTCCTATTGCAAATAACACCATGAATTGGAAATAAATGAAGCAATTTTATCCCCAACAGCAGGTACATCCACGAAGAAGTGGAACTCAAGAGCTGTTATTTTATAGGCACAATCCCTATTGCCAAAGCCAACTTTTTTTAAATACTGCTCATTTGTAAATCCATAAGTTACATTAAAGGATAGTATGTAGGATATAAGAGGCTGTTCTTCCTTATTTCTGCTTCCAGTTCTCATCCAGTGTGTTTACAGCACAGTATCTTTGTCACAGCACACAGAATTTGTGGGAGAGTGAATCTGCACAAGTGTTAAATGCCAGGCTGTAAACTAAACACTCCCAGGAACAGGAGGCACCATGAAAGGATTCATATGGTGAAGAAATACCATTTTCTTGGGTAAACTTGAAGCAACCATGTTTTGTTGACTTCATGTTCTGAGAAAACTTTTGCTCTAAGCAATGATGCCATGCCCTGTATTTTTTAATTAACTTTTCACTCTTACATAGAAGAATGTTCTGCAGAATGATGGAGGTAGAAAATATCCCGACTTAATAAAGTTGATTTGTAGGTCAAAGAATTAGTCTAATAATCATCATTGATGATTAAAAGATGTTGAAATGCACTGGATCCCCCACTTAACTGTGGCCAGTTTATTTTAAAGTTCCTCGTGCTGGAAGGATGAATTTTTTGCCACAGCTGGGTGAATCACACAGTTCAGTGAGACATTCAGTACAAAAGTATTCTCCTCTTTAGAAACCTGTGTGACTATGGCCAGCATCTCTGGTATGGCTGAGGCTCAGTACTGCTCTTCTCAGCTCCCATTCTGAGGCTGACCACCAGGTTGGGAGCTGGGATACCTCAGTCAGATCTAACCTCTGTCTACTCTGTAATTTGAATAAAAAAAGTTTTCCTTTTTTGTACCACTGTTTTCTTTGCCCAGCCTTTGCAGGAAGTCTGAAGTTTGGCTGCAAAGTCTGCCTTTCCTTCTGTGAACCTTTGCACTGCAGTGCTCTTGTCTTGCTAGGAATGAGGGGTATCCTGACTCCTTGCAATCTATTGGACTCGTGCCCACCATCTCCTGCTACCCTAACAGGCTGGAGCATCCTGCAGCAACTATATTTCTCCTGCTCTGGGATATCTTCCTCCATCTCTAGCCTGACATGTCTAACCCACAAAAGGGGTTCCTTCTATAGACTGTCTTCTCCATTTTTAATTTTTCCTACTGTGCACTGCATTCAGACTGGAGACAAGCACAGTCAAATAAACAAGTATACTTAATAGTGAAAAAGCCACGGGCAATAGTTTTGCTGGGGGTGTGTGTTTTATCCATGATGACTGCTCTGAAAATAGGATGAGAAACTGGAAGAAGTGGTAAGGGGCAGCTCAAACGGTTTTGGAGATTTCTTGGAAAAAAATTTTTGAGACATCTACTTTGTGTGATGTAATTATTGTATGATGGGTGCGTTATGGAGGTGACTCACTCGTTGCTTGGGTGCTGAAGGGTGAAAGAGAAACAGGAGAAGTTGGCTGTATCCTTGTAGAAAGCTTTGAGTTTTCTTTAGTAAACTCTCTGCGGGATTCTTGTTTCAACTTTTCATAGAAAACCCTCATCCTATTCTCAGTCTAATTATGATGTTTCTTGCAGAGGAAGACATTTTCCCATCTGAGCAGCCAGCTTGGAATAAGAACTACAAGGGACATGAGTAAATAACAAAGGAAGGAGAGGTGGAGGGTAAAAGGACCGTTAATTAAAATCCAAACTTCCAGTATATTGCAATTTATGATTGTTTGGGGTTGTATAAATACTTTCCTACAGTGTAGTCATCCAGATATTATCCTTACAGAAATTCATTTAGTTAGATAAATCAACAGGCACAAGAGTATGGTTCATGTTTTTTTTGCTCAAGTTAACTCTCCCATATTAAGTATGCACTGACATTTATGGTTCTGCTCAAGTATCTGTTTACAGAGAATTTTATGTTCATAAATCTACTTTAACTTTTGACCATGACAGTAATCAACCTCTTGCCCAGAAAAATTCACCTAGTGCAGCAACCTGTCCATGGAGATAGGACTCTAGCGAGGGAGACCACTTCATTTGAATGGTGGCTTTGAGCAATAGGATTGCATTAAACTGTTTTATGTTTCTCCTTCCTTATCTGATCAGTTCGTTGACTGACTTGAGGTTTCGGTGCCAAAAGTAGTGTTTTGGTTTTTAATTATTTAAATGGGATTTCTCTTATGTGCCTTCTGTTACCATTTCCCCAGCCCAGTGGGAGAGTTTGTTAGATGAACATCAGTGGGTCAAATGCCTACACCTGCCACCAGGCTCCAGGTGTGTGGATTGTGTGGCCCAAGTGGGGCTGTTCCCTGAGGACTGTTTCCTGGTACGGGATGCAGAGGGAAGGAATCAGCCACCTTCGGTGTTGGAGCCCACTTTGAGCCTGGCAAGCAAAGGTAAGGCAGCCTAAAAAAGTGAATGTGCTCGATTTTTACTTTTGAAATGTGGCCTTTGAACCTAAAATTGCAGACTTGCAGTGAATATGAACTCTATGGTGATTTTGCATGTGAGAATAAAGCTACAGCAAATAGTGGGGAGTAGGAGGAGTCCTTGAACTGTGTTTATTTTACTTTTGTCAGAAATAATTTATTAAGGCTAATTTCAAAGGCTGTGTGGATAGATCTTGCAGACGCTGAAATGGAAGGATTGCTTTAGCTAACACATGGAAAATATTTACAGATCTTACACAATGGTGATATATAAGAGTAAACAGAATGTTAGATAAGCCCTGCATTCCTTTATTTTCACTTAAGACTCAAGAAAAAATATATGCCTCTTTGCTAGTAGGGAGAGAGGAACGGCTCCATATTGAGGGCAAACTGATCTGGAGAAAAATGTGTGTGTTAAGCAAAATGAACTATCAGCTTTAAAATCCTTAATAAATTCACATGTTAGGATATCTCCTCCGAAGTATGTGCAAAAGCTGATTTTTGTGGATTAGGAGCTTAGGCAATGGCTCAATTTTCTGTCCACTTTCATTTAACTTGCAATTAAAATTGAAAATTTCCCAATGATGTTGATCCTACTCTTGGTGGTGGTGGTGTCTCTCCTGGCTGGGGAGGGGGCCAAGCCAGTTCCTGGGGCAAGTTAAGGCTACTCTTCCTTCCCTTGGGCACCAAGGTAGTACCAAAGGATTTTGCATAGAAGCAAAAGTCTAGGAGACCAAAAGTAGCAGGGTCTCCCTGTGCGACAGCTCAGATGGAGGGAGCAGACCGGGTTCGCAGCACCGAGCAGTGCCTCGGCTCTTGCCCCTCATAGCTAGGAGCTAAAGGCAAGACTGGGATATTCTGCCTTCTCAGAGCTGAGCCCAGCTGCTTGGGCTTAGGCGTGGTTACATTTTCCTGTAGTTTCATACTAATTGTATTAATGCATAAATCTGTATTTTCCTGCTCCCAAAGCTCCCAGGGATTCCCTGGGAGTGTCACAGAGGAACAGTGCTGTGCCCTAGTGCCTGAGCAGTGACCGGGGCCGAGCTTCCCGGGGTCGTTGCTCAGGCGGAGAAAGGCAGGAGCAGGAGGACAGCCCCGACAGGATGCAGCGCAGCTGGTGCTGACCCTGCTGTGCCGTCCAGCAGCTGAAGCAATTCCAATAAATGCAGGCTTGAGTTACCAGAGTTTTGCTGTAGATTCATTAGTATGGGGTGGGTTCCTATGCAGATGGTTTCTCATCCACCTCAAACGGTGAAAGGGTGGACTGGTGATGTCCTTTTTTTAAATTTTAAGGCATAAACATAAGCTGGTTTTTTAACAAAGGCAATATATAGGAAATTCAGTACATTGCTATTGCGGTGAGGAAAAAATGCAACTCTGAACAAATATGTTACTAAAGCTGAGATCTAAGAAATGTTAGCTTGTGCAAAATCCTGGTTTGAAATAATGACATTTTAAAATGTTGCTGACCTAAGAATTTTCTTTGACTTTTGCTGTTGTTTCTTTTGGATGTGCTTAGTTGTTTATCTAAGCAACTCTGGTCATTGAAAATGAGGTTTCAAGAGAAAAGGTAAATAGAGGAGAGAAATTAATGCAGGCAAATGCAGATAACTTCCGCTATAACAACTACATTTCTTTCATTTTGCAACTCTGGAACTGTATTAGAATGTATTGATTTAGTAAACTTTTTCATGTTTCTAAAAAGAGCAGGATTGAAAATACTTATGCATATGAAAATGCTTAGGAAGTACCTAAGGTTTGTTAGTTTTGGCACAGGCCTGCAAAGGCAGTGTAATGTCATCATGTTTGGAAAAAGGAGGACAGTGGCAAAGAGTGATTCAAGTGCAGCATAAACTTGGTTAATTTACAACATGATCTCGGTTTTAATAAAAACCAGGGGAATTGGTACACAGTGCTGGCAGAAAGTCTGAGGTGAAATCAGATTTAGCTGTGGATATCAATTAGGAAGCACAGCCAATATTTGCCATTGCTACGTTTATTTTTTGCTGCTTAACCTTTTAAGATGACTAAATCTGTATGTTGGGGGTTTTTCAGTTTTGCTTGTTTTGGGGCCTTTTTAAAGGCCAGTCTGTAACTGTGTCTGAGGTACTTTTTATATGACTGTGGTGTCCTGGTCTGCTTTAAGTTCCACCGACAAAGACACACTAGGTCACTTGCTGCTTGGTGCTCACTCACGTCAATGCTGGGTCCAATAAGAACCAGCTGTGAATGCATCTGAGCTGTCTCTGATACAGCTCCAAGTCTGGAAAAACTAATTCCTCCCTTTCTTTTCAGACAGTGTTGTGCAATGACCTGAGCTCACTAAATACTTCTGTTGTTCAGTAGCAAGTAACCTAGGTACTGCATCTGCTCTAATGGCAACTGGCTTGTTGAGGCAATAGATGTTTGGGAGTTTTTTTGCACCCTATGCTCTGTTTGTACCAACTAACCTTTTTATGCTGATGGAGTTTCAAGAGGTCAGTTCAACCATGCCGTCTTGGCCACTATTTCCATACTATCTTGCCAGCTAAGCAGACCTGAGCGACACCGTTTTATGGCAGAACTCTGGGAATCGGGTTAATTCTGTTGCTGCTGTACACACAAAGCCAGTGTTATGAAGTTTCTGTTCTCTGCTTACAAACTGCTTTGAGGAAACATTTTATAAGACAGGTTTCCTAAAGAAGTGAAATGGTACCATGAACTAAGGTGGCTAATTATTAAACCATATGGAAAATCAAATGATAAAGCAAGAAAAACAACCCAGGCTCTTTGGTATGTGGTATTGTAATGTTTCCTGAAAGGGGTGAGCTTGGCTAGAAACATTTCCATCATTATCCCTTTCCTGTTCTACCCACTATATCCCTTGGCTCTGTAGTGCTCTTGCAGGTGTTGTTTGTTGCAAAATACATCTAATCCCCAAGGAATCTTGACGACTACTCCTCAACTTACAATATACTCTTTGTGCCAACTGATCTGTATTACTACTTTCGGAGTGAGAAGTTTGCTGTAGTTTTTCTTCAAGAGGTTTTTGCCACCTGCCTTAGTCATTTTAGCATTTACAGGTCTGCAGTTGTTGACAGCATTAACTGTTTTGTTTGTTCCCTTTCCTTCTGCAAGTAGTCTGATGTCATACAGAAACAGCATCTCACCAACTTTCCTATTTTAGGATTCCGGCAAGCAGCATAGCATTCCTGGTCTGTTTATTCTCTGCAGCCATACTCCAAAGGTCTAAAATGAGGGCTGAGAGACAGAATCAGTTAACGGATTCAAGTAGTACAATGTTAATTTTTGTGCTTTAACTTCATAAAATACTAATACTAAGACAAGAAAATGGCCACAAATATATTTTACAACAGCACAGTGCTTACAGCTTGCAATGCTAGCAGGCTGCAATCTGGTCTATCTTTGTGAGCAAATGAATATTCTGATTTCTCATCTCCTTTCCAGGAAATATAGCCTATATTCAGGGCCAGGATAATCAACTCCCTGAGTTGGTGGAGCTGCGCTAAGATTAGCAAGGATTACACGCTCACAGCTCAGGACTAGCTTGGGTTTGACAAGGCTAATTATCAAAGTGAAAAAGCAGTAAGAATCAGTTCTTGAAAGAGCTCCAGTGATCTTAGGGGATGTATCCCAGAGTTACGGTTAGGGTAAAAAGGGGAGAAAGCCAAGGGGTCCAGGTGGTGTAGAGGCAAAAAGTGGTCACCAAACAAAGGGGTGGGCTGCATGAGGACTTGACAGTTTAGGAAATGACTGTTGAATGTGGAAAAAGGTTCAGTCCATGCCTAGTATTATACTTGGGTTTAGGGTTAACAGAGAGACAAAGCCCAAGTAAACACTGACCAAAACCAGAACATTAGTCCTAGTTATGGCCTGAACCCATGTCCTTTCTCCAAGGTCACAGTTTCACAAGGTTGAAAAACTGTAATATTTCAGGACTGTGGTTCTGTGTTCAACAACTCCATTTTAAATGTAGCCTAGAATAAATGGTTACTAACCCAATCCACTCAGCTGGGGACAGAATTGCTGTCAAGCCCATGGAAATGCACTAACAAATGTAAGGCTGAACAAATGTCTAGTACATTGTGTCACATTTTTGAGAAATGTCACAAGGTAAAATACTCATTCTTTGGCAAGGGAAGATCTCAACTAGGAGGTGCCAAAGGAATTGACAAAGCTTTGGAAAGCTTTACATATCCCTTTCTCTAGGGAAAGAAGGAACTCAAGCATGATTTCCTTGACTGTTTACATCTGAAAATGAAAGCTGGAAACCCATCAGGGACACAAGAATTTCAACACAGTTTGTTGCCACAATTAACACTCTGCGGAATATTGATTCTGAAGCTGTTGAATTTGTTCTCAGGGGTCTGTTTTGTAATTTATATTGTAGGGTTTGCATTTTATAATCTAATTGGAATTTGCAAGATTTTTATGCACATTGATTTAAAAAATCAAGGTTACATACTGGGATTTTTAGACCTCTACTGTGCTAATGTAAATATGAGAAGGGTGTATTCAACAGTCCGGCCACTATTAACTCAAGGACCAGCAGACCACACTAACCTGGCCTGGACTAACCAACTAAGATTAATTAAGATACAGAAGGTCATTTACAGCCACTTCTCTTTGTAGTGTCCCTGAGATAGCAACTGTTATAAACAGATGTACTTTGTTCAGCAACTGTGCCCAGCACTGGATTTATCATACTATTAGTATTATTAGCTGATAGTTTAAGAATCTTCTCCTTCATCTGGTGGTGTGTTTGAATGTAAGCACAGGTGTGTGGCAGCATGGTATTGCCTAAAGCAGCATTGCCTGAATACCATCCCCAATGGTGATGTAACTTACCTTGACAAATAAAGAGGTCAGAGGTCTGAGGATCCTTAAGTATGTTGTACAGTACTCTACCCATCTCCTTTGGTGTGAACACTTGTGCATATGAGGGCTTGCTATAGTCTGTACATGTTCCAGCCTCCATCTCCTCCTCTGCCTGTGTTTAGGTGGAAGGCTTTATTTTAAGAAAAAAGGAAACTGGTGGCTTGGGGAAATTCAAAATGCACTCTGCTGCAGCTCCAGGGAAGAATTGTCATTTTCTCCATTGGTAAATTAGCCAAAACCAGCCAAAACCAGCACCAAGAACTGGAAATTAATTAACCCAGCTAACTGGGGAAGACAGGTTCTTTTGTTTAAATGTGTAGTGAGCATTTGTCACGTCATCAATAAGACAGCATCAATTGCCTCTCATTTCTTTGTTCCTAGCTGCTTCTCTCAGGTATTCCTACTCTTAATCAGGCTTATTTCCCCATATGTTCACCTGCATTTCTCTTCTGATCTTCCTGCTGGATTTTTTTGTCTTTATTTAAATTTTAGTTTCTTGCCACAACACCCTTTTGCTTTCAACTCCCATGCCCTGTTGGGTATGGCATGCAGTTAATGCTATATTTCAGCCTTCCAGTCACATCTGTTAAAAATCTTGTGATTAAGCTGGGTTTAAGCTGGTACTCAGGGTTGCTGAAGCTTTGTGGTACAGGGTTCACAACAGAAGCTCAGAGAGAACAAGCTGCTCTAGGTACTTCCCCTGCTTCTCTAGTGGGTTCTGAAACCCATGTCAAAGTGTATGCTGGGAAAGAGAAGTTACTGTTATCCATGTTGGCTGGCTTAAACTTCGCATGGATTTCTGGTCTCTGACCTGCACAGCAGTTACTATAGAATTAACCAAAGCTGCAAGGACAGCTACAAACAAGTTATTCTCTTTAATGAAATCTAAGGGTTTTATTAAATAGCTCCCCAGCACAAAACCGAAAAGTGGTGATAAAATTACAATTTCCAACATGGACTGTAAACAAATTCTGAATCAGTCTGTCATTCCATACAACCCTGCCTCACTATATAGCAGAAAGTAAAGCTGGGCAACATTTCTGCTCTGAGGGTTTTCTGTTTGTCAAAAAGCGCCAGGATAGCACACAATAATACATTAACTCTGTTTATGACAGTCACTATTTTGTGTCTTTGCTGATTTATATCCTAATTAAGTGAATAAAGCCTTGTACAAAAATTGATTGGCAGACTGTTAGTTGTTCTTAACCTCTGGTGTTACTGAGGATGTTGAACCATTAGTGATGTTGGAAAGCAGCACAAGTTAGACAGAAACTGGTATTTGATAATGTCACTATGGTGGTATGAGCTTGCTGATAGTCTGCGATGATGGATTGGGACAGTTGGCCTTAGAGAAAGTCTTGCCTGTTTTAGGGCTAACATGAGGAGAGGAAAGATAGCTGTCAGGTCTCCAGGCTGTTTCTGTGTAAGAGAAACAGACCACTGGACTGTTTTGCTAGTTAGGATGGAAAGTGTGTTTGGTTTATGTCTCGTATAAATAATAAAAGTAATAAAAAGACACAAATACCTCACCGCAAGTGAAGCGGTCAGGAACAAATTTAAGAGAAAAACAAATAGCTGACCAAAGCACATTAACCACTCAGACTGAAATCTGACTTCAGTTTGCAATAAAGGGCTTTATTAGCCTCTACACTTGATGTGCTCAGTTGATTCGAGCACCTAGGGTTTTTTCCCTACTTTCGGCAAAAACAAGAACTGATTAGGATAATCATGTTCATGAATGTCACTCACTGGGGAGGAGGAAGGGGGTGCCAAGACTCCTCTTGTTCACTCTTGTCTCTGCCCAGGAGACCAGTCAGTGCTTGCTCTGTTAGGAGACGCTGGCAGGAGTGTGTGTTTCCTTGGCAGAAATGCAACTTGTTCTATTCACATACACACACACACAAAAAAGTACACAATGTCCTCTTTCCTCAAGCACTGGAAATGAGCATAATGCCGTTTCCTTGCTCAGACATCCAAGCCTGCCTTCCAGCAAGTGCTGTGCCCAGGTCCCAGCCCCCAGCTCCGCGTACCACGGGCCAGGCTGGGGGCTGGGCTCCCACAGCTGCAACCAGTGCTCTGGCCCCACGATAATGTTCCGTCTCTGAGGGAACTGCTGAAGCCAAATTATTCAGACTCAAATAGCCCAAGCCTTGCCATCTATCAGCCTATATCCTGGTTGGTGGCTTCTGGTGTCTGTTTCTCTGAAATACAGAACTATTAAATTTATTTAGCTACTTTATTTAGCTCAAATGTAGTTTTATGGTGTCTCGTAGGTACGAGAAGGCTGCTGTCATCTCCTCACATTGTCTTTTGTGGAAGATTTTTGTTGGCAATGATCGACTTTGTGCTTATGAGGACCAATTCCTATTTAGGTGATACTTTTTTTTAAAAGGTACTCGATCTTTAAATGTGTGTTTTTCTCTCATGCATGATTCACAAAAGTTTGCCTTATTCAATGCTGGGGAAAACACTGTAGGCACCTTCTGCTGATAAAAGCTGCCATTAGCCAAACCCTATCAAGTACATCAGCAGACAACAAGGCTTCTTAAGTGCTTAGGAAAGATTGTAATATTTATTGTACATATTTTAGTCATTACCAGATTTCTGACCTTTATTAGATGATTACTTCACACAAGAAAACTCGCAGACCAGCCGTGCTGCACCAGTGCCGCATGTAGGGACAGTGTGACAGCAGACCTGTCTCTTTGCTCTTCGATAAAACTTATTAGAATTAAGATCCCATCAGTTATAAGCATTTGGTTGTGAAAGAAGCTACCTGGGTTATTCCTGGGGAGGAATGAAATAAACAATTTTCAAATCCCTAGGCCTGATGTGTGATGCACCAGCTGGGTGATGGTGCAGGGTGCCCCCCTGGCTGCAGGTGCCAATGGAGAGAAAGCTGAGACTGAGCAGACTACCAGCATTTGTCTGAAGACTTTTTTTCCAGATACCAGGAACTATAATCTTTCCTGGCTTCCTTGAAATGCTGAGTGCTAAAATAAGTGCTGTAGATGGAAAAACTGAAGGAGAACATACAAACAACAGATCAAATGGAGTGAAGGCACAAACTTTCACATTTCAGGTTTCCTTTAGAAATGCAGGATTAGATTAATAAAGATAAGGATGAGGATGATGATACATTAGGAAAGACAAGACAGAAAATGCTGTGGGATACATATTACTCCCAAAGAAAACACACAGCCCTTTTAAGTCTCAAGAGCAAAGTAATTTTTTACTGAATACAATAAATCAGATTTTCAGGATAGAAGGATCTAGGGAAGCAATAGTTCTGTGATTTGGAAAACCAGGCAAGCCACAGGAGGGTGCAACCTGCTTGCCAGGACAGAGCTTCCCTGGAAGTGCATCTTAAGCCACTGCTCGACCAGCTCTTGCAGTCTTGGGAATCTCTATGTGGAATTTTTATAATATATACTTTTTGCAATTTATACTGTGATTGAATAGGCAATTATAATAACTCACGATTACAGATTGTTCTATATAGTTAACTTGAATTTTATGTTAAAAAAACTTAAATGGCTTGGGACAACACAGCAGAGAAAGTGCTGCCTCCCTAGAGGTCAGCAGAGGTGTTGGAGCAGGAGTTCCCCCTGGTAAGCAGGAGGGAGTATCTGGGGGCACCTTCTCATACTGTCTTTGGGAATGTGCTGCTCCAAGAGCTTGCCAGATGCTGGACATGTTAGCTCCCTCAGTGACCCGCAAAGGCCATCTTCTCCCTTCTTTGAAAAACCTCTTGGAGGGTGTGTGTTGAGGTGGATATGTTCATGCTGTAATTCTTATTTCTGTGGATACGTGCCCAGAGTACTGCATGGGTGCCTCCAGTTGTATCCCATAATTTTGGCTTGAAAATAAAAAAAACCATGAAAAATATAAACTCCACGGTATCTCAGAGGAGCCTGTTTAAGCAAAAACATTCTAACTGAAGTGAGGCCTGGGAATGCACAAGCTGTTGAGTCACCTTCCACCCTGACATTCCTTCTCTTTCACTCTTACCACAGCACGTTTCCCTCATATGTGAAGGCACTCTGTCAGCACTTCATTGCAATTAGCTTAGTTGCACTGGGAATGGCTCTTAACAAGGCAGCTTGATGCTGCCTGGTCTCAGGAGTGCAGCTGACAGGAGGAGTTGTGCACAATAGACGCAAAGATGTGGAGCTTGCAGGAAAGCGTGAGCTTTGTGTAAATAGTCATGTGGATCTGATGCATATGTTCTGGATAGTGATTCGTGCTAGAAGTTTAATTTGAAGTTAACAGGAAAAGAGAGAATTATCAATGGCTTGAATCTGATAGTTGCAGAATGCTCTCCATTCCCTATGGAGCTTGAAAAGCTGGTTCCTTTTGCTTGTTACTGTTCCCTTCTTTATTCAGTATTCTTCTGTGTGGTTTTATTGTATCTTTATTTATAGGCATGGCTTTTGTCTGGGTTGTTAATTGAAACTTTTTTATAAATGAGACATGCATGCATGTTAAGTATGGAGGCTGTATACCCAGAAAGGCTACAGTGAGTTTTAAACAGAGCAGTCAGGAGTTCCACTGCTACCCCAGACTAAAGCTCTGTGGGGTAGGCAGAGACTGTTGTGCATGCAAGGCAACTGTCTTGGGGAATTTGATGTTTGCTTAAATTGATTTTTGGAAAAAAAAATTGTTTCTTGGGAAAGAGAGTGTTTGACAGTATGACACTATCAGACTGCATCGAGGAAAAATAATAAAAAAGGGACATTTTTTGCCTTTGTTTTAAGGGGAAGTAAATTTATTTTCAAAAGTAGACTCAAGCTCTGAATGCAGGGGTATGATCCATGGGACTGTGTGTTTTCTGGACTCCTTAGCTGCACCGAGATATCCAAAATGTTAACGGGTTCATAGCTTAACATTGCCAATGAGAACTGAGTGCAGCATTTCTCTCATTGAAAGCCTCTTCTAATAGTCTTGTGCAAAGCTCTCTAAAGTCAGTGGAAATGTTCCAGCTAACCTTAGTGGGCACTGCATCGGGTAATACATCACATCTGTCCTGTTCACCTGTGGATGGACATAAATAATATGCAGTAGAAGGTGCTAAAACTGTGCAGCAAAGTTCATGAGTTTTTAGAATCTATAATGCCTTCCTTGTAAGAGCAATAATACAATGCAATCCTTTTAAAAAACATAAAAATAAAATCAAAACTCACCAGAACCCAACAACAAAAAACCCAGCCACAACCAAACAAAAAAGCCCAACAAACAAACATACAACCCCACCAAGCAAAAGCAAAGTAAAACCACACACACACACAAAAAAAAAGCCCAATGCCAAAAAGCCCATGTGGATGAAGTTCTGCACATTAAAAGAAAACAGGTATCTCTGAACCTCTGGATTTGGAGAGAACAGGTATATTAGCAAATGGATTACAAGTGCTTTATAAACTTGCTCTCTAGTGTTCTGAAGCTGAAGTCACCTCTCTGGGCAATAAAGATTTGTAACTCCTCTTAATGTTAGACAGTGGATGTTACTACTTGTGGCATAGGGTTTATCTATTCCTGACTAGCTCTAAAGTATGACCATTTTGTCAGTAAACTTAAAATTCTTATTAAATTTGTGCTTCACCAGGAATGGTGGAAAGTACTACAAAATGCAGTAAGTCTTTCAGTGTTTTCACATGTTAGTTTGATTGCATATGTGTGTACAAAAATATAATTAATGTTAAAATTTGGTCCAATTATCAGGAAAATTCTTGTCTTGGTTGTCTATAGGTAGTTTAAGATTCTTTTATAATTTAAAAAATTATAAACTTTCTAAAATGAATACTACTTTTACTGTAGTGCAAAGTAGAGTGATATTTTTTATTTTGTGGCCAAGAAAGGTAAAGCAACTGGCCTGGTGCTTTATTTCTGGCTGAGAAGCAGCAGCCCTGATTTTTCTTAGCAGGATGTGAGCTCCTTTCTTGCTTGTTAGCTCTGATATCCCCTTGCTCCAGACTCGTTTTCCTCCCACATGCTGCTGATTTTATAAGACCTTTCTCCCAAGTGCTGAAGATACCCACTGACAATTTAGTCTCTTTAAAACCTCTTTGCATGCTTTTTCTGTGCTGGAGTGGAAAACTTCACTGCATTAATGACAAGCTCATTTTCAGAAACAAGCACATTTTCCTTTCAAGCCGCTGCTGGGAGAGGGTTAGAGTTCATGTTTTCTTCAGCTGTTATAGTTGACTTTTAAGTCTTTTTACTTAAATGGCTTGATTTATTTTGGTTGTCAGAAATTTACACTTTCAGAGCTCTGACAATATGTACAAATATTTACAGATGGCAACAACACTTTGGAGTAATGTCCAAACAGTCCTCTTGACAGCAGTTATCAGGGTATCCAGAAAGAACTGAAACTACAAAAGGGGTTTGTTAGACACAAGCAACAAGAGACAAACAGCCTACTCAGTGGAGATGGCTAATCTCCATTATGGTTTTGAATTTCCTTTCTCCATCTTATTAGTCTACATTACTGGAGAGAAGTGTTATCAAAACCAACTTTCTTTTCTTCTCACAGAGACTTTTACAGAGCTTATACCCTCTGGATTAGCCCAGCTCAGAGTTTGAGGAGAATTTCATATTTGATGTCTTACCTCCCATTTTGGGAGCTTTCAGTGTGATAAAATGGGCATTTTAATCTACCTGGTGAGGTAGATCTCCACAGCTAAACAAGTATATGCTTCTACACATTGCGTCTTCCCCACAAGGGAGAAACAGGATTACTCTAAAGAAACTACCTCTTCTAATAAGAGCATTGGTAAGATTTCCTAGTCTAAATAATATCCTCTTTCCTCACATCTTGTAAGTCATTGATTGCAGACAACAGCACGGTCTCTGGATCAGTTCCTGTGGAGCTTGGGTCGTGGCAACAGTGATGCTTTCATCAGATGAAAGACTCAGCTGCTCCAACTGGGGAAAACCTCCCTTGTGATATTTCTTGCTTTTGTACCAGAACTGGTGTTCATGTACATGATTGTTGGACAAACCAGACCAGAGGCACACGCACAAGTGAAAACTAAACATTTGGGACAGAAGGAAAGGGAGGAAGAGTTAAGTTTCAGTCAGATCATCTCCCTGATTTATCTTGTGGTTGCACTTGGTTGCACGGTTGCTGCCATTGGTAAAGGAGAATGCAAATTGGCTCTTCTGACAGCAGCCTGCACTTAGGTCAGTGTGAGGAAAGTAGAAAACCACTGCCCAAACTACAGTCTGTGCAGCTCCCACATTTGGCAGGAGAATCAGAAGCACAGTTCTCCACAGGTTTAAGCATCAGGCTTCGTCAAAAACAGTGAATGAAAAGTTGTTCTGTTGCTGGTTGTAATTATGAAGATTGTGTGGAATGGAATTCATAGAAAATATTGCTGTTCAAAACAGCCTAGATCTCCTGAGGGCCTAGCATGCTCTGAGGCTGTAGCTGTATTCTGATCTGATTAGAATGTGTCCACAAAAACCATGAAATGCCACACATGCTACTTAATTACTGAGTGCAGCTTCTAAGGCCTTGTCCCTTTACCTCCCTGGAGATGAAATGATAATACTGACAAGAGCCTGATTGCTGCAACTTGAATGAGTCCTGAAAATATAGTATCTCTTTCTGAAAGTTGTAATGGGCTTCCTAAAACCAGGTAGTTCAGTTCATCAGGAGGAGGAAAGTGCTTGGAATATGGACATGGCTGGTTATTGAAGTCTACATACATTATTAGTTATTTGAAGTCTATGTCTAGCGTGGCAGACCCAACTTTTATAGGCATCCAGACACAGTCATGTGTCAGTCTGCTTCTTGTACTTCTTTCCAAATGCTCCTTAGTTTGTTTCTTCCTTTGAGAAAGTCCATTTCTAGCTACTCTAATTCTTTTAAACTCCAATATGCATGGACCATCGGCTGTAATTGCCTCTTACTGCCAATCAAGTGTTTTCTGCAAATACCATACCCTGCCCTTCCCTCATCTAGTTGTGAAATAATCATCCCAGTAACTGTGTTAACACTGAGTATTCAAAAATTTTTGCAGAACAGCTCCATTCCATCACAACAGGGTTTTGATAAGGCTAAAACTTGTCTGTGTGGACTGTGTTATAGCGGAGTTTCTTGACTGCACTGTATTTGTAATGTGAATTGATCATTAGTCTAGCATGGATTTATGGAATTATTTTGTAGTGTAGTTGCCATTGTCCACTTGAAATAGAAGCCACATTAGTACCTTACTAGCATGAAGTACAGTAAAATACATTTCAGCTGATGGACTGAAATGATGGACTTAGGCCCTTGTTGGAGTTCAGTAGTCTCCGACCAAGTTCTTCTAGATGTGCTCTATGTGTAGAGCTTTATGTTTATTACCAGCTTTATTTATTTAAAGGTACCTGATGTTATAAGCTATCCAAAATTCAATTGTAAACCTAATCCTGCATTTCTTGTGCATCCAGTATTATCACTGAAACCAATATGTTTGTGTGCTGTATGTAACACAAATATATGTAACTGAGAGTAATTGAGTTTCCATTTTTACAAAGAGAAGTGCTCTACAGAAATCTATTTAAAATTCCTTCAGAAAAGTCAAGCTAAATGTGCTAGTGGCTAGAGTGGTGCACTGGGGCCATGCCTAATATCAAAGAGCAAAATGGTGCTGTGTGGTAGGAGCTGGAGTTGACCTGTAAATGCTGCTGTGTGAGGAGTACATGTACTCCTGACTGGTAAATCTCAGAAGACAGCATAGAGACAATTGTAGGATGTAAGATGGTGCCTCATTGCCTTGCTCCTCTGCAAAACTAGTGCCAAGCTGTCCTTTGATTTTGATGTACAAGTTGCTTTGAGACACGACGTTAGGTAATGTGGCATAGAGACAAGGTGCTCTTCAATGTCTGAGCAGAGAACAGAAGTCACAGCTGCTAAGAAGCTTTCAGTGATCAAAAAAACAGCCTCTAAAGCAAAGCTTGGTTTGGGAATTAAAGATACATCTAGTGATCTAACAAGAAATGAACATGCAGTTCTCCATATAGCACTTGATGACAAGTTGCTGAGAATGATTTCAGCCTTAAGGTGTCTGTAAAAAAGTTTTTTCAAACATGACTGGTCAATTATCTTGTGAAATCTAGTTTTAACCAAGCTATGAAAAGTATTATTTAACCTAAAGATATCAAAAAATTACTTGTCTAGTTAAACCAAAATGATGGAAGATTAAGTTATGGCAAATAACCATGTTAAATGAGGGTCAGGTTGCTCTCTTAATCAAATAACTTTGCCAAATATTTACTAAAATAGGACAGACTCTTGTAAAAGTATAAATAGTTTGTTAGTTATTTAAATAAAAGATCCTTACAAACCTTATTTGGTATGATTCTTTGATAGTGTTTATGAGGGGGGTTTTAATAGCAGGATTTCCATTGTGATTTTTCACTAGTGAAAAGGAACTTTTTTTTCCTGGCAAAGTAGATTTTCCCTATAAAAATCTGATAAAAAGCATACTTCTTAGTAAATTATGAGATATGCTTTAAAGACTCCATACAAGAACTTTACTACTAAATAAATATTTAATCAAAAAAGTTGTTGCCATTTGTGGGATTTGACTAGATATTTTGTTGCTGTTCTGTAATCAGCAACTTCTAAATCCCTGATAAGAAAGTACTTAGCTATGCAGGGAGGAGGGAGAATGTTCTGGAAGAGAAAGTTTGTACTCTTTTGCCCAAACATGTTCTTTGTGCGTGCTTGTATTTTGCAGAACAGGATGTGTTCAGAACAGATAAGATAGAATTTTTCTAAAGGTAATATTAAAAATATACATAAGATAATGTAACATGAATATTGAAAGCAAATGTGCACATTTTCAGTCTCCCTGATCTTGTGGAAACAGGAATGCCCGTATTTGTATCTTGCTCAGTACTGTTGTGTGTGATTCACAACATTCCTTAAAAAAAAACCCAGCAAGGAGTTAGAAAATACAAATTGCTCTCTCATAATGTAGAAGTCCAGCATAAGGAAATTTAAGCACTTTATGAAGTGAAAATACAAGTTGGACACTTCTTAATATGTGGGAAAGAGCAGAATTATTTGATTAAGTTTCAGGGCCATAGATGTTAACGCTCCATATGCAGTGTAATTACAAATGGGATGGGGTGGGAAAGGGGTAAACATTACCTAGTATGAATGGATGGATCAGGAGGTATCCCTGTTGGACAGATTAGGCAATGATTGTTCACCGGGTTAACCGAATCATCTTCTTGGTTATCCTCTATCTGGTATATCTCAAGTCTTGGCAACTGTAAGGCCACGGTCTATCTTAGTTGAATGGGGTGACACTTAGGACAGCAAATATCATGTGAAAAAGGTTGGGTTGTGTTGGAGAGAGATTAAAACAAAGGCTCAGCAATATTTTCAGCCAGTCTGTATATGAAAAGCAATTTGTCCTGAAATCTTGAAGGCTGAACTGTCTGGATGTAGATTTGAAAATATTATGTCCATGTAAGTTTTGCTGCTATTTTTAGTGTTCTAATTATGAAATCTGTGATTGTGATGGTGAGCATTTATGTGGATCATTTATTTGGCTCTGGTGGGAATAAGATTTATCAACACTATCAACTTCTACTTTTGATTTTCCTCTTTTTGTCCAACCTTGCTCAAAGCCTCTATAGGAAATAGGTGCATATTGTACTGAGGCACTGATCACAAGTATAGAGACATTCATTACTCTCTTGGTGTGAAAATGACCTACTCTAAAGTGGTTTCAACACAGCATTCCATAGTAATTGCTGGAACTACTGGAAGTGACGGAATCCAAAAAAGGATTGAGCCTGGTGTTCTCCAGGCGAGAAAAGCAACTGGAGTCCCAGCTGCAAGACACCAGAAGCTAGAACCAAGAAATAAAATGGGGGCTGCTCACTCTATTTTACAGAGGCTTCATCCTGAGCTTCTGCCTGTCTGCACATCATAAGGAGTAGTAGGATATAACCTTATTTCAGTTGAAGACCAATACCATTGATACAGCCATAAAAATGTGGAGTATTCTTCATTCCTTGCAATCACTCAAAAGGAAAACAAAGCTGAAATGAAGCTAAGTGCTAGACTGCCATCTAACTCTAAGCATAATATCCTGTAATATTGTTTCAAAAGTCTGGAAGTATTCCAGATATGTGATCAGATGATTTGAGTCCAAATGATACCTAAGCGAGTCAATAAAGAGATTAACCTTAGATGAAGTAACTAAAAACATGTCAAAGAACTGAAAAAGGACCAGTAGAAATGGAAAGAAAGCATAAGAAGTACAAAACCATAGCAACAGTCAGTGTTGCTGTCTACAACAGGCTTGTGTTAACTGGAAATAGAACTAAGTAATGCAACGGATTGGAGAATAAAAGATAAAGGCAGTTTGAGTATTTTCTATTGTAAACCATGCCATTTATGGAGGAATACAGAAGAAAGCAATAGAGTTTAAACAAACAATGTAACAAGATGGGAATAGATAATTCTGTGAATGAAATGCATTCTACTTTTTAAACTATTCAATGAGAGAAAATTCAAAGTGTTAGCAGTTTACTGGTTAACACAGAAAATACTCTGATCATGCAGATCATGCAGGATCTTTCCTGTGCAAACATCTGCAGAATAATCAATCATGGTTAAATGGCAATCTTTAACTGGTGACACTGTTTACATGAAAGGCAATTCCAGTGCTAAAGCCTTGTGAAATATAATGGCAAAGTGAGATGTCTTTTTCAGTAAGAAAAAAGAGAGACAAGCTATAATAGCAAAGCTGGAATACTTGAAAAATTAGGGCAAAAAACCCTCCAAACCTGAAAATAGACAACAGAAAAGAAAGCAAACAGAAAGATTTTGCAGTTCTATTAATGTGTTTCAAGGGTTTGGGTGTTTGCCAGTGCAATGTACTATATGGCTCTACTCTGGGAGATTTTAAAGCATGAATGTGCCTTACACCTGTGAGTACTCTCAAAAAGTTGAGGTTGTGTGTGTGGAAGTCCAGCTGGGTGCTAATACCATGCTTCAGGCTTTCTACTCACAGTTTTCCTAGTGTGTCTGCGGGTGGATTTCTTGTTGGTTTGTGCTGTACTTGTATACATACATACTACAGATGGTCCTCTTGTGGGCAACAGATTTGGGTGTTTCTTCTATCTGTGGGCCAACTATTAACAAATCTTAGAGGCTTCAACCCTTCAGCAGATTTTGTAGAAAAAGTCAAAAGTGATTTTGTGTAGGGATAAGCAAGAGATAGATGTACAAAGAGTACAACTGCTAAAACTTCCTTACTGCAGGAGACCAAATGAAAAAGCAAGGCCTACTAGGTAATGCAAGGAGAAGTGTATCAGTTGTTTAACTGAAGGGTGTGTTGAGTGAAAGAACGTGTTAGATGGGGGAATAAACAGCTGGGAGTCATTTGATTGTAACACTCTAAGCACCAGACAATAATGTCAGAATTTTTGCAAAGCCAAGAAATTCTCAAGAGACAATGCTCATCTGCTGACTTGAATGGAATAGTGGGAAGAATAGCATCAGCCAAATGACTTTCATCTAGATTTGTTACAGTGAATACTATTTGATGAGGCAAATTCTAGAATATTTGGTATAAATAAACTGCCTGGACAGCATCAGTTTCTGTGTTCTATTGGTGCTCTGTACCCAGTGTCCCTCTGACACAAGTGCAAAGATTTTATGGGCACGCCGTATGTTTTGAGAAAAAATTGCAGAAACACACCAGAGTAGCATGCTAAAACCTATGTTCTGTCTTTGGAATTGAGACAGCACTCGTTTTCTTTTTGTGTTTGTTTTTTTTTTAATTGCTAGAAATCATAGATACTGGGGAAGTACAGAAATGGGAAATTCTGAAACAAACAGGAAAAGCTGAGCAACTCCAGGCATCCTAGTGCCCTACAATGGAGGAAATGCTGCTTGCAAGTTTACTTTTATGTGGAATTCCTTGCCTAATAATGTAGGCAAAACTGCTTTGCTATCCTTTCAAAAGTGAGGTTGGATGGCAGTGAGCTGTTTTTAAACCACCTTGGTAATGTTGTTATTTCATCCAAAAGTTGAACTGTTAATCAGCTATTTATAATCTGAAATTCAGACTTCAGCACCAACACAGCTGCAGTTACAGTACCAGCAAAAGAAAAACTTCCAGCAAAATATGATTTCCAAATTCTTGAGCATAGCAGAAGAGATAATTTTTATTTTTAAAAATTACAAACAGGACTGTAGAGCTGTGGTAGTACATGTCCTCTATATGTGCACAGGTGGGATTTTGATGTGTCCTTTTCAATGGCTGTGTGTTATCCATGAATTTGGGTTAAATGAACTTGAAATTATAGCTTGATACATTTGCTCTTCTAGCAAGGCCTATTACAAAAAACTCATGGCTCTCCCACACCCTAGTCCCTTCATCTGCACATGCTCTCCTTATAGTTCACTATCCCTTTGCAGTTGTGTGGTGATCTGCCACTCTAAGTGACACACCAGAGTTTCTAAAACAGTGGGGTGCTGCATTGTTTTGGTGTTCACTTTGCAGTGAGGTCAAAAAAGCAGCTGTGCCAGTGTGAGAGAATGGGAGGATGTTCCTCTGCAGGAGGGATCCTCTTAAACCAAGAATGTTTCTGAAGGAAAGGTAATTTTGCTGCATCCTTCAGGCATTGCATCTCAAGAGTTTGAAATCTGTAGGTTACTGTCACAATCTAGAAGGTAAAAGGAGTGAAACCAACTATTGCATGTACCATGTATTTCATTTTTTCAAGTAATCCTACAAGTGATTTGAAGAAACTCACTAAGAGCTATGTGTTGTATTCTCTTCATAAGGATCCATGGCATTTCTCCCTAGGACATAGAGATTACCCTTCAATTCCTACTTTATTTAAGCTCTAACTTGAAACTACTTGAACTGCTATTGGAGACTACAAACAGCTCAGTCAAGTCTATTCCGTGAAGAGTCTGAGAGTAAAGAAATTAAGAGATTAGTCATGCCAGCTTGCCAGGAGGCTATTGCCTTATATGTCACACAGAAATTGCAAAGGAAACTTGTATAACTGTGCATGGTTTCATAATTCAGAAATACATGAATAGCAGCAGCAGCAGAAGGCACAAGTGAGTCAATGTTGGAGTTGGTGTTGCCCCACAAAGCCAGGATCTTATAGCTGAAAGATTGTTGTTGCTTTGTACTTCTGATAGAAAATGTACGGTCAGGCAATACTGTTCTGTGATGGCTGGATCACTACGTGCTCTGACATGTCCAAATCCTGAATGTCTTGTACAAAGAAAGGTTTATATTTAGAAAATCTTTATGACTCATCTTTATTATCCAAGAGGAGGTGGCTTGCACATGGGAGGCCGTACCCAGCCCAGGAAACATGGACTGAACTCAGTGGCCTGAGCCTGGTGACGAGACAGTGTGTTGCAGAGTTTGGACAATGGTCCTGGCTTTTTGCATCTCTGAAATCTTCTGGTTGTATGTGACACCTTTGGAGAGATGAGGCTTCCATGCTGAATGTGCTTGTGTTACATACATGCCATGGATGGGTTCAAGTAGCTGAGTCACCATGAGAGGAATGGGGAAATAGGCACAATTCCTCCCATGGTAACTGCTGACATGTAGAAATGGGCAAAATGGGATCCCTGATATATATTCGTATCTTGTTTAATGTAGATCAAAACAGTTTTAATTACACTAAGAAAGGAGATGTCTAATCTGTGGAGCTTCTAGTCTGGTCTGAGTACATCAGCACATTTTTTCTACAGCCTGGATGTTTTTCTTTTGTTTTTATGAAAGCATGGTCAAATATACTATCCTTTAAAACCTGACTTTAAATGATTGGTGAAGTTAAATTAAGAATAAAATCTTGTTCTGTGTCTGCCTCAGTGCCCAATGAAGTAAAGATATTTAAAACCTTACAAGCCCTGATTCTAGTTTTTATATCTAAATCATTGTTGTTGTTATTTGATTTAGATCTAGAAAAACCAAGTACTGAACAAATATTAGATTTTTGTGGGTTTTCCCTATACAAGAACACCCACAATTCTCATCATAATATGACATCACTTTCCTTCAGGGCAACTGTTGTCAGGAACAATCAGTATGTCCAAGTATTTCCCCCTACCTCCACCCAGTCAGTAGGTTGTTGAAAAATTTGATTTAGCCTGTGTGCAGATGGAAGCAGGGTACTGAGGGAGTTTGGGGTTTTTTTCTCCTATTCATTGATAGCTCAAAGAAATAAATAGACTTTAAAAAAAATCTATTTTGTTCCAGCTTCAGAAGAGCAAGAAAAGGTCTAGAGAACTAAAAGTCTCCCTCTTTGATTTTTCTCTGTGAGCAGATATAAATATTTTCATTTAGAATTTAAATTTTTTGAATGATGATGATTATAATAATCAATTAAACTCATGCAAATGAAACTCTTCCGTATCAAGACTTTTTGATAAATCAGGATTTTTTCTCCTGAAAGAAAAACTTCCTGCTGAGACATTGGCCAAAACTTCTCACTTCCAGGTTTTGGACTAGGGAGTATCAAATATATATTTGATAGAATGCATCCTCAAAGGAAATTAAGGAAATGTAACTGAAGTGATCCATTACAACAATACCTTGATTAAGGGATAAACTGTCAATGCTAAGGAAAATCAGCCTTGAGGTTTTGCAACTATTCACTGGGAATCTTAGTATGATACGAACAGGTTTGGGTTAAAAGCCAGACATATAACAGCTGTGTAGTTGGAAAATTTGGAGATCTTATTCTAAATACTTTAGGCCAGAAGAAATGTTTTTGAAAATCTGCTATGCTTCAAAATGGTCTCATGTGAGCAATCTCATTATCTTTAGGGGAAAAAGAACTGTTTAACTGTTGTTAGATCTTGTTCTTAAATGGTGACGTATTTACATTCCTAAATCAGGAAGAAAAAAATTCATAAACCCCTGTATTCTAGCGATTATTGTTGAAGTCACTAGTGTCCCTTACAAAAGCAACATTTTTTTAAAATACAAAGAAAAAACTTATCTATCAAACTTTAGCACATCCAACAGATCTAGCTATTTTTTAGGGTCTTTTTACATTAACAGAATATGTGGGGAGTAGTGGGGAGGAGCTCAGTCAGAGTCCAAGGTGGTGACTCCTGTGCCAAGTTTTAGGGAAGCGGGAGAGAAGCAGATGCAAGCCACAAGGGTCAGTGTGTTGCAGTTTGCTTACAGCAAATGGATAACTCCTTGAAAAAGCAGGGGGATTCAAGGATGTTTATTGTTCATCATGCACCCATCGTCAGCACTGAACAGAGATGACACGTTTACCAGTAACCTGCTGGATGACACAGAGTGGTGAAACCCTCAGATTGTGAAATGATCATACCTTGATCCTGCTACGAGCACTTCAATTATGAAGAGCTGTTCTGTGCTGTAGCTCTTAGGGAAAGTTATCTCTGCTGGAAGAGGCAGAAATGAGGAGGGCCACCAATGCACGCTTACTACGTAACAGTTTGTGACAGGCAACACTGGTGGTAACTGAGGCACTTGCTTGGGTATGAGGTGGGATGAAATTCAAAGACAAGTGAGATTTGGAAGGTCTGGTCTCCTGGGAACAGCAGGTGTGTGGATTCTGCCATGAACACTGTAAGAACCCCCTTTGCAGGAATATTTGTATGGGTTGAACATTTCTGTTCTGCCTCCTATACTAACTAAACTTACAAGAACTTGCAACTTTGCTTTTAAAATTTGCTCAAAACTATCCAGCTATCCACCTACCCCTTCCAGAGTCCCCAAGGGTGGAGATAACACTGCCGTAAGTAGCCAGTGTGAAACTTATTATCACTGTTATACTCCAGCTTTCACGCAAAAAGTGAACCATATGTCTTGGAGTGGAGGAGTGGACATGTGTTTCTGCATTTCCACCGAGAAACGTGGCTGTTCATGGCTTGGTGCAGCAGTTCAGCCCAATTTCGTCAGGGGCAGGAGATTTGCAAATATTTGACATTTCTGAATTTAGCATGTTGGATCCTCTACGGAGTCTCTTGTTGCTTAATGCACTCCATTTCCACAGTGCTCCTGAGTGTTCAGAGAGAGCAGGTATCTTGCCAGGGTCAGTGGGCCTGTTCTAACCCAGGGCTCTAGGGCTTGGCAGTCTGTCCTGCAGGAACACCTCCAGATGTTTGGAAACACTTGGGGTGCTTGGTGCCAGAGCTTGAGAGCAAGGCAGTTCTCTGTAGAGCCAGTGCTCTCGAAATTAAACCCATTCCCCTTTCATTGCTCAGAGCAGCCATCTGATTAGAAATTAGCAGCTTGGAAATATTTGGAGCATGGTGTAGCTGGGATAGGAGGTAGAAGAAGTTGACTCTTCTGAGTCACATTCATTTGGAGTCCTGATCTTGTACGTTCTGCTGCAGCCCAGTGACTCACAGGCGATTTGACAACAGTGACCACTTACTCATAGATGCAATATGGTGCACTGATCTACTTTAAAATACGTGATTTCAGCTGAGTCCCCCTCTGCAGACCCAGCAGGAGGCTTGTTTCAACGCCTCCCTTATTTTCCTTTTCCAGACTAACTCTTTAGTGGAGTAATTATTGTACAAACTCCAAAGCCCAGCAAGCTGCTCTGCATTCCAGTTTCACAGGAAGTAAAATCTGAGCTTGCCAAGTCTGCTCACTCATCTGTGGCTGTTCGGAATCCTGAATTCCCGAGCCTGTTAGCAGGGGGTTACGTAACAGGCGCATGCCGGGGCTGTGACTTTTTTTATACAGAAAACCAGAAATGAATGAGTGTGATGTGGCAGGAAGCAGCTTGTATGAAAGGCACAAATGGAAATGGAGAGATGACAGTAATATGTTTTCAATACTAAGTTAAAGCAATGAAATACTTGCTTGAGCAGCAACTCTGAAGTCCCTGAGGCTGGTTTTAAAAGGTATAAATGAAGTAAACCTCAAAAATTGCATGGTCAATTTATGTGACAGCATGAGCTTAAATTACCCTAACAGCTGGCTTAAAAACTGTTCTTTTAAGAGAGAGACAGAAGTATTGAGGCAGCTGTTTTTCTTTTTGGAAATTTGATCATAAAAGCAATAGAGTTACAATAGTAACTCCCTCCTGCAAGAAGACGAGCAGCTAAGGTTGAAACCACTGAGTTGGGACCCCAAATGCAGTGGCCTCCCCTGGGGCTGTGCTTCAGCTCAAGATTTGTCAGTGTGTCTGTCTCGAGCCTTGGTCCTGCCTCCTAGATGCATCTTGGGTCTGTGCTGTGGCCTTGTCTCCAGCTCCGTCTCCTTTTGCTACTGACTGGACCCTCTGCATAGACCCTGGGCCTAGTTTATATCTCTACTGCTTTATCAGAGACTGCTGATGTACCTGCACCCGGCTCTCCCTGTCCTGGTTGCACATGGCAAGATTGCTCTGGTTGATGAGGGGGCTGTGTACACCACTGTCACCTCAGCCTCTGGCTCCTTCGTGGAGCAGCCCTGCTCATGCTGCTCTTCACTGGCCTTCAGTGGGCATTTCCTTGGTGCTGAATTGCAGCTGATGCTCATGCCAGGAGGTCCCGGACAGCTGGCACAGGGCAGTACCTACCAACTCTGCAGCAGTGCGGCTGCTGAACTCTCCTGCGTGTCAGCAACTACAGAAGCTGATGGAAGTCAGCTTCATCCTGTGCCATTCATGCATCTCAAGGGGTAACAAAACTTCTCAAGGTCTCTGGTTGTGTGTGTACTCAAACCAAGATGGTTGCCAGCGTGTTTCCTGACCTCTTTTTCCAGGTCATATCTTTTTCCTGTGTACTGGGAGCATTGATTGCTTCTTGGGATGAGCTCAGGCTTTTGTTTAACAAATTTCCTGTTGTTGTGGGGACCAGAGCAGGGGTGACAGTTTCTTCAGTGTTCTTTCTATGATGTTACCAGGCTTCGGGGTTCTTGCTGCAAGTCTGAACCTTGCTGATGTTTGATGAGAAGTATTTTGTAGCCTGTGGTGATATTTGGAGCCCTTCAGGGCTCAACAGTTATTGTGCAGATATGTTAGACTTGAGTCAAAAGATCTTCTAAGCAAGATGCCTGCCTCAGTTTCCCCAAGAAAAGAAGATAGATGATACAAGGAGGAAACTTTTGGTTTTGCTCCATAGCAGGGGTCAAATTTGGGAGATGCTTGATCTCTGACTGGTAAGGTGGTTGGGAAAATTTTGATCTAATCTTCTAGAATGCAAAAAGAGTTTCTGCCTACATTTTCTGGTATTAACAACTTAGGAAAAAAAAAGAAAAGGAAAAGTAAAGGAAAAAAAAAGCCTAGCAAGCAAGTGAAACAGAGGAGGATCCTGCTTTCGCCCCTGCTGCAGTGGAGGGCAGCAGGGGTGCTGAGGAGCAGGCAGTGCTGTACTCAAACCTGGTGGTGTGTGCATGTTCCTTTTCCTCCTTCCCTCATCCTAGCTGGACCAAAATGGCTCTGCCCCAGAAGGCAAGACCTCCCCTGGCAGAGCCCACCTGAGCCTTAGTAACTCTATGTTTACCTGCCAATGTCCACGTGGTTCATAGGCAGACCAGCCCTACCTGACCCAGGACCTGCAGCACAACAGTGACTGAGCTTCACCTGGCTGGAAATGGTCAAATACTCTGTAAAAGCAAACCTTTCTTTTCAAAGGAATATGTAGTAAAATATTGCTAAATATCAGCAAATCTTTTCACCTGATTTCTACTCCTTCTAAAGATTAACTAGAATTAGGAGTGGGGAGGGAAAAGAGTGTGCTCGTCCTCTAGAATTAGAATCAAAATACAAAAAAAGATGGAGGGGAATTGGGCCATGATTTACTTACCAGGATGCTATAGCTCTCATTCACTGTGCTGCAGTAAAAACTAAATGAAAATCCAGATCATGTCTGAGCACATGAAGAAATAAACAGTTCCTGTGTATTTCAGAGAAGAATGAATTTCACATTGCTGTGGTTCCCAGTAGTTCTTTGGTTTACTTGGAGATGATAGTTGTTAGGATAGTACATTCTTTAAAGATGAATTAAATTTGGGGTTTTTTTTGAAATTGCGTACTTCTATCATCAACAATACCCTAAGCAAGACACTTTGTAAACTTTTTTTGTATTACAGTTTTATAATTATGAAACTAGACTAAAATAACATATATGAAATTTAGAAAGCCATAAGGTACAGCCAGTATCTTTTGGGGGTAAATTCTCTGGTTCCTCTGAAAGGATTGTTAACCTGATACTGGAGTATTCTGGTGCCTCGAGCAGTACCCCATCTGAGCAATCTCTTCAAAACTGTGGCTCTCTAGGGATGAAAAGAAGAACTATCTTACCTCTAGCATTGTTTATTACTATGAAAGCTAATGGAAAAAGCAGATTTGGAAAAGACTCAGATTCTGTGCTACTAGAAATCCAGCAATTGTATAAAGAATTGTAATCCTTTCTGCTCCAGACGTCCTGTCTCTTATCTTGTGCTTCATTGTGTCCTTTCTTTGTACAGAGGCAATGGAATTTGTTTGAAAATCCAAGCAGAGCTTTGGTCCTTTTTGCTGGCCTAACCAGGCAGGTACAGCCAACACTTACATAGGCTGTTGATCATTTTTAGATCTGATTTTAAAGTCATGTGTAGAGTATTGAATAGAAGGAATTTTATAAACAATGTAATGTAAAATTTATTTTTTATACTTTTTTTTGGTTGAGATTTTTAAAAAACTACAAATGAAAATTATTTCTAGTACACTTAAATGCTCCATATTGCAGTATTGCATTAGTTACATTCCTACATTCAGATTGCTTGCACTTGCATGTGTGCATTCATCCCCATGATGGATGATCTGTGTAGCTGAAGTTTTTGGGGAACTAGTCTGTTTCAGCAAATGCAACCAGGTAGAAAAGGAAGAATCTCCTTGTTATCACTGCAAATCTCATATGTAAAGGGAGTAAATTCATTTAACCTTTGAGAGAGGCTTAGGCTTCCTTCCATAGATTCCTTTTAAATGGATCATTTAACTTGCTTCTTCATTGTGTGCTTCATAAACTAGAAAGGACTAAAAAAACCTTTTTTTTTAATTGCAGCAAGACTTGAACACCTTGTGACCTTCTTATCTCTTCCTCTCAAATGACTTGTACACCTGCAGCATTTTGAAAAAGACAATTGTAAGAAAGAGGTATTTTCAGTATAGCTTGATTAGCAAGTCAGTTGCTGGAGCACCGGAGAAGTGTCTATGTACCAGTTTGTATTTGTAGTCAACAATCTTTTGCAGGAATACACTCATATATTCACTGACTGTACCTCTCACATGGAATTTTAACCAGCACATCTTGCAATCTGTTTCACAACCACCTTTGTCTCCTATATGCATTGTTTGCCAACTGTAGTTGATGGACTGAGTTTTATAGCAATGCATGAGCATATTCTTTATATATGTCCTAATTCCGGCAAAAGTTTCACCTGGGTCTCACTACGAACTACATTTCTGTATGAAATCCCAGCAAACGCGTGTGCATTAAGCAGGCTGTTGAGATGGCTGCTGGAAACTTATCTTTAAAGCTTTATTGCAAGTCAGAGTATTTTGAAACTTGGCATGCAGCATTTGGAGTGGGTGCAGTTCTTTTAGTTAAATCTGGGTCTGTCTCCTGCTCTCTTTTTATAGTCCAGGTTCCCCAGGGTAGAGGGAAGTACCTAATTGCAAATCTGTCTTGCCAAATGCTTGGCAACTAGAGCTTCCCTCCACAGCAGAGTGTGTCTCTAAAGCAGATAACATCCATTTGGAAGAACCTGACATTTTAGGCTAGAAAAGGGCAAAGAGTTCTGAAAAATAGTTTAGAGATTAACCTCAAGTATTTTTAACACACATATTAATTTACAGACATTGTGAATATGACACTTTTTAAACATGTCATTGGTTGAAAAGGGTGTCTTGTAATAATATCTATGTTTTTCACCTTCTCTTGCATTTTTGTCCTTGGCCATTATTGCTTTAATGTGGTATTTTAGGATATTTGGGTCAATAATAATGTTATGAAAACACTTTGTACCTGCATATCACAAAAATATATCTATATTTAATTTTCAAGAAGTTTATGTACTTTATTTGAATCAATTAGATTCATGGAGTTTGAGAAGTACTTTTATGGCTTTGTGTATGTTACAGAAATCTGGCATCTGAGTTAGTGTTTGCAGCCTGTGCATACCAATGAGCACATATCAGCAGAGCAGAGGTACCAGCAGAATTAAGGGCCTGGGGTTGCTGTGAGTCAGTTCTGTAAACCAGCAATCCTGCAGAGTCAGCACAGGCCCCACGAGCAGAAACCTAAACATCTGGTTAACTTTAGGCATGTGCTTAAGCTTCTTTGACATGAGCTGCTAAGGGGAGTGGGTTTGTTTTTAATCGTTATTCCAAGAGCTTTACTTCACAAGGTTATGCTTAGAAAGCACTTTTTAAGGAGGATGGATTTTGTTCCCTAGATTCAGCCTGCCTTTGCATGGTGGGGCAAGACATAGGCATGCAGTCCCCAGGTTTCTCCCTTCCTTTTCTTTCTCTCCATATTCTGGCTTTGCAGAGGGGGGGGACCTTGGGCATGCCAGCCTAAAATAGAGCTGTAGCTTGTTCATGTAAGTATCCAGTCTGGAGAATCAAGGGATGGGGACTGCAGAGCTGCCAGGTGCATGCCTGCCCCAGTGTACAACCAGCCTACCAAATGCTTAGTGTTTGGATTTCCCTCTCGGCTGGTGTGGTGTGTTCAGTAATACTTCAGTGCGTGGACTGATCAGTATTTGTGCAATTATCTGAGGGACTCTGGCTGTGAAAACTTGCAGTGGGCTTATTCCTTTACTATCACAAGCTCTGAAAACAAATTCCTTTTGGATTGAATTCCATTCCCACTTCATTTTGTTGCTGCTCCTCCTATATATTTCTCTTTCATCTATTTTCCTCTGCTTTTTGCCTGTCCAGACGTTTTCTGTATTCATACTGATTATTAGCTGGAGTGGTCTGTGTGCATATATTCTATATACTTATTATAAAGTTGTGAATTAAAATCTCAGTTGTCCTAGCTCTAATGACAACAGGGTCAAAGAGAATCTTTTGAGAAAAACTGTGGCTGAAAATGCTTGGAAGAAATTACATTCTTGCCATGGTATTCTTGCCATGTTATATCTGAAAAGCTACTGGAAAAACAGCTCTAGTCTGATGAAGCCTTTCAGTTGAGCTCAGATCCCCCAGACAGTGGAAAATGTTGCTTTGACCCACCCAAATAAACTCAGCTCGGAGGCCTCTTCTGACTCTTTGGTCACCAGCAAGCTTGAAAAAGTTCTTAAAGATCTCTTCTGTGTTTAGGTCTGGTATACTTAATTACATGTTATAAATTTGATAAACCCATTTTAGGGAAGAAGAATGTAGAAGTCAAAAGAAAGGGGTGGGTGGGGAAACACCTTTTGCTTCTTGCTGTTAGAAAGACTTAATTCTGAACTGAGGGAAATAAGGCTTGACACCAAATGGTATGTTTCTGTTAACGGACCAACAGGAAGATCTCCCTCCATCTGAGTAGGAGGATGTTAATGACTTGATTACAGTTTGTTTGATGGGAATTGGAATTTATTGTGGTATCTGGTAGCATCCATCTTTTAGTTCTTCATCTGTTTTGATAAGGCAAAAATCCTGTGCTGCTATATCCAGCTCCATTCCTCCTGATAAATAAGCTGCATATCTTTATAAACCATCAATTACTCTCTGTTTGTCAGTTTTATAAACTGGAGAAGATTAGTGGGAAGAGAAAGGGAGGGTTGCAGCTTGTTTTGTATGCAGGTCCTGATGGTGTCAGGGAGGTGGACAGCTGCTCCTGCAGGAGGGAAGGTGGACAGGGGGACACCCCACCAGGGCACTCCCCTGCTGCTGCTTCCTCACCTGCAGCTCCTGCCCTAAACCCCGCATGGCCCCAGGTGTGAGGGTACACCCCTGCATGGCACTGCTATGTTCGCTGGGTCTGGGGAGCTGATTGTTTCACAGAATCACAGAATATGCTGAGTTGGAAGGGACCCACACAGATCATCAAGTCCAACTCTTAACCCTGCACAGGACCACCCCTGAGAGTCACACCATGTGCCCATCAGCATTGTCCAAACACTTGAACTCTGTAAGACTTGGTGCTGTGACCACTTTCCTGGAGAGCCTGTTCCAGTGCCCAACCACCCTCTGAGTGAAGAATCTCTTTCTAATATCCAAAACTGCACACAGGACTCAAGATGAGGCTGCCCCAGAGAAGAGCAGAACGGGACAATCCCCTCCCTTGCTCAGCTGGTGATGCTTTGCCTGATGCTGCCCAGGACACGGTTGGCCCTCCTGGCTGCCAGGGCACTGCTGACTCATATTCATCTTGCCAAAGACCAGGATCCCCAGATTCCTTTCCAGTGTCTTGTTCCCCAGTCTATATGAACATCCAGAGTTGCCCCATCCCAGGTGCAGAATCTGGCACTTTCCCTTGTTGAACTTCATATGGTTGATGATTGCCCAGTCCTCTAATTTGTTGAGGTCTCTCTGCAGAGAGACCTTTGACTCCTTTCAGGGAGTCAACAGCTTCTCTGAGTTTTGTGTTACCTGCAAACATGCTTAGTATTCCTTCCAGTCCTACCTCCAAGTCGTTTATGAAGCTGTTGAAGAGCACAGGGCCCAAGATAGAGCTCTGTGGAATCCCACCAGTGACAAGACACCAGTCTGATGTTCCCCTATTCACTGTTACCCAGTGTTAGCTGCTGAAGAATGAGGTCTTTTGCTGGACTGAAGGGTGCTCTAGAAGGGCTGCCCTCCTGATAACCACCACCTTGAGAGCCTGCTACCAGCAGAGTTCCTCCTCTGCATCCACAGCTCCCTTGCTCAGTCATATGGGATGCTTTCTAAGCTGTGCCAGCTGCAGTGGTTTGGGGACTGACTTGCCCCTGCCCCAAACACTGAAACTAGCAGAGGTAGCTTAGCACTACATCCCTACTTTACTTCATCCCTTCCTTAGATTTCCACAAAGTGATGGGCATGGGGTGCCTGTCATCCAGGTGCATAAAGCTAAGGGAATGAGAACAATCATCTAGAGCTGACTCACCCCAGCCTCGGCACCAAACAGCAACTTTTGAAACACATGTGCATACCCAGTTGAGGCCACAAAGCCATGACAAGACAATGCTGCTAAGAGTTGTCCTGTGCTCTGAGGGGTAAGCACTCCTCTCCCAGCATCTGTAATGATGGCAGGTGTATTTCTTGTGCTACCTGAATTTTTCTTTTGACCTCCTATTTAAGCCTTTCTCATAACTTCCATTAAATTCACAAGCAGTTTGTTGCACTGGAAGATACAAAATAGACCTGCTGGGATTAACCAGGCAACATGCACTTGGCTGAATTACAGTACTGAATTTCTCTCCTGGATATTCTGAGTCTTCTTAGAATGTTGCAAATTAGCATTTCACTTAGACTTATACCAGCAATAGGGGATGAGTGACATTAATATTTGAAAATTCTGTGGTAAATCTAATTTTCACGTTTGCATGCCAAAGCTTAGCATGTACTGAGGCACTTAAAACTGACATATAGATGTTGTAGTTACAATTTAAATGTGTGGCATGTCTCAGCATTTCATGCTCCTGATATACAAATATTACAAGGTTAAAACCAATAAGTTGTAAGCATGATGTTATGGCTTCTCCTGAATAATTAGTACATGACAGAACAAAACAATAGCATCTCACAAACTGTGATTATGGTCCATCAGCACTTGAAAAACAATTGGTTTGGTAATTATAAATTTTTGCCTCAAATTTTACTGACAGGCCACAGGCAGAGTGAAGCATGTCCAGATTATGGTCTCATCTCCAAGGATCGGTATGTAGTCCTAAAGGTGGTGTGAGGGCAGGAGCTGGGTAGTCCAACAGCAATCATCTCAAGTGGCACAGTAATGTCCTGCCATATTCATTAGGTTCCAAAAGGGCTGAAAACATTAGGTTTTGATTAATCAGTTTTATGTGCTGTATAAAATTTGTAGGTGATGAATCCCTATGGAAATGTTTCAAGTAAAAGCCTTAGATTAAGTCTCCATTTACAAGCTCTGAAAAAAGGCCAGGGAATGCAGTTCTGGACCACCATTGGTCCAGTATATTTGCATCCATGTCCAAGGTGATTTACCAGGGAATTTGCAGTCCTTGTTTTGCTGGCTGTTAGAAGATTTACCATATGTAAGTCATAATGCATCAAATTAATAAAATCATTGATTTTTAGCAAATCAAGAGAATAGCTATCAAGAGGTAACTCAGACCTTTCTCGCCTCTCAGCATGGGCTGCCTGTGAGAAACTGTTTCAGAATACTGTGATTTATACAAAGACAACTGGGGTAAATACCTCTAAACTCAAACTAAACCCTGCTTTTTCACGAACCAACTGTAATGAATGTGACTCAAGTTACAGAGTTATAGAGCTAGTTGCAAGCAGACCTGCAATGGGAAACATATGGCAGATTGCACATGTGAAGGATCCCAGCAGGCAGTAACTGCTCGGCTGTAGTTGTGTGGGGGACAATTGTGTGTCATGGTGAATTGTCCATGGTAAACTACCATAGTTCAATCCATTAAAAGTACTGAAAGAACAAAAAGATCCTCAATATGTCTGAGTTCAAGAAACATTTGAACAACACTCTCAGGCACATGGTGTGATTCTTGGGGTGTCCTGTGCAAGGCCAGGAGCTGGCCTTGATGATTGTAATGGGTGCCTTCCAGCTCAGCGTATTCTGATTCTATGTGTCCTGTACTCCCCTGCAGTAAGTCAGCTATCCTAAGTCCCTCACTTTTGGGATGTGGAAGGAGCCCCACAAGTAGCTGAGGCAGCCTATGAGAGTGGGCTGGCAAACAGAAGGCAGAATAACTTCCTGGGGAGTTTTGAAAGCAACTTTGAAACAAATTTTATAGCTCAATACAAATCTGGCGGAGGAAAAAGATGTGGCTTTGCTTATAGAAGCAAGAAAAAAAGCTGGCAGTAGCATTTTTGTCCTCTGAGATCCATGTTACTGTCTCACTTCAGCACTTTCCTCCAGACAGGTGTGTACTCACATAGTAGAAATTGCAGCAGAAGTTAGGCTTTCTCTTTCATTTGAAATTGGTATTCCCAGATCAGGTAAGACAAGACTACACACAAGAAAAATGAAATGCTACAGAGAACTCTAGAATTTCTTACCTACGCTGCCAAGTCCAAGTGAGAGGTTTTTGATAAGGAAATTGAAATCTTTGAAACAAGTAAACAGACAGTAGAACAGAAGCAGGACTTGAGAGAGGAACCCCAGGACACTTGGAAATAATTGGTGTTTTTTACATAACGCACAGTAACATTCAAAGAAGCAAAACAATCGTTAAAGACAAAAGCAGCAAGAGAAAGTGCAGGCATCTAATCCTCTGGTAGGATTTTTTGGGGGAGGTGATGAGAGGAAACAGGAATGGAAAGTACAAGAGAGGTTTTATCAATGGCCTGCCTGCTGCTACACATGACCTATGGTATTCATTAAATCAATCATATAAAATGTTAATTTTCCTTTAAAATGTCAATTGTTAGGCTATGTCCCTATCTCTTCCATTAAGAAGTAAAGTTAATTATGCATTATTTGTTACAAGTAGTTTGTTTATCCCATATAGAAGACATGGATCGAATAAATACCCCAGGCAAAACATTTCTTAGTACTAGTATTTTTGAATCAAAGGTTTAATTAGGGTTTGGATTAAAATCTGACTACTCTGAAAACTATGGAAGAACTTAACGCAAGAGCACAAATAAGATGTAACAAAACCATTCTCTTCCCTGCCATATACCCACAGGAAGATGTAAGTCTTTCCATAAATGGAATAAACAATACTCTGGGGATACTCAGGAATGCTTATAGTGGTTAGTTTTTAACATGATACAATAAAGCATTGTATAGGGATAATATTCTTGCAGAGTCAATGGACATGAAAGCAAAAAGGGCTGAGTCAGGGAGAGGCAGATTTAACCATATAAGAGGCAAATTTTAAAACCCTTGGTTATCTGGGTTATGCTGTAACTTCCTCATGCAAAATATCCGATTTACTGGACCCTCACTTCAGCAGTACTAGAAATTTTTGGTTACCAGGGTAACAAAACTCTATATGCTGGCCTTTGTAAGGGTATGATCAAAGGGACTATCCAATTTCCACCCACTGTGTGCAGGCTGCCAATTTAAATATTTACTACCCCTTGAACTGGCCAGCAAGCAACACAGCAGCAGAGAGGGGTATGAACCATATATGTACTGTCACTGGCCTGGGACATGTTCTGTTTTCTGGAAAACGTATAAGAGAAATTTGAAGTGAACATGCTGTGGCTACCTTAGTAGAATAATTTACTATGTGCTCTAAAAAAAAACCATAAAAAAAACCAATCCAACCAAAAAACCATTTACAACTATAGTGCAGTAAGAAAATTGTTCAGTAATGTCTCAGAGAACTGTCCTTGCTATAAGCGTACACTTGAGCTGCATTGTTTCATTATAGAATAGGAATTCATTAAGCCATTAAGTATTAATTTCCTTTAAAATGCTGTTGTTCTATTATGCTCTTGTTCTAAATATGTATTTATTATCCTTTTCAACTAGGATGAAAGTAACAAACTCACAAATGCCTCAATTTCCTCACTGAGTCTAGCTTAGTATTGAGAATAAGCTAGTTTCCCCTATGCTAAATACACAGATGTATTTATATTTGCTCCCAGCACTCTGTTCTCAGGATTCTATGTATCAGTTTCTCCTCATCTTTCCAAGTCCATGCTGATTTTTGCTGCCGTTTTTGGTTTCTGTCCAATTTGTTAATATCCTTGTCATAGCATGGTGTCCAAAACTCAACAGTAACCCAGCTGTGGCCTCACAACTCCTGAACATTTATTGTAGTAATGTAATTTCTGTGCAGATCTTTTTCTAATTGTAGCTCTCCTGGTAGGAGATTCACATTCAGTTTAGAAACATCCCAAATCATGCAACTGAACTTTAAAGGAATCTTAGTACTTGGCTTTTACCTACAAGATTATGAGATTCTCAGAACTACAGGTGAGAGAAGCAGAAAACTCAGTGGCAACCACTGCTCACCTCTAGTGTTTTCTCGCTGTTTTCCTTCATTTTTTCCTCTTTTTCTTTTTTCCTCCGGTGAGAGCCCATTGTATTTAACATTTTACTTCTGGCTTTCTTCTTTTGTAGAGTGCTAGAAAAAGTACTTCATAAGCATATGCTTGTTCAAACACACTTTTCCTTTATCCCTCCCCTGGAAAAAAATTCTCCATGTTTTAAATAGCTATCTGGAAGAAGTAATACCAATGTGTTCTTCCAGCTCATTATGGAATACACCGAGCTTAGAATTGTTCCTTACAAATTTTATTTATCCTTAATGTTTTGGTAAAAACATCATTAGCAATGCTTTTGCCTTTTTGTCTATTAAATTTACGCAGTGGTTAATTGTTGTAGTGCCTGTTGCAAGGAGCTGCTTAAGGCTGTTAGCAGGAAAACCTAAAGAGCTGGAGTTGCTTAGAAAGTTCAGAATGGATAGTTGACATATTTTCGCTTGCTGTCAGCTAGTGCTCTCATAAGACCATAGACAGCACGAGTGAACGTAGGAGGAAACAATACATCTGCAGACACTGGCAGACAGCACTGCTTGCCAAATTTGGCCACAGTTCCTTTAGATAAATAATTTCTCAGTGACGTGCTGTGTTGAAATTATATAAACAGCAAAAATTACTAAGACCTGGGCCCCAGGGTCTTGTGGGTTTCAAGATTTTCTGCAATCAATATTCTGACATCTGCAAATATTTTTCCCTAACAGCTGATGCCAGGAACGAAGCGACATTACCATCACTTTCTATGTGCTCAAGATTTTGAATATATTGAAATAGTGTCTCTTCAGCCCCAGCCCTGGTCAGGACCTTTGCACTGTTATAACCACCAGTTCGTACCAGTTATGCAACAGGTATCAAAGAAGCAATCTTTTCTCAGAATGGCCTGTAACCTCCTATAGCAACAACTCCACTAGCATTTCAAGACATGTACGTGGAAAAACACTGTATTACATTTCAGTCCCCAGAATTATCAAGGGGTTTAGAAAAACGTCTGCTGAACATAATGTAGCTTACTTCACACACTGAATGTACAGGGTTATTACAGTGGATTTTCCTACTTAGGACCAGACAATAGGCAGCGCCTAAGTCTGTGGTTAAGACTTCCTTGATAATTAAGATACTTCCACTATAACAGTCATACACACTAGAGCTATCTGAATACCATCTTCTATACCGAGGAATTCATGCAGGAAACCAGTGTGCATGATTTTCCCCAAACAGAAGCATCCCGCAGAAAACCTTACCTGGCTAATTTTTGTACAGCATCTGTAGACAAGCTTCTGAAGTTATAAAACCAAATCATTTATTGAACAGATATTTTATTAAAAATCAGTTTCCATAACAGAAATCAAACCTATGCCTGTCACATGAGACATTTTGAATGCAGCACCTATTGAATACTGACAGTTACCCGTGGCACTAAGGAATATGGGCTATGCAAAATGAGTACTGCATTTATTATTACTGCCCAAGTAGGAAAGGCCAGATACGAAAAAAATGTAGTTTTAAAAGTTATGCTTTTCTTTTGATGATATAACCTCCAGCACCTGGCCTCTCCTCTAGCAACACTTCCAAAGTAATACTGTTCTCTGAAAATAGTCTGAATAAAACGAACACACTTTGTTCCATTTTCAGTCCCCTATGTACTAAACAGGAACAAAGCAGAAATATGCAAGTATGGAAAAAAGTCTCTGAAGCACTTTCTTATTTCAGTCATACCTTAGGGCAAATTTGTAAATTTTAAGGGAATATCTCGAGAATTAAGCACAGAGCTTATGAAACTCTTTTTCTTTGTTGTTTTTGATCAAAGGTAACTTTCTCAGAGAACAGGTATGCACGGCAATAACCCCTCAGAAGTGTCTTAGGATAAGACCATGTTAGTGATGTTTATGTAACTTTTACATCTGCACGTATTTCTTAAACTGACATTTGCAGTCTAACTGTACAAGACAAAATTTCAGTAGTTCAGAGCACAGTGTGATGTTATTTCAATGAATGTAAATGTTGAGGGCAACAAGGTAAAACTACCTCAGTATCTCATTTCCACATAAAACACATGAAAGGAATAACAGAATATGGGATCTTCTCAGAGTCTTATGTCTTTAAAAAAAGGATGCAACAAAGCCTCCTTTGCAGTTACTCTTGTTGCAGGGTTTAAGTCTAGTAGCTTATCAAGTAAGTCATATGCTTCATCAGGAACCTGATCCCATCCTTTCATGTCAGTTGCCTTCATTTCCAAAGCACCATCACCTTCCTGAAAGCTTTTTCGTTGTTGAATTTGTTTTCCCAGTGTCTCAGGAGCACATGGTTTGTCTACTGCAAATGGCAAAGCTGAGTCATTTTCAGACCCATTGGGCACTTCTCCCTGAGATCTCTTACAGCCACTGTTTGTTCCTCTCAGCTTTTCACAGAGAGTTCGTAGGTTTTGAGTTGGGACAACCTGGGTACACACAACTGATTTACCTGGAGGAAAAAATTGTACAGGTAAGCCACATTTTATTATACTTTCTATGCAGCTGTAACTTTCAAGTTTGTTTCAGAGAAATTTCATGTCTCGAAGTGTAACCAGAATGAAAAAAAAACCACCCCAAACCTATCAAAGAACCAAAACCAACCCCCCTGGTCTCCATACCAGCCATGCTGTTACAGCAATAGTCCCAGCAACTCAGAAGGGTCACAGCCTCAGTTCTGCTCAGAACAAAGCAGTTTGGTTTATATGAAGTTATGTAGTGACAGGTTGTCAGCTACCCCGTACACCACCTTTTTGCATTTCACTGTCATTTTAACAAAACTGAAGAAAATTAGATACCCTGATTTTTACACCTTTGTCTGGAGAATGAACACTGATGCTGTTAGTTACATGTACAGGTAGCAAGTGCTGCAGCATTTGGCCTGCAAGCAATTAGGGGAATGGTTATTTTGGTTTGTTGTGTGTTTTGTGGAGGTGATTTTCTGTTTTTTAAACAGGCCAGCTGTTGGGTTTTGGTTTTTTGTTGTTACTAGTTCTTCTTGGGGCGTGGGGGGAAAGCAAGGTTTACATCATCTAAATATTAAGTCATATTGACTTAAGCCTCCAGGACAAATTTTGCAGGAATAGAAACTCTGTCTCAAGAATTCTAACCAAATGCCAGTAGAAAACATTTAGTTGGCATATTTCACCTCAAGTAGCCCTGACTTAGTGAAAGGCAGTAGACAGGTTGGGAAAACTATGGCATGAAGCACCCCATATACACATTGTAAAAGACAGAAAGTACAAAAACATCTTAGAAGTCTGTAAATATAGACTAGTACTTTTGGGGTTTACATGCAAAAAGTGTCATTTACTTCCAAAATGACTCTAAAACCTAAAAATATATTTATATACACAAACAAAAAAAAAAATCAGATTGTAAGTCACACCATTAAATAACATTTTTCCCCCTTTCCCCATAATTAAGGTTTGCATACCAAAAGTTCTAGCAGCCTGAATGGTTTCTCTGGATCCACGGACTGTCATGATTTGTGCCAAAGCAGTTAAATCATCACTTGCTTTGAAAAATGGATACCGTCCACTGAGCAGAGAAAGGAATATGATTCCTGCAGACCACATGTCAATTGCTGCAAAGGAAAGCAAATTTAGTAATAACTAAACTCACAATTTCATCACAAACAAAATCACAACCTTCTTTTAAAAGAAATTATGATCTGAAAAGTTCCTATCAGCAAAAGTTATGTTCTGAAGCACTTCTTGACTTTAGTCACATAGATAATACTTTAGCAAAGAGTGGAAATTACTACAATTAGAATGAAGAATAATTTCCTACTTTCATGCAGAGAGTGTGTATTTCTTGATAAACTTAAAATGTACCAAAACAATGTATAAAGTTGTTTTACCCCGGGAGATGAGATGGGTCAAATGAAATGCCTAGTTTTGATACTTCTTGAACTTTACTTCATATGAAGAAAATCTTATATAAAGGTCATAAATAAGAAACAATTCACAAATGAATGTGAATCTGAATTTTGGGGGGAATGAGGCTGTAGGCAGCACTAAGAAATTTATCTTACCATGAACTTGCTCTCTAATATGAAATCATTTGACAATATAGGCAGTTTAAATCTAATAGGTAGAAGTTATTCATCACTTTGTTATGAAGAGTACAGAGAGTACTCTGGGGATAGATGCCAAAGCCTGATGGAAACTTTAGTACTGAAAGTTACAAGAATACCTGTCTGCCATAATTTTTTTGGCTCACTAAGGTGCACATTTTGAGAGATGGCAACGTTTAGTGAAGAAGAGAGTTTGAAGGATTCTCAAACTTTGAAGAGAAAAATTAACAGTTGGGAAATAAAGGCATAGTCATCCTACTCCTCTTCAAAAAAATAAGTAGCAAAATAAGCAGTAATTAATTTGGATGTTTTAATTAGAAACACTCAGCACAGGACTTCGATTTTTAAAAAAAGTATCAGGTTGACTTCAGTTGCAAAACTAGATTTTACGTCTTTTATTAAAAAATAAAAATCCAAGTTAATCATTTGGCACAATTCACAGCAGAAAAGTTTTCTACCTTCTGCATAGTTCCTGTAAAAAGTTTTAATATTACTGTATCACTGTTGAAAAGATGATACTATCTGTTTGAGGGTTTGTGCATCGCCCTGAGGATGTGCTTTAGTAAACTGGAGCAATCAAGGTCAAGACCTTTGAAAAGGTTTAATTATGTTACTCTTGCTGAAATTAATAGGCATTATACATATGAATGGTTAATAAATCCTGGCCCTACAATTCTGGTAGACCTGTGATCATTGACAGACTCCAAGATTCTGTAGAATGACATCAAAATCATGGTTCTTTCCTATGCTTTTGTCTAGTGTTATCTAACTAGTGAGGAAAGGGGAGCAGGACAAACCAAGTGAAAGGGTAATGGACCTGTGTAGCATCAGCTTGGGAGTTTAGGTTGTATTCCCTGCACTGTGAACCTGGGTCTGATGCGCGGTGGTAGCTCTGGATAGAGTCAGCTGGATCCACCTGGTAAGTTGGTCTCAGCACAGAGACCAAAACTAGACATAAGATTGGCAGGAATACAAGGAGGTGACTCCAGCAGTCCCAGATGGAAGCGGCCAAGAATATTTGTTAGTTGAAATAAAACATAATATCATAAATATTAGTATTGGTCTACCCAGTTCTAATTAAGGCCTTTGTTGACATACTACAGGAGCTCAGCACCACTCAGACCTTTCAGGGATGTCAGTGCCACATGCAAGAGTTTCCAGATTTACCCCTGTTTTCTGTAATCCTGCTCTCCATTACCCTAGAGAACAGAAAACTGTCTGAAAGCATGTTTAACACCAGCATGTGTCCAAGATTTCCCAAGTATGTCTTCTTTCTGCCTAAATTCTGTCTAGACAGATTCAGGGATTGTCTAAACTTGTCCTAGATTTCTGGATGGCTTGTAGCCTATAAAGCTGGCTGTTACAGCACAGGCACAAGAACTCCAAACAAGCTGCCATACCTCTGAAGTCCCAGTCATACCCATAGCACAGACATTGTTTCAAATAACAGAAAACTATCTAGGCATAAACTGATCAAATGTATTGTTAAGTCCATTTTGAGTGTGTATACACACTTTAACTACTGAAAATTGTCAACTTTCTCAAAAAGTATTCAGAAAAAAAGTGGCTAAAACCTGTAATTTTAAATCCAGCTTTTGAAGACATTTGTATTTTTTCATGAGTCAAAACTCCTAGTCATACACCAAATGTGTAATGGATAACTTTGCTTGTATTGGCTCTCCATCCTTAGGTAGGCACAACCTCTTCCATGTTGCTTGCAACACCTAATGCATTAACCATCCCTCTGCTGTGTCCTGATATTTACCCAAACTACTGAATCTTGTTAACTAGACTTTAACACTGAGAAATTAAAATTTTAGTAAGATTATGCTATTTTTACAGACTAGCTATTTAAAGCACTAGTGAAAAGAAAAAATTCTGATAAAAAAATCAATAAATGATGCTTTCTAGAACCCATTTGCAATTCTACCATTAATTACGCCTGCTATGACAGTAAAGTATGTGACAATCTGTCTAGAAAAGTCTACAGTATGTCCTTTCCCCAAGATTTATTCAAGATCTTTCTTGAATAAATAAGCCAAAAAACTTGATAAAAATTATGGCTTTTTTTTTTTTAATATATTGTATTCCACTCCTGCATGTGGCCCTAACCCTCAAATGAATAAAGATATATTCGAGTTTCAAACACAAGAAAAATATTCATGACTTGTTCTTCCTCCTAATAATAAACTTTTAATTAAAATCAGGAAATGCTTGATAAGGGTTAGAAGGGATGAAAAAATTAATTTCACATGTTAAAAAATCCTCCAATTAAAAAAAAGACAACAAAATATGCATAAATTAGAAGGATCAAAAGGTGAGAAAAGGCATTTGTTTTGGTCTGTTGTGCAGTACCTGTGGTCTGAGTGGGGCACTTTGTTAATACTTCTGGTGCTCTGAATCCAGGTGTTCCTGCCCTGGGGGCAACTTGTTGAGGCCTTGTAATAAGAAGTAGACATATTTAGAATATAAATGTTGATAAATAAGTTCTAATAATGCTTAATATTATTTTTAGAATATACTTATGTAAGATGTGTAAACAGCCTAACCCTACTTTATTCAAGTTTTATAGAACTTTGAAGCACCTTATCTAGCATGACATTATGTTGCATAAGGCCATAGTCTTATTATATTATCTATTATATTTTTATTATATTATCTAGCATAAGATAGTACCAGAGAAATACTTACTGCATACTTAATTCACAATGACCTTTTTTAATTTCATCCAAGAGCAGCATAATTTTTGTTAAAGTCTTGTTTTCATAGGAAACTTTGATGTTGAAACTAATTCACCAAAGGCAAAAAATGCATGAGATTCTTGAATGTATATGCTCTGGCTTTGTATTAGTCCAGAGCAAACTAAGGTTAGCTCTTTCTGAGTGTTGACAAGAATTTACTTGTCATTAACTAAAAGCTGTGAAATTATCATTATTTAAAAAATAATGTGGGGATAAAAGGCAATAGTATATCATAATCAAAACTAACCGCAGAGACTGCAGAGGGATGGAGTTGAACTGAGCTACTAAGATTCTCTAACAGGAGACACTGGCACAGGTTGCTCAGAAAAGCTGTGGATGCCCCTGCCTAGAAGTGTTCAAGGCCAGACTGGATAGGGCTTTGAGCAGCCTGGTCTAGTGAAAAGTGTCCCTGCCCATGGCAGGGGGTTGGAACTGGATGATCTTTAAAGTCCCTTCCAACTCAAACCATTCTGTGATTCTATTAGTTTTTCAAATTAATACAGAATAGTCATGTTTGCTTTTTATTCTACATTTCATCATTTCCAGAATCCCAACTGTTGGCATGATTTAGGCCTGTAAGATAACTACTAATGACAGATTGATGTATTGTCTTTTCTAAGTGTTGTAATTAACTCAAGCGATTTTCTACACATGTAGGTGAATAATTAAATACAACCACAAAAAATCATTAACAGAGGATCTCATTTGCTGCAGATAGCAGTGAACCAATTATCCCACAAATTCCATGAACCGCTCTTGTTTAAAAAGAGCATACTCAGTGTTTTAAGAGTTTAAGAGATCAAATCCTATCTTTCACCTACTAAATTAACTGTCTAGTAAATCTAAGTTTCTGACTTTGTTTGACATCAGTGGACAATTTTACAAATTTTACAACATTATCAAAGCAAATTACCTTGAAAGGCAAACACTGCAAACTCTGTCCGTTGCATAACAGTCACAGGGCAGGTTTAAGGGACCGGCAGCTTTCCTGGCTGCCCCATTGCTCACAGTTTTGGTAAAAATAATCTTCTTCTTTGTTACTAACTTCCTAGATGAAACATCTATCACCTTTGCTTGTTTTATGAGCTGCAATGTAGATATTTTAGAGAAAGTGACATATTTAAAATATTAAGACTGAACCACTGCTCGTGAGCAAGAAGCTGCAATTTTAGGACAGAAGACACCAAATCTTTTTTAACAGTATCACAACATCTATAAAACAGACACTGGAGCTTCCTAAATATTCTGATTTCCTCCCCTTCCCCTTCAGAAGACATTTTTTAGCGTTTACTAAAACCCAATATATATATTAGATATTCTGAAGCTGCAAGCCAAGTATTTTTCAAGTTAGTATAATGTTTCAAGAACTTTTTGGCTCAATACGAGAATAAGAAGTAAAGAATATGAAAAGCCACAGCAACACTCAGGCACTAACCCCAATTCTACAATAAAATACTCACTGTTGACAAAACCCTCTAATTTAGTTGGGTTTCCCCCTTGTCATATTAAAGACAAATGACAAAAAAATAGTTACAAGTTTTATCCCCAGCTTCATATGCAAAAGAAAAAAAAAGTTGCACAAGATAAGTAGAGGGAGGTTGAGCACTGGAACAGGCTCCCCAGGGAAGTGGTCATGGCATCAAGCCTGTCTGAGTTCAAGAAGTGTTTGGACAATGCTCTCAAGACACGTGATGTGTTTCTCAGGGTGTCCCGTGCAGGACAAGGAGTTGGACTCGATGATCCTGATAGGTCCTTTCCAACTCAGCATATTCTATGATTCTGTGATCAGTTACACAGATACAGGTATAGGAAAAAAGATTAATTCAGCATCCAAATAAGATCAGCTAGGGAGACAGCTATGTAACTAGTTGTTTAAGAGTTTCAAAAGGGACTGAAACAGAAATGAAAAAATCTTTAAGCCTTTTAGCAAAGGCACACTTAATAATCTGCTCAAAAACTTTTAGTTCCGCAGCATCCTGGAGAAGTGTCCAGTCTTAAAGAACCACCAGTTCTGTAATTTTCCAAATAAGCAACAGATTGATCCTACTGATGATTCATACTTTTACTTTTGTACTTGAGTTCTCCTGGTATGTGGAACTATAGACATTGAAATTCCTCTCTCCAAAGACAGAGCGCTGGACAGAATGGTGCACAGAGTCCTCCTGCAATACCAACAAAAAGGACAATAAGGATCCGATCTAACACACAGTCAGCTGGATACTGACAGTTCAAAAAAAAAAGTGTGAAGTGACATAAAACATGAACAGCTGCATGTAAGTAATTTTCAGGCATCAGTTTACTGTGGATGAAGAAAACATGGTCTAGACAGAACAGCAAACATGCTGACAAAACGAATCACACCTCAGAAGTGCCCCAAGACAATCTGAGTGTAGTCTGTACTGCATTTGTTATGCAATAACTAAATATAGGTGAATAATTATTGGCTTGGGGAGGAGTTTCACTGTACATGTCTCTTAAAAAAGGATTTAAGGCTGTCTAAACAGTAACCCATGCTAGGGTTTCATACAGCCTTTGGCACTGTATTATATTTAACAGATAATGATGAAGCCAATCCAGTTACATAGGAGTAGCCTCTGTGCATCCCTCTGGGGCCCTGCAAGATGTGCACACATGGCTTCTGTGCAAGTATCGCATCTCCCCCTGTTGGATGAAGGAACACATTAAACATACACAACAATATTAATGAAATAGACTGAGAACCTTTCCTCCTCTTCCTTGTTTAATCTGTGGTTTTGAAAGTGAGCTGGACTTTCTGTCAGCTGCTTTTGAGGCTGACTGTTGAGCTATCTGTTTAGGTGCTGTGTTACTGACAGAAACCCCATTTCCCAAGGCTACAATGGGATTATTTTGCGAGCAACTTTCCTGCTGGTCATCAGAGTGGGCAGTTTTCAGAAGTTCAATTTTCGTATCAGGGGTTCCTTGTGCCAAGCCAAAATCTACCAAGGCATACCTGAAAGACACAAATTTAGAATCAGGAGTCACAAAGTATCTATCCATCATTTCAATTTACTATTCATTACTTGCTTATTTATCTTTCTTTCACATTTTGTTCAATATGTTGCTTATCTGTACTATTGCCAGCATCACAGTCCTGTTTTCTTCCTTCGTCTCCTATTGTTCCATCTTAACCTATCCCCTCAATGTTTTTTACCCTATACCACTCTTACTTTATTGTTTCTTGTCCCAAAATCTTCTCAAGTGCATACTTTCTTCAATGGTGTTAAAAAAAATATTCCCAGCAACTGATTTCTGGGGTTTTAATCCTACAGCTCCAAACCTTCAACCAACAGTCAAGTACAAGTAACTTCACTCTTGCAGGATTCCCATGGGCAGAGGACAAATGTAGAAGTGAAGACAGACAAGACTAACAATGCTGAAATTTTTGACAGACTTCTGGCAAATACTACTGAAATTTGAGTCTTCAAACAGGTAAGACTACATTAGTTCACACTTCAGATCTGTCCTTAAAAGAATTATTTTTTGCTTCAACCAGCACACACACAATCCACCAGTCCCTGGGATTCCAACTCAACTCCATGGCCTCCACACACAAAGCAGAGATTAAGGTTCAAACAAATGCTGGAATGTGACAAATGCTGTCACAAAGTGATAGTACAAATTCATTTTGACAGATTTAAAAGAAAAAAAAGAAAACAGTATTTCTCAAACTTTTAAGCTTCAGGTTTGGCAAAATGCAATCAAATCTTCCCTACAAACTGTCACTACTCAGAATCATAGAAACATTTAGGCTGGAAAAGACCTCTAAAAATTGAGTCCAACTGTTAACCCAGCACTGCCAAGTCCCACAAAGCCATGTCCCTCAGCACTACATCTACAGGTCTTTTCAATCGCTTCAGGGATAGTGACTCAACCACTTCCCTGGGTAGCCCATTCCAACGTTTGATAAACCTTTTGGTGAAGAAATCTCTCCTAATATCCAGTGTAAACCTTCCCTGGTGCAACTTGAGGCCATTTCCCATCGTCTTATCCCTTTTTACTTGGGAAAAGAGACTGACGTGCACTCTGATAGAACTTCCTTTCAGGTAGTTGTAGAGAGCGATATGGTCTCCCCTGAGCCTCATTTTCTCCAGGCCAAACACCCCCAGCTCCCTCAGCTGCTCCTCATCAGACTTGTGCTCAAGACCCTTCACCAGCTTTGCTTTGGAGATGCTCCAGCACATCAGTGTCCCAACTGTACAAAGCACGGTACTCACAAATACAGCTCTAGGACTGCTAGCACTGATGCATTCTGTCCATTTCAGCTCTTCACAAAAAGGCAGTACCTCACTTTTTACAGTCTTTAAATATTGTAACTTGCAGGCAAAAAAGTCAACCATACTAGTTATAAACATTAATTCAATGCAAGGTGAAAACCGCCCAAATACAGCTATCTTACCAGTAACAGTTTTACTCTATCCACTATTAAAAATGTACAAGTATCATTCTATGCACCACAATCTTACAATTAGCTTTCTCTTTAAAAAAAATACTGATATAACTCTTCTCATTCTTATTTGTAAATGTAATACTTTTACTCAGTAGTAAAATCTTCATTTTTTCAGGTACTTGTCACTCTGTGAAGCAGATATTATCTTAAGTTAAAAAAAAATCCTTCCCTCCTTAAATCCCTAAACACTGAAAGAAAAGTATTAAAATTTTAAAAAAGCACCTTTTTTAGCTTTATTACTTAAGCACGTGTTATGCAGCTGGAAGGAAAGAAGCCTAAAAGCCTAATTGACTCTCTTCTGCCAAGGCCCACATCCCCAAATGAGATCACAGTATGGCCAGACTTACTTTTTTAGCTGCCTGTTGTAGAGGAAGTTACTGGGCTTGACGTCACGGTGAACAATACCAAAGTGATGAATGCGCCTCAATGCTTTGAACAGATTAAACATGTATTCCCTCACTTCTTCGAAGGAAAGAGAATTCAGAATGTCCTGAAAGATTATTTGGATACTGTAATTCATAGAATCATAGAATAATTACAGAATAATTATGCAACTGCTCTTAATTGAATGTTTTACTACACATTAAAATAGACTCACCAAGAAGGATTCATGTTCCAGGTATGGCATAACAATAACCACATGATCATTTTTCCTAAAGCAATATTTAACTCCCATAACATTATCTTGTCCCCTAGAAGAAAAGTAATGTTACTGAATAAAGACCAGAAGATGAATGTTTATTTTCCTTTATTTCTTAAAAAATTCAGTCAGGCTTTCTTTTATAATCCTAACTTATATTTTGACAGCAGTCTTATCAGCAATCAGTAGTTGTGCTGTTGCTGCTCATTGCTATGTTCCATTTGAGTTCTGCAATTTGCAATGAGGGCACCACAGATTATTTGTGGGGCCATGGTTTATAGTTACCGCTGTAATTAAGTATAGGGCCTAACCTTCACGATCCAACTACTTTAAGAAGGTGTTATTCAGCACACTCTGGCAACAAGTATTCATTCCTAAAATCACATTTTCTAATGAAGAGATTCTTTTTTCCAAGCATTTCAGAACTGGAATTTTTGTTACCACAGAGATACATCACGGAATTTCTCAGATGGAAAACAGAGCACCCTCTGCAAACTGAGATTAGCAGAAAAGGGCATCCATTACAGGTAAGACACTCCATTTATTATTTGCTCTCGATAAAAAGAATTTACATGTCTGCGGTTAAAAAAAAAGCAAGAGAAGTGCCAAAATTTAAAATAAATAAATACAGAACAGTGAGACAGTGTTCAGCAGTTTAGTCATGACAATCATAATTTTTTTGTTTATGTACCCTGCTACTGTGAGGCACTGAAGTTCAGCAGCAATTCGCAGAGGGTGGCTGGTTGGAATCAAGTGTTTCAGAGCCATTTTTTCCTCTAATCCAGTTTGTAATTGTGCTGTGGCCAAGTAAACAGAACTAAAAGTACCTGTAAACAAGGAAGAAAAACACTGTCTTCAACATTTTTAATTAGGTCAATGCAGCTTTTTACAGAAGTGATGTAACTGTTCACAATCCTGCAGTGTACTTGATACTACATCAAAAGCAGATTCTAAAAGAGAAAAATCCAGTTCCTTTTTTCTACTGCTGAATTCCGTGATCTTGTATACAAGTTTTTTATGTCAGTAAAAATGCAAATATAACACTGTCTAACTTGCCTGGGACACAGAGCTCTTTGAATGTAAATTTCCTATCTTTGATTTGCTTTCTTGTTTAGGTAGCTTACTTTCATCTGACATCCAACTCCTCTCTCTACAATGTAACAGGACTATATGATGCTAATCTGGAAGGCACTGCCTTTCCTATTCAAAGCACTTCTGAAATTGCTGCATTTTTTCTTAATTCTGTACCTTATCTATAAAGTAAGGCTTCTCACATGATGTGTGACTCTATTGTTTGTTTTCCCAGAGCATTAGCACAAAGAATGTGACAGACTCATTTGAGAAAGGGATTTTTCAGGCTTCACAAAAAACTTACCCATCCATTTAATTTTAAGGATATCCTAATATACCTCTTAGGAGGTTAATTCAGATCTGAGATATCTGAATACACAAGTTGAAGTGTTCTTCCATATGAATAAAGAATATAAATTATTTTTAATTACGTTTTAAGTATTGTGTCTGCATCGTGCTAGTTCAAGAGTCTGAGTAAACACATATATAAAAAGGCCAGCAAAAACTCTGAAATACTTTTTGCACTCACTAAAAAAACCAAAAATCTAGAGACCCATGCCTTCAATATAATTAATTACAGCAACAAGAGTTACCAAGCTGACTTTAGACATTATTTTTGGTGGTGAGAACTGCTAACATGAAAGTGACTCTAGAGTGAAATCCTAAGTTGAAGCTTGTTTTCTCATAATGCTGCCAAACTGCTAGTGGTGTTTTTGAAAAGCATTGTTTGCTCCCAAGAGTAAAATCAGAGTACTATTCGTAACCAGAAATTTTTTTAATTATAATATCTTTTTTATGATAGGCAGAACTCCTTTTTTTTATTATTTTTGAAATTTTGTATTTCTGTGGGGAACGGAGCTGGGAGGTTTTGATTGTTTTGGGTTTTTTTGAGACAAAAACTTTTATACATTTAGCCTGCTGTCACGGGAGTTCCATCACAAAATGGATGCAAAACAATCCAGCTTCTCATCTTTTGCTTTAAAAGTGTGGAGTGTTACAGAACATTTCAGAGATCGAATGGGTAAAGCTCCATAAAGTGCTGAAATCCCCCACTAGTAAGTTCCTAAGAGTCTATTTATAGTCATGCCTGACATTAATTGAGGGTATCTGCAATAGTGTCTGTTGAAGGCAAGTTGTACACAGGCATTCTAAAACTTGATACTGTATGTCATCAAAAATAAAAAAGTTGTTCATTTTTTTAAGTAAAGCAGCTCCAACCTTTCAGTTTCCTCCTCCACCTCTGCCCACAGGGTTTTAGTGGAAACAAAGCCAACTTAGGGAACACCAGTTAAATATGTCAAAACACACCTACATATAAATAGATTTCTCACGTAAAGGAGAAAAAGAATGGAATGTTAAGACTTACTTACTTGAATCTACTTCAAAAATTTTTAATTGTCAAAATTGGAGTGTTGTTTTAAAAGACTTTAACATATCAGATTTTCAAGAAAATAGCTTGAAAATGTTCCTAATTAACACACCTATGTGCTCAGCTATTAGAATTCCTACAGAGACCAAGCAGTAAGTCAAAAAGGAATTTGGCTTAAACTGCATATATTGAGATCTTAGATTTTTATTTTTTAAATTAGAAATGCCAAAAGAAATCTAAGTCTAAGCAAGCTAAAATAAAACATTTACCTTCTCCAATTTTTTCCTTAATTTTGAACACATTTACAAGCTGTGGCACTGCTTCATAAAGTTTTTCAATATCTTTTTTTATTCCTGTGGTGGGAAGAACAGGGAAAATAAGTTAGGAACTTTATTACTTGATTCCATATCTGATGTATATTTGAGATCACAAATTACACTTCAGTTCACAGGACTATGAATTCACATATACAGAGGAAAAAATAGCACAAAGGTATCTTATCCCTGCTGACATTACCATCTGCATACTTGATATTGTCATTCATCCCACTCCCTTATAAGCTGCAGCATTTAAAAAAATTTTTTTTACTCATCTGATACCTAGGAGATCCTGAGAGGGTAAAAGCCTTCTGATTAGTACAACATCTACAGCTCATTGCCAAATGTTTACATGAGATTTGCAATATCAATTTCACACAGGACAAAACTGTAATAGTTGTTTCTGTAAGCACAGGTGCATATCCATCAGATGCATATCAAAAATGCAGAAGAGGAATTATTTTTAATATACTTTTAAGATAAACAGTGCAATCTTTCACACTTCCTTAAAATAGTAAACATCAAACCCCATGTTTGGTCTGCATTTAAGTTGCTGCACTTTGTGCTGCAATCACTAGATGGCACGACAAGGATGCTGTACTGTATTATTTCAAAAAAATCATGTAGTCTTCCATTCAGTTTACAAATTCTTGTACTTTAAGTGTTTTCTATACCCTGCATAAGAATTCACTTCTTTTGAAGCTATCAAGTAAGTAGAGGCTGTGACTAATTTCTCTGAAGTAGGGGTAAGGAATATTTTATTATACAGAACTAAGCACAAACTGGTATTTGAAAAGTCAATCAAATAGAAAAATAAGTATACATTTTTCATTCTAAAAATAAATAATGAATTAATGACAGTTTTTGGGTTGTTCTGTGCCACCAGTCTAACAGTCCTAAGGTATATACTAAGAATCATGGAGAGGTCCCTCAACAACTTCTATAGAATCTGCCAAATACTCCGTTTTGTCTGACATTGAATTCAGATTCCACCCTGAACAGAGTTCAGTGCTGTCAGAGCACTTCCAGTGAGGTGACAGGCTGCAGCACCTACTCAAGGCACAGGAAGCATTTAGGAACTCAACACAGCTGCCCGTGTGAAAGATCCTGAGAAGTGCTAGAAAAAGTCAGTGACTGTCCTTGTTGATAGACAGCAGTACAAACATCACCTAGTCTCTTCTCAGGGCCCGAATACGCAGTTGGATATAGAGAACATACAGTCATTTTACCATCAGTGTATAATAACAGTAACATCCAACATTTTCTGTGAGCAGATTTTAAAGTATTTTCTGTATTTGCCAAGCAAGACAAACACTGTTCAGCATCACTCTATGTAATTCTGAACATGGATGTGCAGGAGACTGACAGAGGACTATCTACTTTAGAAAAATCAGTAGCCATTATATATATAAGCTGGCTGATCATCTGGGATTACTGAGCAAGCATTGTCTCAAGTAAATACACAAAGAGACCAAAAAATGAACAGCAAAACCACTATCAGAACACATGTTCTTAGTTCAGCTTCTACAAAGAAGGAGGAGTGTTTTTATGCACATAATCACATCTAAAGATATTGAAGGATAAGGCCGGCAATTACAGGTTAAAAGGCAAAGTATTGGGTTTGTGCACTTGTCTGGTCAGAGAGTTTTATTCTCCAGGGCTAGCTTTTTTGAATTCTAGTATCCTCTTATAATAAAATATTCTATAATAAATAAATAGTAAGTTTAGCAAATTGTGACAAATTGTAACACACAAAAAGCAGGAATAAACTTAAAATCAAAAGCCACCTCAAATGTTTTCAATTCATTAATTCTTTATACACAAGGACCATATACAGACAGACTTATAATCTATATTGAAACTTCCTGAAGTGATGAAGCAGCATGCCAGCAACAAAACATAATGTTAACAATCCCTATTTCAGCACATACCTGAAAGCTTGCTGTTCTGCTCAAGCTTCCTGTGGAAGTCTTCAGCCTGATGAGGGTGCTGTTCATCGCGGTGAGACTTCAACATCGTCTCCATCACAAAACAAATCTCAAGTAAAAAATCCAAGACTTCGAGGGCCACTTCTGGACACCTGGGGGAGCAAGCATATCTGGTAAGACACTTCCTGGCCCTGCACTCAGTCCCTGAGATGAGGTTTAGGGAGTCTGAGGAGTTTCTCTGTGTTACCTAAAACAACAAAGTGTCACCCATTGTCCCAGAGAAATATCAAATCAGTAAACCCACTCTATCTCTAGTAAAAGGGAAGAGGGGTGAAGGGAAGAAAGACTGCAGGATAAGCTTAGATACAAGTAATTTTCTTTCATCTTTCACATTTCCTCATTCATATTAAAGCATTGTCTTTTCCCTGAAGTTTGCTTTGAAAGGCAAGGAACTGATGCACACAGAAATAGCTGCATTGCACACTGCAACAGCTGTAGAAAGACAGAAAACCTGAAAGAAATTATAAGAGAAAAAAAATATCTTCTCAATACAAGAGATTTCTCTCCCTCCTAGATAATCTCAACAAAAGGCATAATTATTTGTTGCCCTCCCACCATAACAAGAAAAAATAACATGCTTATTTTGAAGTGCTTCTTCCCAAATATTGGGAGTACTACATAAAACTGCAAATTAGTAAATTTACAATTAATACTGTACAATCAAAAACCCCCTGATAATTCTATTTCATGAGTGAAAGAGTGGTAGGGAGCCCCAGGGCAGAATAACGGGTGATAAGTGAGCCTGGAAGCACCACCTCTGACAGTTCCCCCACATTAGTTCCATTCAAAAATCTTCCGTGCTTGTTACTTTGTCAAACCTTCAAAGTTCTGGATGAACTTTTCTACACGGGGGAAACATATTCTGGAAAACTTCCAATGAAAGGATTCATCTCTTTCAGCTATGAGCTGGAAATACATGTTGTCCCCAAAGAATTCGAGCTACCTTTAGTCTGTCATCCATGCGTAACAGAACAGGGACAAGCAATAGCCTCCTTTTTTGACGGAGCTTTGCTGGAGAGTGGGACTTGGAAACTACTGGAATGAGATTAGAGAGGTTTCTAGTCTCTTAGAGACAGACACTCCCTCTGCCAGTGTTGAGCAGGCAGATGAGCCTCTTCCAAACCTGTAACAGCAGGGCCTCACCGGCAGCACAAAGAGTGCAATACAGACATTGATACAGTAAATCCGTCTGTTCCAAGACAGGCAACAGCCGTCCCGCCTCCAGCACTTCAGTTCGCACCGGTGCTGTCACCGCTGCCAGACCAAGGGGAGCACCCGGGGCTCGTCACCGGCTCTGCGGGATAGCCCCTGACGGCGAGGCCGCGGCCCGAGCGCCCGTCCCGGGGTTCGCCACCGGCCGCGGGACTCAGGGGCGGCCGCAGAGGGGAGAATACGGGACGGGCCCTTCAGCTGCGGCAGCACCGCAAGGGAACGGCCTCCGCGGGGACCGGCCGGCAGCGGAGGGGCGGGGACGCGCGGAGCGGGTCCCCCACAGGCGAAGAGGCCGCGTCAGGGCGGGTCGTGCCGGGCCCCATCCCCGCGGAGGGGCCGCGCCGGCCCCGGGCCCGGGGGGGGGGGGGGGGGGGGGGGGGGGGGGGTCGCGCGGGGCGGGAGGGGCTCGCGCGGTCGCGGACACTCACGCGGACACTGGCGCGCGCCGCGCCGGCGTTTTGCTGCTGCCGCCCTTTCGCCGCGCGCGCGTCGCCGCCAATCCCGGCCCTCGGCGGAAGCCGCAGCCCCAGCCAATGGCAGCGCCGCGCGGGGAAAGACGCGCTACGATTGGCCGGGTGCTGGGGATGGGCCCGCCCACAGCGGCGCGGCGGGATCGAAGCGGGGGCGGGGCCCGGCGCGAGCCACCGGTGCCGCCCCCCGGGCCCGGCGCCGTCGGAGTGTCTTACGGGTGTTCGTGCCCCCTGCAACAGTCTTCGGCCCTTAGATTTTCTTTTTTGCTTGTGGTTATTGCGAAATAATTACTGTCCCCAATAAGATCTTGTCCTCATTAGCTCCGCTGTGAGTTCAGTCAAATAGCCCAGAGGCCGTGGAGCGGCCTCGCTCACACCGTAATAACGGGGGAACAGCTTGGCTTGCAGCTTTGCCTTATTACCTGATTACACAGGAAGAAGGATCGCACTGAACACAAATTAAATTTGCATCTTGGCTCTGATCTGCGCTGTAACCACTGACCAGCAATGAGCAGGAGTAGGAAATTTAGTGGAATAACGTTCTGCTGATATTCGAAGTAGTTGGATTTTACCAAAACCAATGGAGTTGCCTGTCTGTAAATAAAAGAATTAGCACTTTTTGTCTTTTATCCATTTTGATCAATTTTTAAGGTAAAATAACATTGCTCTTGTTAAACAGTAGCTCCCTTGTGCATGCTAATGCATAGATCTCTTGTTTGTTAGAATATGAACTGAAACACTCTTGTTTATTGCATACTTCAGGTAGGGATCTGTAATTGCAGCCCTTAGTAAATAACGACCAAACCTGAGGTTGACAAAGTTTCCAAGGCAACATTCTGAAATGACTTTACATTATAACAAGCTGTGCTTAGGCTAACAAATTGTTAAAAGCAGAAACAGGTTCCACCACTTTTGCTAATTTGCATTTCCTATTATACAGTCTAAAAGGAGGGTGCAGAAACAAGTTGCTGAGCTGCTTTGGTGGTTTTCAGCGGTGAGGTTTGATGTCTGGAGTTTTTTTCCCAACAGTTGTTCTAATTTACACTTTCTGTTTAGGGCTCTAATAAGCCAGGGCAGCACTTTGACATTAAGCAAAGTTAAGTATGCTAGCTCAATAATTTCAGTCAAGGGTGACAGTATTTAAAAGCAGATTATACTAAACATGAATTAAATGAGGGATAATGACAAAATAAGGTAGGCCAAATTCTGTTCTTTCTTGCCTCTCCTCTGTTTAAGGCGGAAGTTCAGTCAAATTGACTATGACTCTCCTCATACGAATGTCTTCTCAAAAGTCACTTCATCAATGTCTATCTCCATGTATATCTTCATGGGAGAGTGACAGATTAGGTGTACCATTTCCACTGTATGTCCTCAGTACTTGCTTAAATATCTCCAGCTTATTTTTGCTTTATTTTGAATTAATGCAGAATAGGTAAAGACACAGCTTCTGATTTGCTTCTGCACAACTTCTGTGCCTTTCCTACAGCATGAGACACTCCTTCTTTCCTCTTGACTTGGATTAGCAGAAACTCCTTCACTCTTGGGGCAAAGAAGGCTCTACCTTATCATTTAACACTTAGAGCTTCCAGTTCTAACAATGCACCGTGGTAGGAACTTCTCAGAAGGAAAGAGAAGAAATTGCATCAACAGAATACGACAAACAAAGCAGAACATCTAATGCTCTGCGAGCCTAACCGCTGCATTGTCTTCTCTTGTGGCTTTATCTCTAGGTTGGATATGAAGGATGAGAAGCCAAATGACAATACAGGTCCATGCAGAACATTCCTTATGGCTGACAAGCCATCACCAAAACCCACCTCTGGGAGCTTGCCAAGAAAGGATCCAAACATTGCTGTGTGATTGCATCCACTGCTGCCAGAATCTGCAGCTGAATCAAACTTTTTGTATCTGCTGACAGGCCTAAAAGAATCCATGCTGACACTAGAGCACATCTATTAACCTCTTCCTAGGTCAATTAAACTAGAAGACTCCGTGTGTTTGTACTGTCTTCCAACCTTGAAAACTGATAAGCAAGGTCCAGGAAGGTAACTGATGAAAGTATCCAGCACAAACAGAGGTAGGAGATCCTTAACATCCCCTTGATGCCAAGAACATCTCTTCATAAATTGGAAACCAGAAACTACTTAGAAATGAGCAAATAAAAGTATATTTAATGGCAGTATTAAAAATATATATACAAATATACACATATACAAAATTCAATTTTAATGACAGTAGAGACTGTTAAATGTACCATTCAGTTTTCATTAGCCTGAATGACACATGCTTTCCAACTTTTAATTACTCTTTCTGTTAGCAATACGATTCTATGGCAAAATTTTGCTCTCTTTGGCACTAGGTTGAGACAAATCTCTTCATGCTATTGTGCCCTTTAGGAATCCTGTCAAATTCAATCATTCAGGACTCATGAGTCTTGCACTAACATGAAGAGATTGATTTGAAAATCATGGGACTAAGGTCCTTTTTTTTGTTTTTCATTTTCCATTTCCATTCCTTAACCAGGAAAGCTGAGATTGCCAGCTTTGCTCTCACATGCAAATGAGCACAGCCCTAGAATAATGCTCTTGGATGTGGCAGTGACTGTGTCTGCCAGCATTTTCTGATCAGTTATATCTGAAATATCAAGAATTATTGTGGTGTCAGAAAACATACCACAATACAGCAGTCTCTACAACCTATTTAAAGGCAGTTAAAAATAGATATAAAAATTACTTCAGGCAAAGATAGAGGAATTCTTGACCTTTTATAAACTGGATCTCATTCAAACAATGTATGTTTTAATAAAATCTATCAATATATACCTAATAAGGAATGTAGGCTCTCCTACACAATGGAAAAGTTTAAAAAAGACAAGCTGAGTAAGCTGATGAGTTTGCTGTAGCAGAAAGGGTTTGTGCAAACTTTGACTTATAGACAGAGCACAGCTGTTAATGGTGACAATTTTTACCTGTATGTGCAAAGTTATGATGGTAGTTGAGCCAGTTCTGATACTCACATGGCAAGATGGATACTGGAAAAAATGAAGTGAGTATAGAGAAGAGCTATGGAATGATCTGAAGTCAGAGAAAATGCCATGTAATTGAAGAACTAAAAATCCTAAACTACTCACTGAACCAAAGAGATTGAAAGGTGAGTTGATAACAATGTATACATATATGCACAGGGAAAATATTGAATATGAGGGCCACTTGAACCTACCAGAGTTAAATAAGAAGGAGTAATGTCTAGCAGCTGGAATTAAGCAAAATAAAATAGTGTACTGTTCAGTACCTAGTTCAGTACCACTGATAACAAATAATCCTTGGAATAAACAAGGGCTGTGGTTGATTCCTCGGCTCTCAGTGTCTTCAAATTGAGACTCAATGCCTCCCTGAAAAATGCAGGCTAGCCAAACACAGGCTATGCTGTGTTGAAGTCCAGCAGGCTCAGTTCATGGTTAAATAACACTTGCCTGTAATTTACAGGAGATAAGATTATATACTCCCATAGTCTCTCTTCTTTAGACTTTATAGATAAATTTCTATGATTTATAAACTTTCCAAAACCTCTATAAATAATTCTTTTCCTCCTACCACCCCAAGTTTAGCTTTCCTTTTAATGTATGCCTCATCTGTATCTGACTATCCTGTCTTACTTGCACAGCACTATGGCTAGAAAAATACCACTGACAGGTTATGGGGAGATGGGCACACACTTCTTGTCCCAGCTCCTGAGACTGCACATCTCAGAGAAGTTTCTTAAGTAGTGCCCGTGGCCTTCACCTTTATTTGACCTCTAGGAGAATGCACTTCATCCAGCTCAGCTCTCTCTATAGCTGCTCTTTTTCAACCTTTAGAAGAAAATACACAAAATCAGAGCTTTCCTCAGGAGTAAAAATCCATTTACAGTAATTTAAGTATTCTTATATTTGCTGCAGCTTTAGTGATTACTTACAGCCTAACAGGAATATTGGGCTTGGCCAAACTGGTACATGTATAACTGGCAAAACTGGCATCTTATGTGCATTAGCTGTGTGCTTTTCCTTTCCTGGTGTTGTATATTGTCTCTTTGAATGTAGACCTACAGTTTTCTTTGTTGTTTGTTATATTTCACCAACACACAAGGTTTTTCTCATGGTTAAATACGAGATTCTAGTCTCCTAATAGATATGTAGACTATACTGTGCTTCTGCTCCACTAGCTGACATAAGGCTGAATCTGGTAACCTCACTTACTGGAAAATTGTGTTGTCATTGGAAATACTCACACATGTAAAATGAGCAGGACTTGGCCCTTTGGTCATATTTTTGTAATAAAAGATAAAATGAGATTTTTAGGAAACTGCAACTTATGACCATAATATTTATGAGGCTGTCAGGACTGCACTGTAAAAATTCATATTATTTAATTCTTCACTCTGACACTAAAGCATCATTTCATTTATATGCAAATAAGAATATACTCTACTGCTGTTTCTTCACTGAAGAAGCTGTTTGAATTATTCAGATTTTATTAATAAAGCTTCATAAATAAGTATTTTTTCTACTCAATTGGTAGTGGCCATGAGAGAGAATCTATTTATCAGACTTTGTTATTATGAGCTTCATAACAAAATATGAAGATTTATGGAGTACATAATTAGACGTTATGTGATTGTAATGGAAACATTGGGTTATCCAGATGAAATACTCTTTATGCATTTCTCCTTGGCAGAGGCATTGCTGGAAAATGGACTAAACCTATCCTCATTACTAAGTTCCAAGAAGTGCCTATGAAAGAACAGAGCAATTTAATACTTTCTTTAATCATACACACTGAAATAATTTTGAGTAAAGAAAAGATGCCTAAGAAAGACTACAAGGAATGCCAGGGAGAAGCAGGTAGGGAAAATGATGTGCCTTCTCTGGGCAGAGTCTGCAGACTCAGTGTTAGCTGCATGTGCGACAGTACAATCTACAGCCTGAAGCTGCCTGGCCTTTAAATCATCATTTAAGTGACCAGCAATTAATATTCCCTTCAGGTACAGATCATAGTCAGAGTAATCCTGTGTGAACTCAGTTCCACCTGTGCTGTGAAGAAGGCTGCCTATGGTGCTGAGCCCCAGTGCTGAACCCTGGTTTGGGACTGCCAGGTCTGCAACCTCCTGATGGATTTGGGCAGAACAGGGATGTCCCAATGCTCTGCTTAGACAAAGCATCAGCTGCTTCATGTTTGCAGCAGGTGGGCTTCAGAGAGCCAGGTATTTTCTTCAGCAAAATCAGAGCAAGCCACAGAGATCAAAGTGGCTAAAAGAAATAAATATAAATTGCTTTATCCAAGTTAGGTCCCTGTATTTTTGTTAAATTAGTCACTTTTTTAAATACTGGCCCTGAATTCTCCCCACGGAGTTGAAGTATGAAACAGTCATTAGATGTCCAGTGCTATTGCACAAGAGCACCTGTGTGCCTATAGGTAACTTAAAACAATGAAAATTTAAGGGAAAAAGTCTGGGTATGAAATACATACTGAACATTTCATAGCAGCCCACAGGGATTTATTACTGTATGCTGTAATCCAAGCACAGTTTTAATCTCACACACAGTACCTCTGAAAATCACCACAGTAAAACTACTGTAAATGAAAGGTAGAGGAGTACATCTAGGCTGGGGGGTTTGTGCAGAGAGGTGAAGATGTTTTGCAGGAAAAGTTGCTGGCTTGTATTTTGACATTGCTGATTGGGCATGGACTGAATTTAGTGTTTCTCTGGAAAGAAGATCATGGAGCATGTCTTGTGGAAATCTCTCAACATCTCAATCAAGATGGCTGTTCTTAAACCAGTTTTTTCATGTAAAATAAGGGTCTGCAAGCCACTATGTTGGGACGTTCTGAAAATTCTCAAATTGCCTTAGTCACTATGGACCTAATGATGGTCAGAGCAAAATTTAATCATGTCACACATGATCAGGTGTTTTTAATTACAAAATTCCTACAAAAGACACCCACTTTTCATGCTAGTTTGTATAACCACACATTTTACTTTCGTTAATTGTTATAAGATTGAGAAAGACCTGAAAGCATTCTGCCTAAAGTACTCATTGCATTAATTTTTGAAGACAAATCAATACTGTAACACTGTAACTTTCCTTTCTGGAGTTTAATTTAGAAAAAAAAAGTTGATAAATTAAACTTATTTTCTTGAGACTCTTTTATATTCTGCATGTTGAATACAAGCTAAAACTTACAGACAACAGTGGAATGCTGTTATTCCTCTAACAGTATGCATATGCTGTCTGTTACAATATTATTCACAATTATTCACAATAAGCAGAGTCAAAGTAGAAAGTAAAACAAGTATAAATATCTGTTTTGCTGGGATATCTGTGACAGCATTGTAGCCAAGAATAACAAATTTTTAAGTCTACAGATATTTGATATGCAAAATAAAAATCTCTTTGAAAATAGATTTAAATTGTAACCCCTAGGACATTTTATGAAGCTTTATTTACCAAAAAAATAGTCTAAGAAGGAGCAGAAAAAAAATCTTGAAGTACACAGTAATTTTGGTATGTTTAAACTCCCATGGATGAAAACCGAAAAAAAACCCAAAACCCCAGCTTGTATATCATCTAGGAAGTAAAGTTGTAGGCTGTCTGCAATATTCTAGTAAGACTAGAATTAAAAGTACGCATGAGTTCAGAAAATGTGCACATAGTATTCTTCAATTACATAGTTTCACCTATGGAATTCAGTAAATGCTGAATCTGGAGGCTTGAGTTGTCTCCTGCACGTTACATGGTGGGCACAAGTGGAAAGGATAAGTTACTGATCCAAAAATCCATAAGCAGTTTCTTTCTCTCCACTCCTGGTAGAGGACAGATACTAATTTTCAGTAGTGAAATGAATAGGAATTTTAGTCCTAGCTCTGCAAAAGGAGGAAAACCTAGTATAAGAATATGATTGTTTTCCCCCCTTTTTTTGGAAGTGGTTACATACATCCAGACTTGCCAGAGCCCCGGGGGTACTGATGGGCCTGGTCAGCCCCACCTGGGGACACTCCCCACCCTGCCAAGGACCCTATTTCAGCCCAGCCTGGGGTCATTAGCCTGGGTTTTGGTGATGCTGTAAGAGTGCTGGTCTCTTGCTCCCTACAGCCCTGCCTGATTGTGGGCTGATATCCTGGGCTGTCCCTGTGCCTAGGGAGGTGACAGATGGGTGTGGGGACTGTCCCCTCCCTGCCCTGCTCACCTTCCTGGATGGGGGGCAGGATGAGCCCCGGCTGGTGAGACCCTGCCTGCCCAGGTGGTCCCTCCAAGCACTGCAAGAGCTACCAGCCCTTGATATGCCCTGTCAAGACCATTATTACACCTGGATTTCACTGAGGAAGAAATGCAGCACTCAGCTCAGTTTTCCTTTACTTCTCTCCTCCATTGCAGAGATGTATAGCAGAGACTCCGTGAAAGCCTTCCTGACAGGTAATGTTTTGATCCACATGTTTCCAGCCTGGCAGCTCTCTTCGCATGTAACTGTATGTCCGTGGTTAAAACTCTTAGGTTCTTTGGCCAAAATAAGCAAGTATAGAAATTTAAATCAGGCACCATGTATCTTAGTCTGGGCAACCAAGTAACCTAATTTTTAGGTTCTCCCAGCCCAACAGTAAATCAGAAGAATTCCTCACTCTGGACTGTGATATACTTGTAGCTTGCTCCTGTTTCCACTTCAGTTTTTCCTTGGGATAACAATATTAAAATCTGAGTAAAACAATTAATTTCTTGCAATCTCTTATACTGAAAGTAGTCATACCTCCAAATCAGCTGCCTCCAATGCTACTGCAGTAGGTACCAGCTACTGTAGGGATAATAGTACTGAACTTGGATATAGAACCTTTTTTGGTTTTTTGCTTTGGATTTTTTTTTCTTTCACTAAGAAGAGAGGATAACATGCTTTGGAAAGGCATTATATTAAGTGTGTATTGGTGCACTGCAGAACTTGTTCTGTATTAAGTTCCAAGGATGAATTCTCTTGTGAGTAGTTTGCTGTGACTTGACTGATTCACTTATTTTTAAAGAGAATCGTCTGTTCTGTTTGTTTGGGTTTTTTTCCTTTTTCATTACTCTTAGCTACAGGTAATGAAATGAAAACTAGCTTCATTGTTATTATATGAAAAACTACAATGAGCAGACTTTCCTAATGACAGGAAAAGGTGGTAACTGCTGTGGGCTGACAGAGGAACATGTTGAAGCTTACTGTGGCTTCAGCTCCATGTCCCAGGCACAGCTCTGCATCAGGATACAGCAGAGCCTTCTCAGGTTTGGGCACAAGGAGGGCAGGGGTGTGATGGTGTGGGAAGGCTGTTCTGTTTCTCCTCCTCCCTGCATGGGAAGGCATGCCATGTTTCTAGTCTACTGGGACCTCTGGCAAATAAGTGGGAGCTGTGCTCTCCTTGTTATCAAATTACATGTTTGGGTGTATCAGACAAGCCCCCTCCAGACAGGTGAGGAACAGGATCAAGTGGCACATATGGCTGCATCTGAAATAGGTAGGACAATCATTTAAAGATGAACATTTTTGAGGCCTCAAGTGTCATAATCTTCTGATGTTCCTCTAAGCATAGAAACTCATCTAGAAAATTATATCACACCACCTCACCTATTATCTGGTTGCCTGCTTTCTGCCGTAGTGTTTCTGTTTTGTTTTTTTCTGCAGGGAGTCATGTAGGACATTAGTTTTTTTCCAAAAGTCCTCCTACACAAGACCACTTTTGGAGTTTGTGGATCCTTTCATATCCTCTGTGAGGAAATATTTTAGTGCTGTAATTTGGTGTGAGCATGCTCCAAGTAGAGGGTTTGGCTGCACATGAGCTTTCCAGGGCAGACTTCTGATGGCTACCTTCTGATTTTTATTTTTGTTCTTCACTCTGTGGTATGCAAGCCATAGGACCATATGGTACAGCTGCAGAGATATGCCAACTTAGTAGGGAACTGCTTCCTATTATAGCTACAAATTTGGAAATGATGAATTAAATGGATCAAAAGTAATGTCACAGTTCAAGAAAGCAGCAAGCCCAAATCATCCATGAAAACAGAAATATTGTTGTCCAATAGGTATTTCTAAAATAACTAATGCAAAGAAGACAACTGAAAATTAATTTAATTCACAAGTAACACAGGGAGGTACTCCATTCTTTTGCCTCACTGAAAATGGATTTCCTAGTAGCATCCCTGAAAAGGGAATGAGGGATGCAATGGTGGCTGTTCATACTTTTTCCGTGGGATTTGTCAGCTTCCTAGTGACTAGTGCATGTATTCAGCAAACATGAGGTGTTGAAATGTACCTGGTTTTGGTACAAATGTGGAAGTAAACTGACATTTGTGCAAATCCATGGCATTTTTCAGGTGTTACTCACTGTCAGAAATCTCTTGTATTCTCTAGTCTCTCTGTTAAGTGAAATTTGTAGCAAAGTGAAAGGAGTCACTCAGAAAGAGGTATTATCATAGGAAGTTTGAAAACAAATGGAAAAGCAGCAGGATGGAAGGATTGAGAAAAGCTGGGTTTTTTCAGATAGCAGAAGCAGCTCAGGAGCAGTTTCATAAGCAATGTTGGTAAAACTGTAACAAAGGACAGAACTGAATGGTGACAGCAGTGCTAAACCGGGGGGAAAAACCTCACAGGAACACTACAGTGCTCATTTGGAGTTGCTGGGGAAAGCTGAAAAGTCTTCATATTTGTTCTAATTACCAGGACCATGAAGCTGTTGTGGAAGCATACGACTTAGCAGGGTGTCTTCCTTCAGAGATTTATGAGTAAGGGAAAAGAAACGAGGCAACTGTAATGCCCCCCTCTGCTACAAACACTGCCTTTCATGCCAGAAGAAAGCATGAGAGGCTATGCCATCATGATCCCTATTATATTCAATATTCTTGTAGCCACAGGCTTTGTGTCCTAACCACTGCCTCTCAACTCTGAAAACTCAATTTCCTAATTTTTGTCCAAAATACACCCTTTGGACACAGTTAGGTGTATTTCGTATCATAGATAGTCTGTATCCCAGAGCACTCTTGCATAGCACTGACCAATGGAACATTATCCTCTATTGACTTTATCTATATTTGCATATATACGATGCAAACAAAGCTGTCCGTAACAGTTTTATTTGATAGCATTTGGCATCCACACAGCTCTGATGAAAGTTACTTCCTAAGGAGAGGTGGAATGAAAAGTCAAGCCTGTAGATGAAGATGTATTCTGGAGAAAATCCATGGAGGAAAACAAGAAGAGTCATTTTTTAACAGATCCTGAAATCAATGAAGAGCTGGTAGGGATAGCTGAAGATTAAAATGGTCATATTTTTACATTAAAATTGGCCGCAAGTGGATTAATTTTAATGTTTCTGTAGGGTGCTTATACTGAGAAGCATTAAGGTCAAAATACAAGCATTTTAAACTAGGAAAGCAAACAACTTCAATGATAGCTTGAAATAATCAGATTTCTTAATGGGAGACTTCAGTAAGGATGAAATTATGGTAGAAAAATATATGGCTAAAGCAATGAGAGCAGTAATGCGCAGCCAGAGGAGATACGGGGTGTGGAAGAAAGCCAGGGTCAAGAATGAAGTCAGCATCACAGCCAACAGGTCAGAACAGAGAAAAGCAAAAGAGAGTGAGCAGCACATGTATAATATATGTGATAGGCATGGCCAAATCCTGCCTGAGCTTACATCAGTACAACTTCAATAGCTGAATCCTCTTAACACAATGTCACTTCCAATATGATCTAACAACATATATGCAGGCTTTTATTTAAATCAGTGCACAAGGCTATATTTTCTCTTATGCTGTTTCTAGGCAATTGTTACTTCATTGTTCCACTGCTATTACTATTATGGTCTTAGATATTACTGAATTTCTTGTTTCGTGTATTTTCCATGAGTAAACATTCACCTGTTTAATATCTGTCTTCTGTTTTAGCAAGATTAAATTCTTCAAATTAAAATACCATTTTAGGAAAGCACAATATTGTACACTACTGCTTGAACAGTAATTAATAGTAATTTATTCACATTTTAAAACTGAATTCTGTGTGCATTCTACCCATTGAACCTAAATTTTTTTAAATGAGGATTTTTTTTTTTTAACAGTGTTAGTATTCATGTTTTCCATATTTTGGCATCAGTGGTGTAAAAAGGAGTGGTGAAGAGGAGAATGAGCTCCCAGGATTAATAAGCAGGAAAACTGATTTTGTTTGAAAGACCTTTCTTGTCATATCTTTTACACTTGTAGCATTTATATTATTTTGAAAGTTGTCACTGATGTGGGAACAGTTATTTTGATTTAACACCTGGTTTTGGATACAAGTAAAACTGTGCCCACTTATCTGCATGTATGCATGCACACAAGGCTTTACTATTCTAAACCCAGAAGAAACTACAGGTATTTATGTTTTTGAACTCTAGCTTTTTAAACTCTAGCTCTTTCAGTCTTCTTTGGAAAAAAATCCCTATAGGTGATTTTTCAAACAAACAAAAGCAGCAAGCTTTCTAAGCCCACTTCTCCCACAATAAAGTCTTGTTCCAGTCTTTGCCCCCACTCATGACCCACAGGCAACTTTGCCTCTAACTTCTACAGTTTATAATAAAAATTTAAAAAATTGTAAATATCTAAAAGCCACCAACTCCCTGCCCTAAAACCCCAGGTTTTAGCTAATCTTATTTGTGTATACTTTATCTTAGATTACCATTAGAGAGGACTATTTACTGCTTGTGTACATCAATACAACAGAGCATTAATTAACCCTCAGCTCACTGACTAGTGCAGAGCAGCAGAGGTATTGTCTGGTGTTTCCCTGCACCTACCACACTTTTGGTCCAAAGAGCCACCAACACAAGAACAAAGAACCACAGTTCATAAGAAAAGTGTTCCATACCCACATGCAGAAGAAGAAAGCAATACATACAAAGCAAGCTGTACTGTGCCGGCACGGCGGCATCCCTGGTGAAGCTGTGCTGGGATCCTGGCGGGATGAGGGAAGTGGTTTGGAGCCCCCAGGAGGCAGTAGTGCTGGGGCCCTCACACCAAAGCCGTCTGTCAAAGAGAAATTTTATACTGAAAGGATAGCAATACATATATAACTTAAGGCATCTAGCTTAAAATATTTAAAAGGAGGACAGAACTATAGTAAGGAGAGTTCTTTTAGAAAATTGCCTGTGGACTGTATTTTAATGTTCTGAAGCTGTTCCCTCAAGCTATTTTACACAATACCCAGTTTTCTTGAGTTTCAGAACTACTAATGATTCAATGGATATAGAATCACAGAAAGCTCCTGAAGTCATCTTATGCTCTCCTCCACTGCCTTGAAGTCCTATTTCCAGCTAGTGCTTCAGAACTGTAGAGCATTGCAAAGGGGCAAAAATCTCTCTGGTGTTAACTGATACCTTCTTTGAAAGGGATTCATTTTAAACCGGAGAAATTGGATGTATATGATTGAAATATTTTGTTTCTTTTTCCTGAGAACTGGTAGATTACTAACATAGAAGCTTGGTTTAATGCAGCAATTACAGTAATGAAATGCAGCAATATTTGTGTTTAGTATCAGGGTTTTTTCCTCTCTTTTCCAATATTCCTGTAGATATTTCTTGTGGGTTTTGATGTTTAAAATAGCAGTTACTTGAAGTGTTGTGAATATGAATAGAAATTTGGTAAGTAGTAATCCCCTCTCCCCAATTTAATACGACAAGAGTGCTTTTTTAATCCTTTCCAAACATACAGTCAACAGTTCTTTGTATAACATAAAAATATAACCTAGAAATACAGTTTTATGCAAATTTCAATTATATAGGGCTTAAGATGCATGCTACATAATGTCTAGCTATATAAATCATCAGGGGAAAGATGTCTTGCTTTTATGACAATAACAAATAACATTGCTGAGATTTTCACTATTAAAATAAAATTAGGAAATATATAGATAATGCAAAAATATAATTGAAATTAAAAAAAAAAATCTGCACTTAGAAAAACCCTCATTTTAATGCCTTTTTCTACAAGATTGTTCTTAATGAATTAGAAACTACTGAAATACTGTTGAAGCAAAACCACATCCTGCTGGAATTTCACCATAATCAGAATATGCCATTTGAGGATACCAACTTTGCCCAAAGATTTTATGGGAAGTCTTAAAACAATTGGATATTTTAAAAGGGAAGCAATCTGAGGTATTACAATTTTACCAGGATAAAAACTCTATTTTCCAACCAGGTCTAGTGGGAATGCGCTGTTTTAATTCCTGTGTCACATTAATGGTGGTCATGGTATTTCACTAGCTTTTACTTACCTGTCCTCTGTGAGCAATGAAAGCTGTTCCCTTAGTCTGGAGAACAGACCTGACTTTATCCTACTCCACCACACTGTCTGAAATGGTCTTCAACAGAAAAATGGCAGTTTTAACAAATTAAAGCCCAGTGTTATTGTGTAAATTTCTCAAGCATCACCTTGAATGGGTACTAAATTGTCTGAGGATAAAGACAAAACCAACCAAACTGCCCAACACTAGTATCATATATCGTAAAATCTACTGTGATGAGGGTGCCTGTGGACTTCCCATAAATCAACAAAGGAATCACTAGTTACAACAATTAAAAATAAAGCTATGCTTTACTACCAGAGAAGTGAGGTGGTAGTTACAGGGAAATCAGTCTAAGTCCTTGTAATTCCTTGTATTTCAGTGACATATTGTACGACTGTTTAATTGGCAGGAAAGGAATAATGGTTAAAATGCTTATTTCGGGCTGAATATGTAGCAGTTGTAGTCAAAAGGGGAGTTGTGCTGCTCTCTTGTTCCCTAAGATAATTGCTGTAGATCAGTTTTTTGCTCTTGGGGTGATAGGTACTAGTACGTGTGTGCTCGTATTCCTAGGCTGGAAGCATACTTCATGCTCTCAGTGTCAGGTAAGAAGGACCAGGTGACAGCCGAGCTGTATTTTCAACTATTGAAATACACAAAATGCACACCCATGAGCTAATGACAAAGCAGAAAGACTGTGACAGACAAATTCCCTTTAGTCTTTGGGAAACAGATGACAAAAAGCAGTAGCAAAGACCCTGATTTAAAAGCTTGGAATATATTTAGGGAAATAAGAATTTACTTTTGAAACATGAAATACCTGTAAGTAAATGTAACCAGATTTTTCTTTGGGAGCTAACCAAGGCAAGTGCTGCCAAAGCTGGGAAGTCACGATTTAGACGCCACTCCCAGGAGCCTCAGCCACTCTTGGAGCCCTTCCCTATGCTGCTTCCCTTTTTTTGCTTTTTGTGAGTAAACCTCCTCCGCTTTGCTGATGTCTGCTATTTTATTGCACGGTTGTTATTATGGTGATAGATCTCAGCTCCATTGCTATAACTGCTTTGTGTCTCTGCTCTCCTCTGCCATCTGGAAAGCAGTGTTTGGAGCTGCCTTGCAGAGCTCTATAAATATATGCTCTAAAACTGCATGGTTGCTGGGCTTATGTCTTAACACTTCAGTGCATTTCTCTTGCTTACATTCCATTTCTTTAATTACTATTATTTTGAATGAATACTGTAAGTTTATCTAAGTTAATTTTGAAGTTCTGTGGATCTATATTCTGTACCTTGTGCATGGGTGATTAAGATTCTTCCCCATAGGTCTATAGTAGCTGTGAGGAATAGCTTGGCACTGTGATTTATTTTTTTTAAGGGGAGATTTATCCTAACACTTTGTTTTTCCTGGTACTCCTGCTGTTGCTACTTCTATTGCCCAAGGAAATGTTTCTGCCTCAAATCCCTCTGCTTCCACAGTCTATGCACAGACTGTGAATATAGGCCAAAGGTCACACTTCGGAGAAAACAGAAGGGTGGAGAGAAAAGGAAAAGTTACAGCTCTCAAAAAGGGGGTGACTTGGTGAAATTTAATGGCTTTTTACATGAAGGAGCTCATGTTGGGGATTCTTACATCCTCCTTTGTCATACCACTCTGACTCTGTAGAGATGAAGCCAAAAGAAAAACAAGAGCTAAAACAAGGAGACAGGAGGTGGATTTCTTTTTGTAAATATGTTTAATTAAAATACTGTCTGAATATCATGAGAATTTTATCAGCAACTTCTCAAGAAAGAAAATAACACTTTTCATAAAGAAATATTTTTTTTCATATATAGAGTATTTTGTAGTCAGCTTATGAAGACCAAATGTTAAAGTCATTTGCCTAGATGTTGCAATTCCAGCATGTTTTACAGGGAAACAAGATGCTTAAATGAGTACAAAGAAGTAGTGAATCCCACTAAACACTTGAAACCCACACTTTGTAACATTTAGTGATGCTAGTAGCAACAGTTTAGCTTAGGCTGATCTTACTGGTTTTTTGTAAATTGGTATGATTTGCAGAAACCTTCTGTCAAGGAATGAGTTTTTAATCTTTAGTTTCTTTCATAGTAAATTAAACAGTTTTAAAAGCTATATAAAATCCACTCCTTCAATTCAATATTATTAGAATTAACAAGTTACGTTTTCCATTTTTAAATAGTGATTTGACCCTTCGGCTTTTCTTGCAAATGTGATACAAACATCTCTGTTATCACCAGAAATACTTCGCTTCCTTATAGTGGGTTGGGTTTACTTGGTTGGGTTCCTTTGAATGAATTAAATATTTGGACAAGAGTACTCATGACTGTATTCTCTTGTAGCCAAGGGGAATGCAGTAATTTTGGGGGGGGGGTGTGTCTCCCAATTCTCAAGTGATTTTCCTGAGTCATACAGTCATGTTGGCACGTATGTGTTCTTTTTATATAAGGTTTAATTGTACCATACCATTTTAAATGGTTTTATCCTGAAAATGCTGAGACAGGCTTGGCTCACAAAACTGAAAAACTGAGTAATGGGACCTTTCACTCACGAGGTGGGAGATGTGGACTGAAATAATTTCACTAAAAGGGAAGGGATCTTCAGTGAATGCTACAACTGTAATGCTGTTTGGTAAAATGAGAAGGGAGAACCCTACCATACTTTGTAGTGATGTGCTAGACTCTATAAGTTCCCAAGTTTTTCTCAGAATTACATAGAGAGCCAGGGCTTTCAATTTTCCACAGAACATTCTAGCAGAAAGCACATACACCACCTTACAGTAGAAGACACAGAAAACTGTCAGACCATCATGACACGCTGAGTTCTTCTGTAGGTAGAGTCCACTGATCATTTCATCTTTTCTTCATCTATTTAAATATATATGCCCTCTTCTGAATATCTTATCACAAAATTTACCAGTAAGTTTATATGGTCTGAATTAATACATGAAAGGGCTCATTAGTGAATAGCTGGACTAAATATGCAAATTAAAAAGTTTTCTTCATGGCTTTATGTGAGGAGATGTTTTTAAAACTTTATCAATGTCAACGTGTCAGCCTGCATTTCTCTGTGAAATCTTGAAACTGCTCTTTCATCTATGTTGTAAACACATCAACAAGTATGTAGAATGTCTTGACTTTGAAATGCTGTCACCTACTTTCTGTATCGTTGTCAGTAGTCAGCTTGTTATAAAAGTGTTTCATATCTAACTCTGTTTCTTTTGGTTGTATGTCAACACACTGCATTTTTCAACTGTGTTCCTTGCTGCCTCTTCCATTTTTATCAAAAATTCTGTGTGACAGAAGTTTTTCTCTTTCTTTGCAACATGTTGATATCTCAGGTTCTCCACTGTCACCAAAGCAGTTGTGCTACTTTGAGGATAAGTTGAGTCTGTGTAAACCATCTTCAGCGTTTTGTGCCAAAGTACAGTGGGATTTTTGTACTCAAATGTTTTTGTGATTGTGGGAAGTTCCCAAGCTTCAGTCATTGCCTTTACTTCTTAGTTTGGAAGTTTCTCTGATGGTGTTCAATCTAATACAGTGCCTACCCCTGACAATTTGGAGTCCACAGTTGGCTTGGAACAAACCCACCTGGTGATGGACAATTTCTTAAATGTGAGTGTACTCAGGATTTCTATTCTGTTGCTTCTCATGTAATGTTTTGGAGGTTGTTTTCAGAAGACATCATGTCAGGAACCGGTACAATTGCCTCAAATGCCCCAAGTGGAAGCTAAGCATCTGTACAAGTGACTGCATGAAAGACTGAATATAAGATACTTTCAAGTTTTGAATTATACTTGTTTCACAAGGATTTTCAGTCAAAAAATACGATAGCACTGGAATTTACAGAGATACAAATTAGGTTGAATTGGAAAAAATATTCTATTCAAATGCCTTCAAGACTTGTGCAGTAGAATGGAGGTCAGTGAACCCAAGAACTATGATAAAGTACTCAACAGATACCTTAATCATAGAACTGTTTAGGTTGGAAAAGACCTTTAATATCATCAAGTCAACTATTAACCCAGCACTGCCAAGTCCACCACTGAACTATGTCCCTAAGAACCATGTTTACAGGTCTTTTAAATACCTCCATGGATGTTGACCCCACGCCTTCCCTGGGCAGCCTGTTCTAGTGCCTGGAACCCTTTCAGTGAAGAATATCCAATCTAAACCTCCCCTGATGCAACTTGAGGCCATTTCTTCTCATCCTGATATTAGATACTTGTATCATTCTTGTGTGTTGCATCTACAACAGTATGGTTTCCCCGCAGCTTTCAAAGGCCCAAGTCATATTAAGTTACTAAAGCCAAATGGTCTGAGTGGTGCAAAACATAAACAGCTTTCTGGTATCTGATATGGAGATAAGAGTCTTGGCTTATGTCCCTTCCATCATCTGCAAGGACATGTAATACTTCTGCACTTGTACTTGCTGTTGTGTATTACCTGCACTGCAATAATATCCTAACACTCTCCTCCAAACTAGACCACATTTTGTTACAAGACACACAGCTTTGCACTCAACATTTTTCTGATGCATCAGTAAATATGTTATATTATCAAGCATCAAACTATTAAATTTAAAATCATAAGCTCAAGGCAAATGTTCTTTATGATCATAAAAAGTTAAAATAAGTAAGTATGGGAGAAAATACAAACTTTGAGGAATGTATGCTTTCTACCTTAATGCAAGGAGAATAAACTTCATTTTTGGAGAAAGATCAGTGCACGAACTTGTTTCCTTCTCTATCAGTATAGATCACATTCTTGATAACTAACATATCATAAAGAAACATTTTCTAGTCATGGTATGTTTCAAAACCAGGTTGACATGAACCAGAGATCAAACAAAATCTGTATACACGGACCTACTTTGAAAAAGCTAAGGATCTGTAGGGTGTTCAGATCATATAGTCTGCAGAAATTTAATTGGCATATTGTTGCTGTTTAACTTAAAATGCACAGCATAGCTACAGTATGGAAGATTATTAGAAATAACTGAGAAAGTAGGCTGTCATCCTAGAAAAGATAGTTTTAAATTAAGAGAATTATCTCTAGAATACATATGTGTCTTAAGCCTCACTACATCAACCCATTAATCATACCGACTGGACCCCATGTACTTTGTATGTGTATCACACTGCTGCTTTAAATACTGTTTATGTGGCTGAGTTGCTTTATTCCACCTTCATCAGTATAAGTACAGTAATTAGGACTGACCAGGGAAGGAAGAAAATAAGTGAGGAAGGTGAACTTTTTCTAGGAATCTTGTGATGAGCATTTCAAAGACAACAGTAGCTAAAGCATTTGCTGCTTTTTTTTCTAAAGAAAATGAAGTGGACACAAAGCCAAGAAAACAAATTTCTCTGGGAAGGAATCAGATATATGATAGTAAGTGGTCATACTGTTGTTATCTCCTTACCTCTTGCCTACTTTTCAAAACGTTGTTTGCCAAAACAACAAAACACATTTGAACAGATATAAACTTTCTTGGAGAATAAAAATGCTATGTGTAAAACAAAATGTATTCTAAAAATTCATTCTCTATCATATCTGTATTTGCAAAACTCACAAATTTTCTTCTGTCCCTTGAATATGGACAAATACCTCAGTCATATTAAGGTTTCTGTATAAATAGCTTTTCCATGATGAGAAACATCCTTTTTCCTGAGAATTACAATTTGTGGCTTATTCTATGGACCTTGTCTTCCCATAAGTGTATCTTCTTTCCAGTTTACTGAGTAGCAGCAAGTTAGAAGGATTTCACTTACAAACCTAACTCAAAGTCAACTGGTCTGCAAGTATTACTGAGGAATATCTATGGAACTGATGATTTGGAAGATGAGCACTTTGGATGTACATTTATTGAATGATTCAGAGTGATACATGAAGATTATTATGAGTAAATATTTTTAAAATTGCCAAAACTGTACACCAACTAAGTTCATAAGCAGTGTGTTCTCAATCATGGAATTACAGTTTCTAATCCAAAGCAAGAAATTTGGCTGGCAGGAAGCATTGTCAAAGGGTATAAACCATCAGAGCATCTGGAATTCAGATGTTAGCTATTGTATAATAGTATATATTGTTGATTCATGATAATTTGGAGCAAAAAGCTAATAAAATAACAGTATTTTGTTGAGATCTGACTTCAACAAAATAGCTCTAGCTTAAAAAACATCCATTCCCTTCCTACCTTTAAAAAAGTACAATGTTGGAACAGACAAGACGAAAATAGCCAGAAATTTTCCAAAACAGTGGTTGCGTATATAATTTTCAGGCTTATTTGTCATCTGTACAAAAGCAGACTCCACCAATACTATCAATTCTTTATGTTTCACTTTTAAGGGAAGCAGCAATGACTTGCCTCCTAGGAGGTACACTCCAAAAGAGCAAATATCACCACAGCATTAATCTCATTTTCTTTCCTTCTGCATATATGTCTCATTTTATCAGCTGAGCCCATGATTTAGATACAGGAATTGAAAAGTATTAGCTATCTGAACTGTAAAATCTATATTCAATATTACATTATCTCTTTTGTCTATGTGCAAAATTGCTAATGTCTCTAAATAGCATATGACATAAAATAAATGTTTGTACATGATAAGATTTGCTCAGGGTGGAGTTGTAAATGTGGAATGTGCTTGTTTTGCTAATTTGAAGCACGATACTAATACTATACATAATGAAAATAGTCGATGATGGTTAGTCTTTGCCTGAGGGGTTCAATAGGAGGAGTTCCTGTCTTAAAAGTATAAAAAAAATTTAAAAAAACCTGTATGGGTAAAAAATTAAAAAAGGAAACACATGTAAAAAAGTACAGAAAAGAATGCTTTCCCCACCTCACCATGAAAAAAGCAATAGTGATAAAAATATTTTAATTTAGCCACATAAAATTCAAAGTTCAAGAGCTAAACTTCCTGGAGCTGTTGAGGGCACAGCAAGAGCAGGCTGCTGGCTCAGCCCTGGGGAGCAGTGCCTTGTATCAGCTCGGGGAGATCCCCTCCGGCTGACATGCAGAGCAGTATTGCCAGGTCCCAGCGGGAGCCGCGTTTAGCTCTCTTAAGACCTAATCTTGCAAACACTTATGCACGTGAGTAATTTCAGCTGCCACAAACTAAGTTATTCACCTGTTTAAAGTTTTTGCAAGGGTGGTGCAACATCCGGTCCACATTTGTAAATACTAGCCAACATGAAAATGGAAGAAAGTTCCCTTTTCCTCATTCAGGCAACTTAATTTTTGCTGTATTTTTATTTGTATTTTATTTGATTGGAAAAGATTACAGCTGCAAATATTTTTTTAATTATCGAATCTTACAATTTCTTTAATAAATGAGTAATTGAAACCATCTCAGGCAATGGTAAAAATCATGCAGTTCAGGGGTTGCCTGTGACTTTAGACCTTTTAACATTTCAGAGTGATTTCTGCCATGAGGTAGGGTGCTTTTTAGACCAATGGTTTTGTCATGCCTCTGAAATTGTGGATAAAGCCAAACGAAGTCAAGAAAAGACACCACTGATTGTCAGATCACTTATGTCCTACTTTTACGCATTTAATTTGTTTGTAGCTGATTTGTTCAATTTGTAAGTTCTGGGGAAAACTGAATCATCTAACAGCTCTGTATTTAGCAAGTGTGAGTATTATTCTGTTATCATACGGATCACTGACCAATGTCTGGTGTTCATGATTTTCTAGTTGCATTGCTCCAGAACATGCAAGTTTATGACTTAGTATGTGATCTCCATGAGCTGGAAAGACTCAAAACATATGGCAGATCAGATGTTAGGCTTCGGGAAAATCAAAAATTAAACTGTCTCAGAGCAGTTGAAAGACTGCTTTGCTATATATTTTATGTGATTTGTGTGTGTGTTGAGGGAGATGTCACCTAGGGAAAAGAATCGAAGAAAAAATAGCTTTAAAAAATGAACTGTTTGTATTATGGCTTTAAACATTAAAGTCTGGTCAGCTAAAAGCAGATGTTGTGAACTAAGATGGAAACTTGCCTGAGGCCAGAATCGAAGAAGGCATTCTTTAATAGTAAGAAGGAAAAATGCTTTCTGGTTTCAGAATTTATTACAAGCAAAAAATGAGTGCTTACTGTATGCTTATAAGCACAAACGTTTCCCCACTTTTATTCAGATTACTGAATAATGTTGGTGGCTTCAGAATTCAATTGCAGACAATGGGTTTATCAGAAATCCTAATTGTACTCTAACCTTTTTATCATAAAATCATTTGTTATTCTGTGCTGGCCAAGATCCTGTCATGTTGGATGTACGAATGAAGTGCTTCTCACCTTTGGCTGTCTGCCCAGTAATTAGTTGGGGAGGTGGATTAAAGCATCTAAACATGTGGTGTAAATTTTGGAATATTATAATATGACACAATTTGATGCAAGTATTTTTTAGGTAAGAATTAATAAAGGAAAGACCTCATATATACTGAATCGTAAAAATGAGTATAACCTTTCTTGCACGCTTTTAATTGACCTGGGCTTGTATGGCTTGAGCAAACACACATTATGTAAACATGCAATGTCTAAGAATTTGAAATGGAAAGTTAAAAATTAATCGGTATTTTCAAGAAAGAAAAACAAAAAAGTTGATTAAATAAAAATTATTTATGTTAAAATCAATCAATATTTGAGAAAATTTTCTTTTCATCTATTTATGTATGAGGAAATACATATTTACAGTAGCTGCCTCCACAGTATTTGTTGAATGGCATGAAGCTTTGAACCAGCTTAAAATTTAGACTGAGACAGTTCCGCAATTTATTTAAAATTTACTAGTTCAAAAGCTATGCTCTAATGGCATGTCCAGGATTATAAATTGCAATATATCTGTGAGGGAAAATAAAAAGCAACTTACTACTGCATTTTACAAATACTTTATGTGATATTGCTTCAATTCATAGAATTTGAGGCATTTTGTTGCTCCAGTTCATCAGCAAGGAAAAAAATTTGCAAAAATCCACTATAAAGTATATTAACGATCAATATTTTCCATATATTTTTTTCTTTCTGCAGGGATCATTTTGCTAACAGAGTCATATGGCTCAGGAATCAGCTGCCTTTTCTAGTTTATACCAGAGTCAAAGTGAGTAAGGACTTTCCAAGAGAGTGTAATTCCCATGTTTGGACAAGCTCTAAATATTGGACCAGTGGAGTCTCTCCACATTCCTCTTTGACAGTTTTTATGGGGAATTTAGCCCCATCCCTTCCTATCGCTTCAGGATTTCCGAGTAGCGGGTCTGTCAGGTGCTGCGGCCGGGCCGCCCCTCAGAGAGAAGGCAGCTGGCGCGGAGCGGGCCTGTCGCCCTCCATTTCGCGCAGGCGGGAGCCCTCGGCCCCCGAGCGGGGAGGGAACAGGGAACGCCGGCGGGAGCTCTCAGCCCCCGAGCCGGAGGGGACGCCGGCCGGGCCCCGCACACTGCGGAGGGAGGCGCGGGCGGCCATCGCCGCTTCCCGCCGGCCCGGCTGAGGCGGTTTCTCCACGCGGCCTCACCGCGGCCGCCATTTTACACGGTACTGGCGGCGGGAGGCGCTGTCGGTGAGGTGGGAACGGCGCTCGCAGGTTCTGCTTCCACAGTGAAGGGACAGGAAGCCTGAGACTCTGAGGAGCTCGCAGGGCCCAGGAAGGAGTGCAAGTGAGCTGGGGATGTCCTCTGACGGGAGTGCGCAGTCGCGGGTTGTTTGGGTCAGCACTCCGGAAGGTTGCGAGCTTCACCTTGTGCCCCGGGAGAGAGCACTGAGGTGATCTGAGGAAAGGACTTGGCTTAGGAGGAAGATGAAAAGTAAAGGCGCTTCAAAAGGGAGCAAAAGCCCTTGTGGCCTGTATCGTTTGTAGTGAGGTGTTTCTTAAAGCAGATATATAAGAGGTCTTTGCTCACAGGATTTGGCAAACAGCTTTTTGTAAATGTGAATCAATGGTCCCTGCTGCTCCTGCAAACACCTACTCCCTCATTCTGCCACCTGGAATATGCATTTTACCTGTGCAGTCAAACACCATTGAGCATATGGAAAGGATCCCTTTATTTCTGTCCATTGTGGGGACATTTTGGGCTCCTCCTTACCATCACCACCACACCCTGGCCTTTTTTGTTTTATTCTTTCTTCTTTTAAAAGTCCGAGAGACTTTTCATTATTGCTTGTCTGGAGATTTTGAGAGGGATGTCCCAGCTTACATCCTGTGAGCAGCTGGATGAATGCAGAGCTGCATAAAGGAGTGCATCTCTTTCAGATTTCCATAATCTCGTAGAATGACCATGACATCTAATTTTTATTTATATTATCAAGCAATTGGAATTAATGGAGCTGATCAAAGAATAAATGACATATGGAGAGCAGGGGCCATAAAGATCTGAGAGATCAAATACTGTATATAACAAAGACTGTTTGAGGATGGGAATCATAAATCTGAACTACTTTAAGTGGAAGTTGCATAATCATAGATTGGCGATTCCCCACCTGAGATAGGAAAGCCATTTCATACTGGTATGCAGTGTTTGCAGCTCTGCTGATGGAGCAGTGGTTATTCAGTTGGATAAGCACCAGCATGGATTATTACTACTTCAATAATAACACCTTGATAGTGTTCCTGATAGATGCTTTCTGCTGCCCCTACTGCTGCCAAGCCTGAGAACTCCTGCTTTAGATTACTGACATTAAAAGCACGCAAAAGCATGGTGGCAAAATTAACCACCTTTGTTAGATTTATCAGTGTGATTTCTAAATTCTAGATTTAATAATGTGAAGGGGAAAGTGGCAAAACCTGGCAGAGTGGGAGTGGCAAAAATTGGCAGAAGTGGTATTGCAAACTCACTCTGTGTAAAAGAGGCATTGACAGATTACTTGTTTGAAGTTCTTCAGTGTTCACAGACAGTTTTGATTACATGCTCTATATTCTCCTGGTATTGTGAAATGTTTTCTGTTTTAAATTTGAAGCATCTCTTTGGAATATTTGAAGTTTTACAGATTCTGTAAAAGAAAAATATGTTTTAAATTTTTGATTCACAGCTGACAGTACACAGTAATTAAGTAAACCTGAGTCTTAATTGCAAAGCACTCTTAAAGATTCTTTTCATGTGTTACTAATGAGATGCTGGAGTACAAAAGAAGTGTTGCCTTTGGTATATCTCTGTAGGTAAAATAGATAGCTTTGCTTTGTTACCTTATCTCCAGAGTTGGCCTTTGTTGGACTTTATAAGCTTCATTTGGCATTTTACCATTTGTTTTAGTGAATCTAAGATTTTTGAGTCAAAAAATAATCTCTCTAGTATTCTTTTAGTAAGATCTTTGCTTTTTAAACTTGTCCTCAAGGAGAATTAAGAGCTGTGAAACTTCTCAACATGAATGCATAAAGAAAATATGTCTAATGTCTACAGTTGGTGCTAAATGAAAAACATTTAAATTAGGTGGAGTATTTTTAAGACTGGTGTATATTATAAATAGTTTAGAAATAATCTCTGCTTCTGATGTTTTAGAACAAACCTGTTAACAACATTAAGGAGTTGGGTCTGTACTCCAGTTATCCAGGTAAGCAATTTGCATGTAGGTTTAAAAAAATCTTGTTTTCTTTTAAATTAAAATAATTGTTGACTTTTTTAGGTAACAGTATAATTTTATTTTGCAAAAGGTTGATAGACTGTAATCATAAGACATTGTATTTTTCCTTCAGAACAGAAACAATCTGAGAAAAAAAGTATATAGTCTGCAGTTGTATAAAACAATATTAGCATTATTTCTAGAAATTAAATACTTTAACATAAACTTTATCGTAATCTTCAGTCCTACCCACTTTTCTCCTACAGACACGTAGTAGTGTAAAGGTTGTTTAAAGTGCTGCCCTATGGAATTTTTTAGTCATAAGTAATAGGAACCATATTTTATCAGGACAGAGATTCTCTGTTTGAAGAAGAATTAAGGATGCAGGCAAAATCTCTAAAAGAAAACAATCTAGAAAATATTGACACTTACAACTAATAAACTTCCTATTGCTTTATACAGGTTCAATTCTTGTAATTCCAGTTTTACAGTTGCTTGTGCTGCCCTTTGCAAATTAAGAGACTTCACATTTGATCTAAAAATGTTCAACTCTGCAGACATGGTCTTTCCACTGGAAAATTTATTTTATGAAAGACCAGATATGAGACAAAGGTAAAGCTTTATTGTTAGACATATATAATTCTACAAGATTTTCCACACTCTGAATCATTTTACAGTAGTATTCTTGTGACTCACTTTTTTGTCTACTGATAGAAATGTGGGACTAGAAATTTCCAGATTCATGACCCATACTTTGAAATGTCTCCAAGCACATTGAATGATGCAGGTGTATCTTAGGGCTGTAACAAATAGAGGTTAGCAGAAGTTTTGCCTCTTTAATTTTATGTGACTAAAAATCAAATTAATTGAAGAATATTTTGTAGCAAGAGAAACAGTAGGTTATTTATAATTAGTGATTTTGAGCTAGATGTTGTGGAGGGTGCTTACAGAATGCTTTTACCTTACATTTGTGTGTTAAAAATAGGTATCTAGAAAATGAAGAGCCTAAGACTTGGTTTATTGCACCTGCTCCAGCTATTGCTGAAATTCCAGCTGCAGAGGAGTTACAGAGGGAACTGGAAAAAAAGTCAGCCAACACTCATATGGGTAAAATATCATAGAATATAATCACGGAATCATTGGAAAGGTTGGAAAATACGTTTAAGGTGATCAAGTCCACCCGTAAACGTAACACTGCAAAGTCCGACTAAACCATAATATTTGACATTCATTTGAAATTACTTAACAAATAATATGTGACAGATATTTCCTCCTCCTTTTCTGTGAAATATGAACTATTCTAGGTATGCAAGTATAGACATAGAATGTATTTTAGTGGAGAATGGTGGTGTTAGATGTATTTGGAGCATTAACAGTCCTCTTTAGGCATATACAGGCCACAAGTTTACTGTGCAGAAGTGGGCATGGTCAGAAGTACAATCAAAATTTTAGTTACTCCACATTGTTTCACGAAGCACTGTAACACAGTGGGAAGGGCTGTAAGAGCACAATGTTAACACATGGATCTGATGACCTGTCTCTCACCCAAGGTACAGAGTTTATATGAAACTAACTTTTTTCTTCCCTTTTGGGGCTTTTATCAAATTGCTGTTCAGGAGGTGAAATTTGAATCTGGTCATTAATTGCTGCGAAGTGGCATATTCCTCCCATCTAGACACTCGGAATCACCCTAAGGAAATTTATTTCAAAGCATTTTGTTGCTTTATCTCTATCAACCAGATTTCTGCATTTTTTAGCTGCTGTGCTCATTTATGATATTCTCTATTTAAGAATTGTTTTAAAACAGAAGGTGGTTTGGGTTTTTTTCTACTTTAAGCACAAGCAATTCCATTAAGAGCTACTTTCTCAAATAAGCCTTCTGGTGTTTGTAGAATTAGAACTGTTGTAGTTGTATCACAAACAGGGCATTGTAATTTGAAATTTTGAGATGGATAACATTGAAATTAATAGACTGCGGAATAGAACTGTTTTGTTATCTTGTTTGGTTTAGTTGCTTATTTCTGCTCCTGCCTTTGCCTTCCTTTTGCCAACAGCAATGCTTGTTGATCTGGTCTGCCAGATCAGGACACCGATCCTACTGAGAACTGACCTTGCAAAATGTGGTAATTAACCAAGAGGGCTGTGAGAGCAGCCTGTCACCATCACTGGTACCAGTTCTGACTATTGAGACTGCAGCGTTTATCTCACAGCTGTTTGTACCAGGAACTTCAAGCTTGGTCATTGTGTCATTTTAAAGACCATCTTTATTCTGGGATGGGGTGAAGAGTTCTGTCCTACAAACTACTTTGTAGTTCTGAGGAACAGTTTTGCTCCTTTACTTTGTATAGGAAGCAAAGAAAGTCACCCTAATTTTATAACTTTTTAATTGACAGCAAATACATTACATTCATTTACATGAGTCAAAATATACACTAAAGTTCTTGCAATAAGATAGAAATATCAGTTCATATAACATATGTAAATTTGGCTGATACTGTTTGGAAAATATTTGATTGAATGATTATGAATAACAATATGAATGTTAATAGAAATACAAATTTTTTTTTGTAGGAGGGAGAAACCACCAGAAGTTTATACAACAATGTAAGAGTAACACTGAAAAAGTAGAAGACAAATCATCAGCACCTGTTCCTTTTGGCATAGCCTCTGAAAAAGAAATGCTACAGTTAAGTCTAGGAGAAAGAGAGAAAATTAGTTTTCAGCATGAAAATCTGAAAATAATTTCATCATTTCTCTCTTCTGATGAAGATAAATCTAAAAGAGGAATAGAGTTTTCTCAGCAACCTGGTGCAAATTTTTCACTAAATAAAGTGTTAAGTAATTTTCCAGAAAACAGTGATGATGATGATGATGATGATGAGAGTGTCCATTCAATGTTAAGAAAAAGGTATATATCTAGTCAACTCTGATAACTTATCACTGTCAGAATGGTATTATTATTTTAGATTAATCTGTTTAACACAAAGTTTTGGATCCTTCAGTTGAAGGTACTCTTTTCCAGGGCTCCAGACACTAATTCTCTTCAGTATAAGGAAAAAAGATGTTTCTTTTTGTCAATATTTTAGTACTTTAATTAAATGTGACCTGAGCTCAGCCTCTTTCATGAGAAAAGTAAGCATGAGATTTGTTGCTTAAGTTTTAAAGAAATTGTTAGATAACAAAGATTTTGCAAAATACTACTCTGAGTTCTTTATCTGCATGGTAACAAGCAAGAAGGCAAAGATCACTTGCGTTTCAGAACAGTGGTCAGCCAGTCAGCAGTAAATTCCTCAAGTAGTTCTCAATGTGATTTCAGTGCTACCTGGGAGGAGAGGTTTCCTCGGAACCTGTATGTCTCTATTGGTTTTAATTATGCAGAAATTCGAAGTTAATCTGCTATTGGGAGTCAGAGCCTAGCTGGACAGGCAGTTAATTCTTTCAGGTTCTTTCTGGAATGAAAGTAAAGTTAAAATGTATCTTGAAAGAGGTTTTTATGTCAGATCAAATAAAGTTAGATACAATTTTATTATTAGTGTATCTTATTAGTTCTGCTTCTAATGCAAACATACATATTTTCCAAATATTAGACAAACTGTGTAAAATTACAACAAACTAATGAAAATTCTGGATCTTTTGCAGCTTATTTAAGAAGTCTGGTTATCCATACAAAAATGCAGAATTTAAAGCTAGTTCTGTTGATGTGAAAGAAATTGATACTTGCTTAAATACAAGTGAAAATGTGAAAGAAGTGAGAAAAGAAGGTTTATGGAAAAATAATCATCATGCTTCAATAACTAAAGACTCAGATTTTACTTTGCATAGGGTAAATAATGAGGACATTGTGTCTGAAAATGGAATTAAATTTCAATCATTTTCTAATGCTTCAGAGATTCTGGATATGACAGGTAATTATTTTTACTCTATTTTAAGAAAAATAGTCTATAGTCTGTCTTTGGTGTATAACAAGAATGGATATCCAAGTTTTGGGGTAGAGTGAAGAACATTTTCTCACCAGCTCAAGGTGAGATAATTGGCTGAAATTGATAGAATGTATTGCAATTCTGTGGAACTTAATTGCATTGTTAATATGAGCTGGCTCAACAATTTATGAAGAAGATTCACCGTTTCAGAAGTCCAAGTCATGTAAACCTATTTGAAAATGTCACTTCACATCAGTCCTCTAAGCAATTTGGAAAAGAGCAGCCTCGTCCTTTCATATGGTAAAGTCTCATCTTCATTTGAAACCAGATATTGAAAATGAAATGTTTGTGATGTAGCTCGTACTTGTATCTTTGTAGAAATAGATGTTAAATAGGAGATATCTAGAAAATTAGGGGAAGTGCTTAGAATTCTGATGAAATGATAAATTATTGTTTTAGAAATAATTTTTGGTTTTTAATAGTTTTTAGCTAAGTATGGTTTATTTCTAGATTTTAAACTTTTTGGGACAGGGACTCACTGCATCTGTGGAATGTACCTTGTGTACCTGGCTAACTGCTTCAGAAATACAGAATAGAAAATTACTTCTAGCAGAAAAATGCAGGGCAGAGCTGTGGCTTAGGATGGGATTTGGAGACAGGTCAGGAATGAAAAGTATGATTCCTGTTTGATTGCCTTATTGAGCAATGGTAGTTAAATTTGTGGATGAGGGGAGAGCAGTGGATGTCATTTACTTTGCCTTCAGCAGGGGTGTTCATAGAATCATAGAGTGTTTGAAAAACACCATCTTCCACAACATTCTTGTGTCCAAGTTAGGACAGTAGGAGTGGATCGACCACTGCATGGGTCTGAAAATGTTTGGCCGGGCTCAAAGGGTGGTGGTTACTGGGTCACACTCTGCCCATGTGCCTGCTACTAGTGCAGTACTGCAGGGGTCTCTCCTGGAGGAGGGATCTGCCAGGGATCTCATGAAAACCAGCAGGAACAAATGCACAGTCCTGCTGCAGGGAAAGAGAAGAACCCCTAAGGTTCCCCTGGGATGGTTTGACTGGAGGCAGCTCTGTGGAAAAGTGCCTGGGGTCTGGTGAACAACTTGCTGAACGTGAATGATCAGTGTGCCCCAGCAGTAACAAAGGCCAACAGCATCCTGGGCTTCATTAATGGGAACAAAGCCAGAAGGTTAAGGGAAGTGATTATCCCCTTCTACATGCTACACTACATGCTGCGTGAAGTCTTGGGTCTCTGGTACATGCAAGACATCCTTGAGTGAGTTCCGCACAAGGCCACCAAGATGGTCCTTTCATTTGAAAGGACCTCCCTGTCCTATCCTGTCAGCTCCTTCTGTATCACCTAGACCTTGCTGTAGCCTTGGAACTCCTCGCAGAACACATAGCTTGAGGTCAGGAAAATATTTTTCATGGTTATTGATTGAAAAAAGGTCTGATTTTATAAATTTACTATTTCTATTTCTTTAGGAACTACAGAAAGAAAATTGGAAATTTTGAGGGCTGTTACAGAAATACGTATCCTTGTATTTGCTCTGTCTGATTTACTGATTTTATTACAATGCTTTTACCTTTACAAAATTGTAGTGTTTAATTTGTAGCCATTGGGTATTCGTGCATTACATTGTAATAGTTTCTATTTGTAACATGATGCTGGGAATCGAATGGTAAATAGGTGCTTATCCTTTGGACTTCAACATATAGAATGAAAATAAGGCAACTTACAGATCATTCATTCCTAAGAAAACTTGTTCATATTTAAAACATTAACATTTAATCCTTAAAACTTTATTTTTAAAATGTAAATTTTTAATTTGCATAATATATATTTCACGCAAGATTTTATATGCAAACATGCATATACACAGGTATCCCCATACACTTTAAGTAAAGGAAAAGTGAATTATTATTTAGAAAATAAATATTAGGAAAACTGAATCTTACTTTCTATCCTGTTTTCTCAGGAGAAAATGAACTTCATGTATTCTTTGTTGGACTGTACTTATGTTGTAGTGTGCCTATGGTATATTGCCATTCTTTAAGCAGATTTTACCATAGTTTTCCTCCTTCCTGGCCCTGTCTTGAACACATAACATGATCGACCATTCATCTGTCTCTGTCAAACTTTTTTTTTTTTACACTTCCTTTTGAATATTTTGTTTCTAGTAACCTGTGAAGTGGTAGGTTAAATATCAGGATTAGGAAATGTCTAAATTTAGGCATCTTAAATTCATGTTAATAGCTTTAAAAAGTGTCCTAATTTTCAAAATTAGTAAGGACTCAGTTGTTCTGAATTGGCCAATCACAGATCATTAGTGCTCTGCATTTTGAAAATAGTTCCCTTACTTAAAGAGGAAGTTTAAATAGTTGTTTTTTTTTTTTAAATCCCCATTTTCTTTAGTCTGATGTTACTTGCTTAACTTTACTCCTTTTAATGTTTAAGTGCTTTTATTTCTTGCTTTACTGCTTTATCTTTTCCTCTTTCTTTAGTCATTTAATGTAACATCAACCTGAGGCCTCAGCAGTTCATAGTTCTTGTTACTGTTGGTGTCACGTCTGGCTGCATGTGCATCCTCAACCTAATGAGGTGGTCACAGTTGGTGTGCAAGTCCAGACAAGGATCAACTCACTCATTTGGATTTGTAACATAACAATAGTCTCTTTTCATCTTATGCATGTTTTAGATAAGAATGTTGTTGTCTGAAGAACACACATAATTAGTGACTGAAAAATATCTTTAAACCCACAGTACTAAGTGATCATAGATGAATTTCTTTGCTACTGTTATGACTGAACATAGAATATTATGCTAATTAGTGTTATATTATAAATATTATCTGGCCATTGGCACCTTAAATAGGCTAAGAGCAGTGTTCTGCTTGCTCTTGTATCTGGTTTGTCTCTTGCAGTTTCACATTCCATAATTGTATGCTGTGCCAGGGAGGAGGTTCTTGAGTATTGGTATAATCCTGAGGCCTCTCAAATAGGTCATGTTTTTTAAACTGAAGTAGAATATATGTCACACCAAGAATCTAAATGAAGACTACTGAATCATTTAATAGGTTACTTTTAGACAACTTTTTACAAGCCTATGAAATATTGCTGTATATGTTTTAAGTTTGCATTTAAATTACAAGAAAGAGATGTATTTACAGTTCTAAAATAAAATTTATAATTTTCACTCAAATGTTTTAAATTCCTTAATGCTGTCAAGCAACCCAATTTAGAAGTATTTTTAAGGAGTTCCCATATTTTAACTATGCACAGTCTAAAGCTTTGGATGATGTAAGTATAGAACAGTAACTGTGTCTGCAAGTAGTACTTTGTAGATAAATATATGTGATAATTTGATATTCAGAACATAAAAGGGATTGAAAAACTGTAATATATCTAGAACCTCTTCCTGGAATGGTTGATCAGGGCTGTGCCTAGCTGGGACAAGAGATGAGAAGAACTTTTAAAAATTTTTTCTCAGCGTAAAATACATTTGTGTGAAGGTGTGGGTTATATTTGTATTTATGTATGCAGATTAGTAATATTTTGTTAATGATTTTCACAGGAAGATTAAGAAAAGCAGAACGTTAGAGAAGGTTGTCCTTTTGGAGAAGGGCCGTTTGTCCATGCCCCTCTTATCAGTTATGCTCTTTCTTTAAAACCTTAAACTTATTTGAAAGGAAAGCTGAGAAGGCTTTTATTATAGCTGTTGCAAAGAGGACATATCAGAGTTCCATCAGAGTCTTCAACAGAGCATTTGGAATTTTTATTCAACTGTAGGAAAATCCCAGCGTCATTCACAAATGTTTCTAAGCATGTTTCTAAGCTACTTTTGCTGTTGCAAATGTTTTTTTTTAATTTTGTATTCACCAGGTAATGTGTTATAAAGAGAAGGATTTTAAGAATGATACTTACGTGAGCAGAATGATCTTGTATTTAAATGATATGGAGAACTGTATTTTCCCCATTTTGCCTTACATTTTTAGTATTATGCATAGATTTGGAATATTTTTCCTTAGTTCCAAATTTGTGTTTATTTTCTGATGAGAATTAGACATTGACCTGTAAAATAATTTTCTGTGACTCTTTGTTCTTAGAATAAAGAGAAGCCACAGCTGTAAGCAAGATTTACTTTCATGAAAATTGCAAAAAAGTTATTGGGGCAATAGTTATTTTTTAATTTTTTTTTGTTTTGTACAGCTCATGTATTAGTACTCCTAAATAGAAACTTTTTTATAAGTACCAATAAGGACGACGTTTGTTTAGCACTCATGTGTATGACATGGTGTTGTTAAAAAAAGTCAAGAGAAGTTGGCATTTTAAAAAGATAATGAGTGTGCATGTTTTTTAAATTGGTTAAGGCTTAAAAATTCAACTTGGTAGCAACTGTGATTCCAAGAAGTTGCAAGCACTCAACTTGGTAGAATTTCTCTGATTGATTCACAGTGAATGTTACAAAGGATTACTTAATAAAAATCAGGGTAAATTTTGTATTCATACAGCATTCATACTTTATTGGAGGTTTTTTTTGAGCATTGGAGAACTGGCAATGGTAAATGAAGAACACAGGTAATTCCTGCAACTGTTCAGCAGTACTGTCAGTGTCAGTCATTGCTACAGTTATATATAAATCAATTGCTGGATGATTCCTGTTTGTCCATGTGAGCTCTTAGCAATCATAGAATATTTTTAGAGCATTAACAGCTAGAAGGAAGGAAAAAAGAGTGAGAATAGTAGAATGCATGAGGAGTTGGGAGGGAAGGAAGGAAGCCAGGAAGGCTGCACAGAGAATGCTACAGGGAGGAAGGGTGACTGAGTGAGTGAATGACACTGTGGAGAAGGAAGGAAGGTAGAATCGACCTTATCAGAGGAAACTGAGGGAACCTGACATGGACATACCTGGCTTCTAAGATGGTGGAGGATAGAATGTGTGGGAAGGAAGCACAGTCATGCAAAATTTTGATTTGTTATTGAAAACTTAACATTCTGTTTAAATTATTTATATTCCAGTGTTGAAACTCTGAATGCAGATCAAATTACAGAAGGCAAACAAATTGTATTTTGAATTTGAGCACAAGATACTTCTTTCTGATGAGCCCATGTTTGATTGCAGGTGGACATCGGCGGTGATTCTGTATTAATGCCATCTAATGCTACATACTGGGTTTGTTTGTCACAGAGTGGCAGACTTGATTACATAAAAGCTTAGGTGAACAGTATCTCATTTACATTTCTGTGGCAGATGTGTAGCAGATGATGTTTCTTTTGCTGTAACTTCTCATTGAACACAAAAATTTTTAGAAGGCTACATATATCAAAGTAATAATAATTTCCTTGTGTCATTTTCCCTTAGACAATGCTTTTGGGATGTATGAATAGATACTGTAGATAGCTGTGTTATATTTACTACTTTGCAATTCTTTCCCAGCTTTTATATACAGATAGGAACTTTGTGATTTGTGCTCCGACTGGCTCTGGAAAAACTGTAATGTTCGAGCTAGCTATTACCAGATTACTCATGGAAGCCCCACTGCCTTGGTTAAATATTAAAGTTGTTTATAGTAAGTATTATGCAGCTGTAAACATTTTGGTGACAGCAGTAGAAACTGTCATTCTGTCAATGTAGAGATCTGGAGGGAATGCATTAAAAATATTGAAATTAAATATATTAAGAAATTGTGACCTACCTGATTCTTTAAAAAGTTGTTTCCTTTTAGTGTTTATTTGTGATACCATTGAAAACTATTATTAGTATTTAACAGCGTTGTGTAATTGTAGTGTTCAGCATTGCCTATACAAATAAAAGTTAGAAAATCTTGTAAGCAGTTTGTCCTCCAAGAGGGCAAGATATACACAAAACAGGAAGAAGGAAGCAAAGGAAACTAAACCAAATTCTTAGTGCATGATTTCTGGCTCTGCCAGTATCTTTTGTATGCCTCTCTGTTGCTCTGAGATGAGGATCAAATTTTCCAGTATTTGCTTACCAGATGAGGTTTCCTGCTAACTGCTGCTTTGTGTATGGTAGCTCAGAGGCAACAGAACTGTGGTCTTCATGACTTTAATTAATCTGTATAGGAACTGATGAAAATTCTGGGAGATAGGCACAACAATTAAACCTTTTTTCTCTCCTTCCTGGAGAACTGAGTTTGTATCATGTAAATTGGTTTAAATTGGTGGGTTTATCCCAGTTTTAATTAATTCTTAGTGATATGTTTGTCAGTCTTGCTATTAAAGGTTTCATCTTTTTATTTACAAAAGTTTCATCCTTTTTTTTCTCTAATTGCATTGTGTTCAACTTCTCACACTAAAACAACGCTAGCTTTAGAGTTTACTGTGTATTGTAAACTGATCTTTATAAACAGGCATGTTACAGCTTCTCTGTCAGGAGGTGGAGGTTGAGCCTATCGGTGTAGGGTGATAGGTTCTAATTGCCTTGGTAGAATTGATACATGTTGGCTGGTTGGAAATTTTGGTAAGTTACCTGCTAGTGGAATTAGACCTGCTGACCCTTCCAGGTTCGACAATGATGGAGAAGGAGATGTGTCCGTTTTCTGACTGTTGGAATGGAGGTGGCAATGAGATTATGTACTACTGGAGTGAGCACTGGTACCTGGTTCCTCAGGGGCCCCATGTATTGAATTGTCTTGCAGTAGTACTGTCAGAGTTGTTTCACAGTAGCTTTAACATGGGAAGGATTGATGACCAAAGTTCCAGAAGCAATCACTAGCTTCTCGCATTCTTGCATTGCAAAAGATGATTAGCTTTGCAATTTTGTGAGTTACTTGCTGGTAGCTTAATCAGATTTCTGTAGCTAATTATTGCCCCTGCTTTATAAGCCACTGATACTCTCATGAGATTTTATACCTCTTTCTGAAGCAGCAACTGGTTCTTTCAATCTCTTCATCTTAGGGATCACTTGTGAGCTAATATGGATAAGTCATTCATATTCCAATGGCTCTAGCTAGCCTAGAATGTAATCACTGCAAGATCTCTTTTACTATGACTGTTTTTAGGTCATGCACAGATCATTTCTTTAACTTAAATCACTGCATTTTCCATATAGATTACCCATCCAGTATAGACTTACATGTGTTGCTAATATCAGGCCTTGTTGGGAATTACACCTGATTTCCAGAAAAAAAAAAGAATCTGCAAAGGTACAGTATGTATGCTCAGAAAACAGAAGTATGAAGAAATAGATTGTTTTAGGAGTCTGTTCATGAGGACCAGCATGAGAACTGCTGCCTGGTGCATTAGCTGCTACCTGCTGTGTTAGCTACTTGGTATGACCCTGACTACACTTAACTGTACATTTGATTTAAATAGACTTTGATTTCTTCTGGTATTCTATCTCCTGCTTTTGGATGGTCTCTCATTTATGACCCTTTTCTCTCTGAATACAGATACAGAGTGCTCAAATAATTCATAATCGGAAAAGGTTGGTATTTGTATGATCTTCCATTAGAAAGGATGTATCTCCTCTCTCTTCTTGTCTATGAGGAAACCTTTGATAGCTGAATGATGGTTTCCATGTGTTACTGCAAAAAAAAAAAAAAGGATTAAGAGACAGCATAAATAATCTTAATTAAAGGTTTCTGTTTGCTCATGGGAAGGACTGGGGCCCAAAGCTCAACATTGATTTGCCTACATGGAGTAGGATAATAAGGACAATAACACCAGTTACAAATTTTATGGTTCTGGAAGTGAAGCTGAAAATTAGGGAAAATAAATTCAAGAAGGCATCCTAAAAAAGTATGCTTTTGGCTTCTTTAGCAATACAATTGAAGATTTGGTTTTCCTGATGTAATTTTCATTATTTTGTGTTATTTTTAGTGGCTCCAATAAAAGCTTTATGCAGTCAGCGTTTTGAGGATTGGAAAGAAAAATTTGGACCTATTGGACTCACCTGCAAGGAGCTGACAGGAGATACATTGATGGATGATTTATTTGAAATACATCATGCTGATATTATTATCACTACACCTGTAGGTTTCAATCCCACTTCTTACAAGGACTCACAAAAAGCAACCTTCTAATTGTATGCTGTTCCTTTTTTTGAATATGTAGGAATTTTGTAGTCCTTATGCTTGCCTGCACACCACTGTGCATACTGTTAGTTCATATAAACAACAGTTACTAATACAGTCATGTGCCAGATGAAACATACATGGCATCAGCTTTAATTTAACTGATTCTGTTTAAAGATTTGTTAAACTTTAGGCATGTCTGCCTGGACTGTTGTTGTGGCCTATGTCGGCCTTTAAAACATCTTTCACCTTCTGTTGTTGTTTTGTGTTGTTGTTTTTTTTCTCCAAGGAAAAATGGGATAGCATGACTAGAAGATGGAGAGACAATTCTATAGTCCAGCTTGTACGACTGTTTCTCATTGATGAGGTAAGAAAAAGGATGGGGTTTTATGCACTGTTTTTGTATCTTTTGTGAAGATAGAAGGAAACTTAGAAAATACTAGATTTATTAGCACATGTGTAGATTGTAACTGGAGAAATACTTAGCAAGTCTTTTGAAATTTCTGCTAGGTTCACGTTATAAAGGATGAAAGCCGTGGCGCAACATTAGAAGTTGTGGTCAGTCGGATGAAGACTATTCAGTCTTCTCTTTGGCATCTATTAGAGAAGCATGACACTATTCCTCCCTTGAGATTTGTAGCTGTTTCTGCAACAATCCCAAACACTGAAGATGTAAGAGTTACCTTTGTGTTTTGATCAATGGAGTTGTATTTTTAAAATTTATCTGGAATTGCAATTTCAGATTGATTACAAAATTTGTAATTTCGAAGCTGTCAGCCAAAGACAGCTGTGAGGTTGATGCTACTGTAACAAATTACCTTCAGCCATATGGAACTATCAGCCAAGTATGGACATGCTTCAGTTTTAGATTTCTGTTTGTCATTTTTGCTTCTTAAGTACAAATCACAGCAGACTCGAGATCTCAGTCCAAGTTATATTGGTTCTATAGAAAGCAGAACCTCACCTGATTTTAGTGATAAAAGCAATGTTAAATGTGTTAATAGTTTATATGTGACAAAAAAGCTAAGTTAATTATTCTGTGATGCTGTTAGAGCAAGAGCATGATTAGAAGCAGAAATTTATAATTTCTGTTCTATGTCTTCTTTTTTAAAGATTGCAGAATGGCTTTCAGACAGCAAGATGCCTGCTGTATGTCTGAAAATAGATGAGGATCAACGACCAGTGAAGCTACGCAAAATTGTTCTTGGTTTTCCTTGCAGTGACAATCAGACAGAATTCAAATTTGACTTAACTCTTAACTACAAGATAGCTAGTATTATACAAACATACTCAGAACAAAAACCAGCACTTGTGGTAGAGCAGCTTTTTTTATTGCATTTGAAATTCTTTCTTTCTTAAAAGTGTTGATTCAAAAAAACCCCTTTCTTGTTTATAGTTTTGTGCCACAAGAAAAGGAGTACAGCAGGCTGCTTCTGTTCTTGCAAAAGATGCTAAATTTCTACTGAGTATAGAACAGAAACAAAGGTAGTTTTCTATTTGGATTGTTAATAAGTGTTTGTATATTTTATTAAACCTGTGACTTCTGTGAGGAGAGCTGTTGAGCTAATACCATTTCTAGAGGAGTGTGCAAAAAAATCATCTTCACAGTTGACATTCTTTTTGGTAAATTGGCACTCTTCTTGGGAAGTTTTATTTGCTTCTCAGATTTTTAGGGTACTTTTCACAAACATGAAGTTGTTTCTCAAAGCTGCTTTATAAACATAAAAACGTTAATTCTTACAGGCCTCTAAGGCATTGTAGTGCAAGCATTAAGTGTATGAATAGTTAAATTGGATGTGGTCTTACTAGTGTTTTAAGTCAAGCCATAAAATGTCTTTGTATTATCAGATACCTTTAATAAATACAGCTGTATTAATTATTATTTACTTTGGAGTTGCCTAATTATGGGAGCTGCAGAAGCTACCTCCTGATTTTGGACCTCAAACATGATCTTATTTGCCTTATGTGAACAACACATAAGGATTGTAGATTGTGACTTTGAAAGATGACTAGGCTGGAAAGGCTACAGTAGCTGCCCCAGAAAGTCAGTCTGTTCCCTCTGTGAAGATGGGAAAGTTGGTGGTTGAAAATACCCAAAGAATATATAGTTTTTAATATTATTTTTTTGTTTGTGTTGCATAGATTACAGAGGTTTGCAAATTCATTGAAAGACTCCAAACTGAGAGGTAAATATAACCTACTACTTCTCTGCTCTGTGAATGAATACTTGCTTGAGTAAACTTGGTTAAATGATGCATGTAATGATTTCATTGTCAGATCTTTTAATGTGTGGTGTGGCTTATCATCATGCGGGTATGGAGATCTCTGACAGAAAAGTAATTGAAGGGGCTTTTACTGCAGGAGACTTGCCAGTACTTTGTAAGTAAATTTAACTTTGAAAGTCAAAATGTCATTTATATATCCTAAGAAGACTGCAGTTTCGAAGTGGTAATATTTTATGATTCTATAGTTTGTTAAACTTCTGGAATTTGTGAAATCCAGATAAAGGTGTTTTTGTGTTTCACGTGCACCTTTACCCTCTGAGATTACATATGCACTGTTACTAAAGACCACAGAACTTCTTTTCACTGTGCATGGAGGTTATCCTCCCTTATATGTCCATATAGGTCCGGCTATGTCCGTTTCTTTTTCCTACCATTGAGTCATCCCGTTGAGGTGGAGCTCTGTGCTTGTATGTCTTTCCTCTGAGTTCACATGATGTTTTCTTTGTTTGGGTCTTCTGAAGCAGTGACCTTCCAGAAGGTAATCTTGTATATTTATGCTTCTTAGATGGGCAGGATACTATTTTCAAACTCCCATGCAAGGAGTTGTGACTGATAGAGAGATTCTTAAGAACTACTCCAACTGTTGTTACATGAAATGAGAAGGTATCTGAGACATGATTGTCTCATTTCATCCAGGCTTTCTTTTTCTGTAAACAAAAGATCCAGACCCTGTGGAGAATTGTCTGTGTAGTTCATGTACAACACTGAAAGATTCATGGATTTTTTTCTTTCCTGTTACAATGGTCATGACTTGCTAAGCAAATTTAAGGTAGATACCCTTACTATGATCTGGAAACCTTTTTAGAGTTGCAATGTCCATGGTAATAAAAGGCCCCTGCATCCCTGCAATCTACTGTGCTTTGGCTGCCTGGTGCACTGCGTGTGGCTGCCAGCTGTGGTGCCATTTCTGGAGTCTCAGGAGACTAATTCTATGATTGCTCTTTGCAAAAATGGCTTTGAGACCTTGTGCCACAGCTGAGCACAACGTGAACATACATGTGGACTATCACTGAAAGAAGGCAAAGTTGCTCATTGGTACTTAAGTCCTTTGAAATTTGTAGTTTGCATGAATATTTCAGAGTCATCTGAGATACTAGAATTACATTTCTATAACAGGGGAAACTGAAAGAATATGGAGCATATTCCACTTCATAGCTCTGTGAGCGTGATGGGAGGTAAGGTTTTAACACACCTTTCACAGCTACTGCAAAGGGAAAGAAATCTTTTGGTTTTGAAGTAGAATATCCCTATACTCACAGTGTGTGTGTGTATACATGTATATCTATATATACACACACACGGACTGAAGCTCTGATTGCACTGGTAAGTAATCTTCCTTTGCAGCTTTTTTTATGGTTAGGTTCTTTTGTTTTGACAGATTTCCCGTTTTGCATACTATCACAATATGAAAAACTCGTAAGTGCTAATTTTAATTTTCATTTCAAAAAGAATTGGAAATTTCATTAATACTTTGTTGTCCTAGCAGACTAGTAATATCAGTGGGCTTTCTATGTTAAATTCTTGCCACCCCATATATTCTTTAGAGAAAGTGAATCACAAACATGAGTGTGAGATAGTTTGCCACACACTTCACTGGTGTTTTCCATGTGAGAACGTGTGTTGGTAAAGTGCTGTGATAGTGTTGGTGGTGATTTTGGTTCAGTACCATGGATAAACAATGCTAATGACTGATGACTTAAAATACATCTTAAAGATATTGACCACTACTAACCAGGATGAAGTAATGGCTGTATTCAAATATCTATACATGAAGAAACAGGAAATAATGTTTCTTCATTTTGTGTCTGTAATATTGAAGGTGGATTGGATTATGGATTATCTCCAAATGTAAAGGAATGTTTAAATAAAAGTATCTGGGATGTAAATTGTTAAAGAACTCTATAATAAGTGATGCTGATGATCAAATACACAGAAATTGTTATGCAAGTACTTGTCTGTAATCTACATAAAATCCTTTGTGGTGCAGAATGCCCACTGATTCCACTAGAAACTAACAGCTATTAGGCAGCAAGACTTAAGTCACTTATTTGCTGCTTGTTGAGTGTCTACCAGGACATTTCGATGGTGTTCATATATTTTGCTCTGATGTAGTTACTACCAGCACCTTAGCTATGGGAGTCAATCTACCTGCACACCTGGTGGTTATAAAATCCACAATGCACTATGTTGGAGGAGTGTTTCAAGAGTACAGTGAAACTGATATTCTGCAAATGATTGGGAGAGCTGGAAGGCCTCAGGTAAGTTAATGCTCTATACATTGGTGCTGTCCATAGATTAGTAGAAACTATTCTCAACAAAGAAACAACAATGCCAATAATAATTTTACTGCAGCATTTAGTTTTTAAAGGGTTATTATTGATACTTAAATTACTCCTGGGTAACTTCTTAATTGAGAAAGAAATCTGTTTGCTTTTGTATGGTCCACCAAAAAGTACAGCTTCACCTTGCTATGCAAAAAGATCTAAAGATTACATTTCAGGTACATGGTCAGTGGGGATTAGAGAAAGAGTGGGAAGCTGGCAAACAATAGACATTTCAACCAGGATTTGAAGAAAACAGTTTTAATGAATTCAACAGATACGTGATGCATATTCAAATGGATTTTTTTTCTAAGAACTATAGAGCAGCTTTTATTTGTGGTTTTATTTTTCAGTTTGACACTACAGCTACAGCAGTTATTATGACTCGTACGAGCACAAGGGGGAGGTATATTCAGATGTTAAATGGTGCTGATATAATAGAGAGCAGGTAACTAAGTAATTTTTATAAGACTATATAGATGGTAGCAAAGTTTCATAGTTTCCACAGAATGTGTTTTTTCAGGTGGGTTTTAGGGTGTTTATTTGGTCAATTTAGAAGAAATCAAGAAAAATTTAAGGAAAATCAAATTAAGCTATTCAGGAGTTAACAGCCTCTGTTTTATCAGCCAGAGCCATCTTTAGAACATTTTAGACTCAACCAAAAAAAAATAGTTATATAGATTCCTGCTGGAAAACTGAAGAAACTGAAATAGTGCATATTGCAAAGACAAAAAGCAAGAATTTAACCCAGATCATGTCCCTGAATTTTTAGATGATAGAGTCTGGGAAGTACTCGACCTACAAGAATTCACTTGATTTTAACAGATTATCAAGAGAAAGGAAAGTTAAGACATTAAAGAGTAAAATAGGAAATTTTATGCAAGTAATTTTGTTAACATTTAATTTTCAAATATATACAGAATATCAAACATTTTAAATGTTTGTAGCTTTGTTTTCTAAATAAATGTGAAACTTCACAGTTGACAGTTTATTTTTCCTTGCTGGACATTATGCCATAATAAACAAATTACGTTGTTGATTATTTACATTACTTTTACTGTTTTCTATTGATTTCACTGATTACAGTGAACAGTTGATGTAGTTTTGGAGGAGGGCTTTGTTTGGTTTTGTTTCTTCCCAAAAAATAGTTTTAGCACTTTTTGTATTGCTAATTGTTAAATATACTTAACTCCTGTTTTTTTGCATTAGCTTGCACAGGCATCTTGTCGAGCACTTAAATGCAGAAATAGTGCTACACACTGTCACAGATGTCACTGTAGCTTTGGAGTGGATACGATCAACATTCTTGTACATTAGAGCCTTAAAAAATCCAACTCATTATGGTTTGTTTTTATTTTTTTAAATTTATCTAAATTATCATGCTAGGATGTGTTAGATCCATATTATTTGTTTCTGTAATTTTCTTATGGACTGTTATTTCATAATAAGATGAAAACAAGATGTACAATATGGCCTGTAATATCTTGTTGCTTTGACATAAGTAGTGGGAGTTTTATCATGTTGTAACATTTAAAAACCATGAAGGAGCCATTTACAGCTTCATAATGTATTTCTTTTGCTCTTAATACACTGGGCCATATATTTATGCTGTATCAAGCCATAATGTATTTTTCAGTGCTGAATATGTAATCTGCTGCTAAGAAAAAAAAAAGTCTAATATTTCATAGTTTTTCTAGAATGAAACTTCAGTAGTATTAGTTCCAATTTCTTCAGTTTGTCTTGTCCAGAACATCATCTTGGTCCCCATCCCTGACCATATCTTTGTTCCTGCCCACTTGCTCTACAGCTGATTTTGAAGTCATTGGGCACTTGCTGGAGACAATTTTTTATAAGGATTTATAGCTGGGGCTGGAACATAGTACATCTACTACTTGAATGGATGTTACAATTTAAGTGGCTTTCTATATTCTTAAATGGGAAAACTGTACCTGGGAAGTTGCTACTGACATTTCTGCAGCTTCTAGGACTCTGGTATTTTACATCGGGGAATATCCGCAGCTTTTACCTTTGCACATCTGTTCCAGCAGCTACTTACTGATACTTAGATAGTTCCACTCTCTAAGGCTTTTGACTTGTTAGCAGTGTAATAACTATTTACACCTTTTTTATTTTGGAGTATTTATCTGGCTCCCAAAAATCAGCAAATCAGTTTTGATGGCTGATGATATTGAGGAGGAAGTGTATAATTGCATCAGGTTAAAACACCTTTTGTCTTTTTCATGAAGGTTTTTCACCTGGATTGGATAAAATTGGAATTGAAGCAAAATTACAAGGTAAGTGTGAAATTTTCAGCTTCTTTTTCAGTAAAATGTTGTTTTAGAGCAGATTCTCTCATTATATATATCTCCATTAATTTCGATAGATCCATTTGCAGAACAAATGTAATTTACTATGTTGTGTTATTTATTTTATTAAATTATTAATACTTTTGAAAGACTATCAGTGCATTTTGTTTTTTCTTGTATATGGGAAAATAATTAAATGCTTTTACCTATCTTGTCTTCGTATACATGCTCAGAAATATGGAGCAGAGCACTTTAATTTTGATTGCTTGTCATCCTTCCTAATTTTCCTTTGATTGATCTCATTTCCTTTCATTAATTTCTATTGCCATACTTTCAAGAATGTCCTTTTTAGAAATTGTCGTCTTCCCTTCATCATAAATTTAGCTTTGAAAACAAAGCACGTAAAACGTAAACATCTTTACCTTGTTCAGACACAGTTTAAAATTGCATGATTTTAAGAGGCTTTTTTTGCTAAGACTTGAATAAAATCCAGTTATTGACTTTTTCTTAATACTGCATTTTAGCTATTTACAATTCCATTAGAAAACAAACAACATACAGTTTGGGAATCCGTGCCTCTCATCTTTAAATATAGAAATAGCATACAACTCTCTTTGAGTGGTTTTGTTTTGTTTTTAATTTATTTTAATTAAGTTTTCTGGTAGATCAAAAATTAGTATATTAATAAAAGACTACTTGCTGTCAAGTTCTGCAAATCTACAAATACAGTTTTCTATCATCAGTGAAAGTCCTTGTGTCCATCATAGTTCTGTACATTTGTATACTGGACCATTTGGAACTTAAGTGTCTGGAAGAGGGTCTGGTACACGAAAACATGGACAGATACACAACCAGAAATTTGTAGAGCTTGTACTTGGACTCCACTTACATGTTTATTACATTTTACACAACTGTGTAGGAAAAATTTGTGATTGATGTTGGGCTTGGTGGAAGGATGCCAAGGCTGTTTATTGTTTAGGGATTCCAAAGGCCCATCCTCAGGAATACAGTGTAAGTGCTACTGCTTGAAGTCTCCAAATAGGAGAGACATTGACTGTGACTTGCAGAGAGCTAAACAAGAAGCACTCATCAGTAAGAAGAGTTATCTTGTTCATATGCTTGTTCAGTAGTTTTCTATCTTTTTTCCTGTCTTTTAGATCAGGACTTTTCTATTTTTGGCATGTAGGTTGAAAGGAATAGAGGTAATGAAGCATGTTACTACCTAAATAAGCCTTCATGAAAGAAGGCATGGTATGAAATTACCTCTACAGTTAGTGCTGGGGTAGAAGAATTCACTTTAAAATGCTTTTTCAGTGTGGATTGTATTTTCTTGAAGTGTTTTTGATCTTAAAAACAACCTCTTTTTAAAGTTCTTACAGAAACTAGCTCCTTTTCCCTCCACACATGAAGTATTTTGTAGTAATGTATATAGTTATTTGTTTTCATACATTTCATGTGTAATGTGAATGATTTCTGGTTGCTATGGGAACTATCACTTTGAGTGCTTTTCTAACTGACTTTTAAATTCTGAACATTGTCTTGGTCTTGAAAAAGAGAAAACTAAAACACTTTGGTCATCCTTATGCAGATACCTGACACAATAGGTTCAGTGAACTAAATACAAATGCACCTGATACAGTATGAAAATATCTGATGAAAGATTAATAAATACTTGTGGATATTTGAAATTTTAACTGTTTAAGTGTTAACTCTCCAGCAGAAATCTTTTATATAAATGCTGTGGGCTTTCCGGTCTGTCATTCACAATTGAATATGGCAGCCTACATTCCAGCATCATTTCTTTTCCTTTGCTACTTTTGCTTTGCTGAAAAAGAGTCGGGTTGTCCCGTGAGTTTCCCCAGGCAGAAGTTAACCACCAACTTTAACAGAAGCAGAATCATATTCTAAAACCTTTACTTGAGTTCAGTGGAATTCCTTGGGTATACATTCATAGCAATTTGATGATGTTTCTGGTTTGTACATAGTTTTTCTGCATGTACTAAAAATACAGATATTTTCAAATTTTTGACAGAACTGTGTCTGAAGAACTTAAATGATTTATCATCTTTTGATTTGATCAGAATGGATGAAGCAAATAATTTCAAACCAACAGGTAACACGTCTTTTAAATAAATTACTTTTCAGAAGTGATGTTGAGATAGTAGTGAACTACAAAGGGTCACAACGTTTCTTGTGACCCATTAATTGGAGTACACAAATGTAGTAGAGAGCAGAATCTGAGAGATTGTTTGACTAGAATATATGAACAGGTTTCTTTAACAAGTATGGAAGTTCTATCCATGGATCAACATTAAGAGAACGATTTTCTCTTGTTGTTGCTGAAAATTTGTTGCAGATTAGGAGAAAATTGCAGAACATTGCGACAGGATAATTGGATGTGTCACAGTGCAATGAAGGACAGGTTTTATCAATATCTGCTCATGTCTGCAGTCCTCTGCTAGAGGTGGTTGGCTTCTCAGCAACCACAGTTCACTGCCTGGCATGTTAGTGTTAATTCATCTCCACTGGAGAAAACTAACTGGCACATGGTTCTTTCTGCCACTCCATGATTGGGTCAGTAATGCCTCCGAGACACTGGGGGCAATAGCACACTGAGTCGGTGGTGAACCTCACAGAGGCCTGTAATAAGAAAATTAATTTAATTTTGTGACTTAAAAACCTCCAACTCACTAAAATAGACTTCGCATATTTATTTTCTAAGGTATATTCTTCTTTTACAGAGACTGGAAGATTAATGGCGTGGTATTATATTGCATTTGATACAGTGAAGCAATTTTTCTCCATTAAGGGAACTGAGACTTTAAATGAATTGGTAATTTAACTTTTTAAAGAAAATTTACATATGTTCAATTGATCATAAACAGAATCTAAGATAAGAAGCAGAAGGTTTTATTTTAAAGAGCTCAGTCTTTGTTTATGTAAAGTTTTAAAGAATGCATCTAATTAAATGCTATATGGGGTATTTTTGAGGCCTTGTACTTTGAGATCTTCTGATTTCCAACTCTTTCTCCCCTCGCTAAACTTGCTTATGAAGATGAGAGAGAAAGCTGCTGAAGCTGCTCTGTTTATGTATTAAACATTGTACTGTTTTGTGGTTTAGTAGTATTTTTGTTGCAAAAACCAACTGCATCAAGAGCAGATTTTAGTTTTAAAGGAATTGTCTTTCTGTTTTAAGCAACTTTCCTCTGTCGGATAACAGGTTGTTATTGCTACTGTTAAGTCACAAAAGACATTTTGTTTTCAAGCAAATACTATTGTAGAACAGATTTGCCATGAAAAAATGGAATGCCTCTTCTCTTGTGGCTATCTTTTGTTATTAAAGTATGAAGAAAATAAAATGAAATACATAACAGATGGAAAAAGCTGTTTGGTTTTGTCTTGTGTGTGATAAAGTGTTAGCAGTGTGGTTAGTTTTAGATAACTTCAGGTGAAATAGTAATCTAAAAGCTGAAAGAAAATTTTCTCTTTTTGTTATATAATAGCCTTATAGGGAAATGAATGAAAGTTGGTCAGTATTAGAAAGGACTGATTGACTGTCTTTTCATGTTCATAGTGTTGAGACAATAAAATTTTTTAAGTGTTCTTTTAAAAAACAGAAGTTGGAAGAAATGATAGAAAAAATGGCAAATAAAAACAATTAATAAAAAACTCTAATTGCTACAGATTACAATGATCTCCAACTGCACAGAATTTCTGGATGTCAAGTTAAGAACAAATGAAAAGAAAATACTGAACACTTTGAATAAAGACAAGGACAAAATAACTATCAGGTACAAAATAAATTAATTGAAGAATGAAAGTACATTTTTAGCAATAAATCAAATGAATTGTAGAAAATTATGTATGTTTTCATGCATAGGTTTCCAATGGAGGGGAAGATAAAAACAAGAGAAATGAAAATAAACTGGTAAATATTATATTGTGCTGTTATTTTTTATTGAAAAACTGTCATTTTATGGCTGTTGAAGTCTCTGCTAAAATCTGTCATTTTACAGAGGACCAGATCTTGCATTTCATTGTTTCTATTCTGTGTTTCCTGGTTTTTTTAAAATGTTTTTTTACTTTGTTTGCCATATGACTTGTATGTCAAAAAAATTCTTTTTCCAGTCTCATTCAGGCTCAGCTGGGATGTATTCCAGTTCAAGACTTTACTTTGACACAAGATACTGGCAGAATATTTAGAAATGGCTTAAGAGTTACTCGATGTATGGTAAAATTTAATCCTTTTTTTGGTTCAAATACAAATAAGCTACATTTTATTTGATTAATATAAGTCAATCTTATTTTTACAGGGTTATCTGACTTTCTGGCATCATCTAAGAACAACTTTTCTGCTTTATTAAACTCTTTGATTTTAGCGAAGTGTTTCAGGTGCAGACTTTGGGAAAATTCACTTCATGTATCTAAACAATTGGAAAAAATTGGTAGGTACTAGACAGAAATTATAAAAGTGTAATCTGATAGACAATCAAACCTCCTCATTAGCCTGCTAGTTTCTGTGGTGTCTGCTTACATAATAAAATTAGTCTCGTAATTACTCATTTGCCACAGTTGAGTACCACAGTTGTCAGAAGAATCTGTCATAACAAAAATGAACTGTTTAGTAATTTCCTTCAGGGTTTCAAAGTATTTCAGAATTGTTCATATTTCTTAATGTTCATCTTAGTGTCTTAGGCATATTCCACATCTGTGTGATTGCTTGTCTCTGACTAGGCTATGCCTTCCTTTCCAAGCAACTGTCACTGTAGTTCCTCTTACTTATATGCATGAAAGCCCTTTAATTCGCATTGACATGGATAGGAATCCTGAAATAGAAATAAATTTATTGTGCATGAGGTTCTTACACACATGATGATCAAAAGTTTCTGATGATCTTCTTCCTATCACTGTATCCTGTTATTGGATGAACTTCCAGTTGGAAGTACTGGCTTGTCATAATTATTTGAAAAGGAGTTCAGAAATTTTTGAGTCCTCTGTTACAAAAATGCAGTCATACTTGTTTGAGGTAGTCGTATAGCTTTCTGCTTTGATGTCTGGTCTTATCATACCTTCATACTTTCAGAATTCACTGCAGCCTTCTCTGTATTTCTTCTTTAAAGACACACACGCTCTGCTGTACCGAACAGCGTAGTACAGAGATCTGCAAATTCGAGAATGGCTAAACCACAAAATCCATATGGTCCAGTAAGTTACAGCCTTGCCAGCTCAAGTGCAGAAGCTGTAGTGCTTCATTCATGTGGATTCAAAGCAAGGGACAAGGCTTGTTAGCTTGTGCACTGCACGGTACGGTGTGCCGGGAACACATTTCCACTACTCCACACCTGTGCCGATGGCAACACAGTCATCTGAGGGATCTGCCTCGTGTTCAGCATTTCTAAGTAGTTAGGATAAGTGGAGTAAATATGGCACTTGCAGTGTAGACAAATCCTTCCTGCACACTATATTCAATAGAATAAAGTCATGTTTAGTTTTTTAATAATGTAAGTGCTATATCTACACATCTGTCCAATTTTCCTTTTTTTTGTACATTTTTCTTATGCTGTCATATCTCTTGCAGCATATGCTACTAAGAACTGCTGACTTGCAAAGTATCATTTGTTCCTCTCAAAGGCTTCTTTTGAACATTGTTCTGAAAAATCACTGTTTTCCTAAATCAAATACTGAATTGATGCCAAAAGTTCGATGTCTGATTCTTGACCTGTCTATGGCTGCTGAACTTATTCTATGTCTTTGTGAAGCTAAATGAATTGAGTTCACAGAAATTTGCTGATACCATGTAGCAGAAATCCCTGATTTTTAAACTCTTATCTTTGTATGTTATTTTTTTGAATCTTAAAAAAGCCTTAGTAATCAGTATTTCCGTTATAAAAGCAACTGTTCTTTAACTGACACTTGACCTGACACTGGTACTGAGATTGATGATTCAGTTGAATTCTTACTGCATTTCTACAGCTCTTGTCCAATAATGATGCTCCCTCTTGTTGCTGAATGGTATGCTTGATTTCTGTTTGCTTGTTCTGACAGGATAATGATCAGTTGCCATGCAGGATTTTATCACATTTACTACCTGTTCAATTTGATTTCCACCTCCGTTTATTCTTTTCTCAGAATTATAGATGACAGTAAAAAGTCTTATTTATATCTGGTATTTTCTTCACTGGTGGAAATCCTTCTGCCATTTTAGGAATTATGACAAAGGAACTAGTCTTCAGCTTCAGTTATAAAGAAACAGGGCAAGAGCTCTAGCTGCAGGAAGCAATACGTGAGAGTCTTTAGTCTTCAGACTGCAGAGCTTCTGCATAGGAGAGGGGAGATGGTAAAAGATGCTTTCCCTAAGTCAGACGCAGAAGTTGTTCAAATACACAAGGACAAAAGGTCTTCTGTGTCTCTAAATCATTGAATTCTTGAGTTGAAATGAGTCTTTTCTTATAAGATTGCTGTAATGTCTTCCAAGAAGCAACCTAAAAGTCTCTAGAGGGGCTTCCCACTTAATTTTCAGATCTCTTTTACTGTTTTGAGGAATTGCCTGAGAAGGATCCATATACTCATTCTGAGTATTTGATACTATTTTTTATCTCAAATTATTGCAGTTATTGTGGTAGCTGTAGTTCCAAGTCAGTTAAGTTCCTTTTCATATGCTGTGATAACTAAATCTCACTGGAAGTACTGTGAATCACAAAGAGGAATAAAATTGTATGTGGAATTCTCTGCCAGTCTGCTTTTATGGCAGATATGCTGTAGGAAAATTTTTTGCTAATTCTGCAAAGACTCCTAGAAGATTCTAATAAATGCATTTTTTCAGCGACTTTTGTTATTATTTTGCTCAGAAATGTTTTGATCCTTATGATTTTAACATAGTTAAATAATTCTTTGGATAGGGAAAAAAATCTGACACAAAGAATAGGGTGTAATTTGCTTCTTTTCATCATATGATATGCAGAACACATTTCTTGATTCTTGTAGAAAGTTATCTAAAATCTGGTTTACTGAGGAAAACATAACTAAAAATTGTCAGTATTGAAATACTGAATATTTTCATGTTTGATTTGTATTGCATTTCTTCTCTTTACAAGTGGAGAAATTAAATAATACTAAAATATTTAATCAACTGCAAAGAAATGTAGTGATTTGCTGGGCAGAAAGCTGGGTCAAATGTAATATAAAATTATTTATGCTTTGATTTTACCTGCTGTAGTGCAGTTTTTCAGAATAATTTGAGGTTATTGATTGTCCTTTAACAGCATAAAACTTAAATTTTTCACAGGTGTGTCACTGTCAAATGCTATGGTAAATGCTGGGCTGACATCATTTAAAAAAATTGAAGACATAAACGCAAGGGAACTTGAATTGGTAATTTATTATTTTGTACACAGATAAATATGATAAGGAAAATATTGAGTATTAATACTGTTACCAGTAAAAACAGTATGGTTAATATATATCTGCTATAAGATCATAGCAAAATTTAGGGGTTTAGTTGGTTATTTGTTTTTACTCGTGAATTTTTAAAAAGTGTGTAACTACTGCTGTTTGTCCTTGAAAATGTGTATGATGTTTTGTTGTAGTAAATTTAATGTGAATGATTTCACTGATTTGGCTGAGTTTGGAAAGCAGTTGCTTAAATATGTAGAATTTCATCATTAACATAATTCGAAAGAAAGGACACTCCCTTTGGGGAGTGTTAGAAAAAATATAAAAGGAAATATATACAGTTTCTCTTAATGTATCTTAGTTATGAGAATCTCCAATTTCCATTATTGCTAGTTTGAGATAGTGATAGAGTAATACTCTTCTGAATCATCTATAAAGCACTTTCTATTTTAGGGAAGTTAGATTTTACCCCAGGGCAAGTTCTTTGGTTCTTGGCTTCTTTTCTGAGGAAACTGTTATTCCAGTGTTTTGGAAGATATAACAGATTTCTAAAGGAAACCAGTCTTACTTGGGTTTTCTATTTTGACTTCAGGAATTTGATTTCTTGTTTCTGCCCCTTTTGTGGTTTTTCCTGTGATTTGTTTTGTTTTAGTTGAAGCTAGGGCAACATAGAAGAGTCATCTCATATAAAACCTGAGTAGTTGGGTTTTGAGGTTGTTGCCTAGTTCATTGGCTGTTACCTGAACAGAAGCAGTAGCAACATGAAAAAGTACTGGAATTTTCTTTTGGTAATATTGCTATTCTGTGCAGTAGAGAACCAGGAGTGATAAGGGCTTTTGTTGCTAGCATAATTACTCAGGTGACTTGAATTCCTTAGATTTACATTTCTTTTGGCATCTCTAATCAGCTCAATGTATCAGAAATTAAATTCAATCTTTGCAGATTTTAAACAGACATCCTCCTTTTGGAAACCAGATAAAAGAGTCTGTTTTGCACCTTCCAAAATATGAACTTGATATTGAACAGGTAAATGCTTTTCTATCTATTGTATGTTTTTATGCTGGTATTATTAAATGAAAGAGCAAATACTGACTTAAAGAAATTTTAGTCTTTGCTGATAGAAGATTACACAATATTGTGACCTCCTTCCAACTTAGTATGTATAATGAAACTCTTAAACGTTGAATGAGAGCCTTGGAATAGACATTCCCTGTAATATATTGGCCCCTCTCTCATTAATAAAATTTTATGTTACAGATGCAAACCAGTATATCCACATTTTAGCTTTATATGTCAATCTGAGAGGTCTCTTCTATCTTGAATATAAACAAACCCTAGAGACAGAAAAACATCCAAATAAAACTTACTGAAGAGGCATTAACTCGTATTTATTTTCTACATCACAGTTAGGAATATAGAGAAACAGTAAATTATTACATTTACCTAGTTGGTGCCCTTTCAAAGGAAGGATACAATTCCACATGTAATCAAGAGCTTCGAGGTTCTGATATGCATTTTATCTTTAAATAAAGGTAGCCGCTCTGCCTTTCTGAAATGCAACATTTGAAAAATAACCTTAAAGTTGATACAAATGAAGACATCTTTGAAGTTAAAACCTCAATACATGTATGAAATACTATTGTTATAACAATCAGTTCTGGTTAAGTTTTTCATTTGACATAATACCAGATGAATAGTTTGATTCTCAGAACAAAGATTTAACAATTATAAATATCTTATTGAGGAATGTTGGGATGCCAAAATATAACTTATATATAACAAGTTTTCTTCTTGCATATTTCTCTTTGCATTTGTCTTTTATTCTCAATACTTAAACAAATTTAGGATATTCAGCTATGGGCAAGTTAGAACTGTATAATAGTGTCTCAAAACAACAAATAAAAATTGTACTATAAATTCAAATTGCTTGAATTGAGCTTTTGTACTTGTGTCAACAGCTAGAAATTTATGGGAGGGTATATATTTTACTTTGCATATTTTAGCAGTTATGTCTTCTATATCATTTTCTCTAGCTTCCAAAATACAGTGATACATTGGCTGAAATCTTAGTAACCGTCAAATTAACAAACTATGAGCAGCTACAGACAAAGAGAACAGCAACAGACTTTCACTATGTTACACTGGTCATAGGAGATGCTGACAACCAAGTCATTTTTAATCAGAAAATTATGTATGTATGATCAGGGTTTTTTGCCTCACATCTTTTTAGGGTGTTGGCTTTTGATCTGTTCTGTGACTTGCAGTTTTTGCAATACTTCCTACTGATGCCTAATAGTGCAAAATTACTGTTTATTCTACAGCATTTCCTAGTCATTGTTGTAATTTAAAATGCTGCACGAGATTCAGAGACCCCAAAAACATGTCAGTGTGCTTGTCAGTGCAGAGAGTATGTGTAAATATCTGTACAACATTGATGTCATGTTAGGGAAGTCATAATAATTTTCCCATAAATATAAAACAAGAAAAATACCTATTAAAAGATATATTCACCAGTTCTTACTTACTCCTGTTAGCTATATTTCTTTAATTTTATTTTTAAATTGTTTTTCCCTCAAAGATGGAATTAAATTTTCCAGTTGGCTAAGAGATGCTTGGAGCAAATGGGAAAAGAGAAACAAAATCTTTTCTAACTGCCTGACCTTCATGAGAATTGTGACCAAAGTCTGGCACTTTTGGCACAAACTTAAGATGATCTGCAGGATCCCAGCTCTCTTATTGCCATAGATCATATATTATTGGAAGGTTATTCTTAGGCCACTTATCAAGCAAACCCAAAGAACTAAGACCAAATACAGACTCTTTCACCTGTTACAGATACTGTAGTTCACAGTCTTGTTTTCATTGTCTCTGTCTGACAAAGCTTTACTGATGCCTTACAGGGATTCTGTGCTACTGAAAAATGGAAATTGGACAAAGAAAATTGAAGTGAAAAGAGCTTTTAAATCAGAAGACATTAGTATAAATTTAATTAGTTCTGATTATGGTAGGTTGCGGTATGCTTTGAATTAAAAAAACAACTGCATAAGAATTCTGAATAAATTATTAAAACACTTTATATCAAGCCAAAAATATAATAAAATGAGCTGGTCTGGAAACAAAACTCTATCACATGTTTTACTGGGTTGCATACTTCCAGTCCTAATTACTTACCTGTTTATTTAATTTACTACCATACTAAGGAACTGGGAAACATCAAAACTGTTACTAGGAGACATTATTTTGCTCTGTTGGTAGAGATTAGGATTTCTTTTGTCCTTCGCCTTCAAGTGAGTTAACTGTTAGTTTGGATAACCTCTTAAGCTGATAAGTTTATTTATGTCTTTGTGAATGGTTACGTTTTGCATAGTGGTAAAGAGGTATTAGATATGAATTGATCGCCACTTCAGTAGCAAGAAACTTCTACAGTTGAAAATCTTGTGCCTTAACATGTGCAGATTTAAATATTGTTCCCTCAGTGTCAATTTTCATATAATTGGAATTATAGCAGCAGAGGAGAGACTGTTATGACCTTGAAACACAGAACTTTAAAATACAATTTAAAAATAGACTGGCTCTGTTAAATTCTGTCATCATACCCCACCTGTAAAGAAGATTGCTGTGTGCTAGATTAACCGAAGTAGAGTTGATGCTTCCATGGTAAACATTGAATATTGAGATTATTACAATAGTAAGCCTGGAATAATCTATATTTCTGTGGCTAAACCTGTGGCTCTGGAAAAAAAGCATTTGCTAGCCAAACAGAAATGAAGAAAATTTGTCCTTTTATTGCTACTTGGCTATCTACATATTGTACTGAGTTCAGTAAAACTGAACAACAGTTAATTTCTCTGAAACTGCTGATAGTGAAATTAGGCTAAAACCAGATCTTTCTAGTCTCTAGTTATTTTGAAGTCTGCTTCTGTTTCAGGCTTGAAGGACACCTCACATTTTTTAAAAGCCTGTCCAGTTTTCCAACAATATTTCCAGGAAATTTTATTTCCCTAAGAAAAGACAAAAATAATCTCTTTACAAAGGGTGTCTCTCAGTCTCATATGAATCGTGGTTTAATTAGAAACAGAACCATTGTTAGCATTCAATTTCAAAAGTACTGTCAACTATACTTATTTTATGCCTTTGCCAATACAGAGCTGCTGCTGTTACTGAGCACAGACTGTAGTACATTTTAAAAATTAAAATTATATTGTCATTGCAAAGCCATAGATAAATGTAGTTTTAAAACAATACAAAACATTCGGTGAAAGGGACTAATTTTTTGTTCTTCTACTAACTGTCTATAACATTCTGAAAATATTTAGCATTTTTAATCTCAATCATAAAGAGTCTGTTCATATAAAAGTATGCTTTTAATGGGACATTATCTTAACAAATGTTATTCAAAGGTCATGGAAATTTATGTTTTCTTAAACACTTTAGAAAACTGAAGGTAATCAGTAGTTTAGAAACAGTTTAGAGTAGTTTTAAATATTTTTGTCTTTTTTTGTTCAAAGTTGGCTTTGATATACAGCAAACATATACAGCCTTCTACTTAACACCGAAAACAGAGGGACGTAAGGTGGCTACAAATCGAAAACCGAAAGCTGAGTCTAGACTTGATGTATGTTGTGGCTCACCGCAAAGTCTGCCAGCAGCAAAAGTAGATACAGGTAAATGGTCAGATCACAATATCTAGCTAATTGCAAAGTCAACAGAAAATTGAATTTTGCTGTCAGTAGGGAGCTAGCTCCTTATTTATCCATGCTGTTTCTTTTTCAAAGGTAATAAAAGCACAATGCTGCTGCTTCTGCTTGTCATGTACTACTACAGTGCAATACTTTGATGATTTTGAAAGTTAGAAAAATCATGAGTATTTGATATCTAACATTACTGTTTGAATTTCTGTATTTGTCTAGGAGGCAGATCTAAACAAGAGATTGCTTACAAGAAATACGGAAACAGAGAATGCAACCATCGCTGTAAAAATAAAGATGTGTGTGGGCATGACTGCTGTGAGTGTCATTAAATCTACCATTTCTGATACTTTTGGGACAAATATGATTTAGAATATCTTCCTTCATACCAATGGCTACTTCAACAGAAGCAGCGCAAGCAAGAGAATCAGACCAGAGTTGTTGCTATGATGCAGCCACAAAAGCAGTTATAGAAAGCCTTGTCAGTAACACTTTTATAGGCACTACAGTGATTAAGAATATTTTTCAGACCATCTAGCATATGATTTCAGAACAATGTCAAGCTTGCTACACTTTTATATGAATATTGATGTGTTAAATCATTTAATTAGCGTGTTATATCTTTTAGAATCTTCTAAGAGAAGATACTAAGCTTAGTGGCGAAGTTTCCATTGATTTGAAAAGAATTACGATTTATCTGTAATAAACTAATCTGAAGATTATTTTATTTCATTTTCTCAGGTAAAACTGGAGTACCTCCAAAGTCACAGATGAATGGTGACACACAGTTTTCTGTGTACCTAGCTGACTTAAGGAGCAGGAACTCGATTTCATCTATACCCCCAGTAAAGCGGCTAAAGGTTAATTTGAATACAGTCAGCTATTTAATACATTTATTTTAATCTGTTATGTATTTGTATGTATTGGTTGAAGAGAGAATTTTATAACTAAGTGTGAACATTCAAATTTGTCTTTTCTGCATGGAGTGCAAAAAGCAAATAACGACAAAGGTTCAGGAATCTCTTCAGAGGTTCTGCTGCTGTTTGGAATACTTCCAATGGTCCACTTTTGTGCATGTACTCTGTTTTTCCTCTTATGATGTTTGATAGATTGTGGTGAGTGAGGTTCAAAGACATTGTTGAAAGGTACTGTACAGTGACTTGGTTTTGGCACAATATGACTTGAGTGAAACAAATAGTGGTATTTATTCAAGTCATGCTACTAAGAGATCTTTCACTGGCAGGTACATCCACTTTTGTAAGAAAACCATCCATATTAGTTTTTAACCTGTGAAAGATTTCATGGCTTGCACTTCATCCCTTTGAACGTAGTGTTAAACTAGGTCTTTCTGCAGCAAGAATGACATTTGAGATATTGGAGGGTTTTATTTCCTCCTCAGAGTTTTATTTACTTGTTTGTTTGCAATACAGGATTATTTAGCCTATAGCTAATACAGATGAGAGTTAACCAGTCTGGCTTTGCCAGGGTGCTTGGATAGCTCCACCAGAAGCACATAATTCAAACCTTTTTAACTGATTACGTTATATAAGCAGATGCCAGAAAGGTTTTATAGAGGATATTTAAATATTATGCTAACTTGATACAGTATTAATGGTGTCATTAAACTTGTTAAAAAAATAACAGTTCTCGATATGTTTGTATCTTAAAAGTTAAATATTCTGCTTTCTTTAGATGCAGATGTTAAATCAAGCCCAAAATGTGGATCTCAAACAATTTGGTTTTACACCTAAATCTTCGTTGCCAGCACTGCCAAGGTACCGATTAATATAAGTAATAAAAAGGAAATCTGTCTTATTTTAGACGGTATACTTAGTTGTAACTATTAGAATTTTTTGTGTGAATAAAATTATTTTGCACCTTTCTGCAACGGTTTTGTCACTGATTTTTTATTTCTTTTTTTAATAGGTCCAGCAATCAACAGTTGTCTTTATCACCTTCAGTGGACCAGGCAGATAATGTCAATAGCTTAGGAGTATCTCAGAAACAAATGCAACCCTGGAATTATGGAAAGAGTAGTAAGTTATTGCTAATGTTTGAAATTACAATTTTCACTGTTTTATCTGCATACAGTGGTAAACTCAAACTTGCTGAAATCACTACAGCAACCAGTATAGCATTGTAGAACACTGAAGGTATGGGGAATTGTATTGGCCTTAATTGGCTTTCATTCTGGTTTCTGCAAGAATTTCTCATGTAGTTCTAAACATTTAAATGTTTAAAAGAAAATGCTTAAATATATAAAGGTCCAAATCTATACATTACAAAAATACCTTTCAGAAAGTATATATTTCCTCTGAAGCCAGTTGTGATACAAGACACATTTTACCCCTATATCTATACTTTTTTTCTTCTTTTTGATGAAAGAAGTTAATGAAACATGAGCTTTTGTTTGGCAGTTGGCAAAATTCTGTTTTCTCTTCCCCCTAAAAGGTCACAGGTGTTTTTGCATTTGGTATTAAATGATCCGTCTTCATTATCAGTATATTACTATGATGTTCTCCTCACTGCATGCCTTTTTGTATTTGGTGACAGTAGATTGATGTAAGTCAGACTTTGATTAATTTGGCTAAGTTGCAGCTCCAGTGTTTAGATCATAATCAGACATACAAGAAACACGGTGCTGAAATGAATTGACACTTTTTTAGTTCATACTGCCTTAAGTGTTGGCAGCTATACTGCATAATTTTAACATTTTTGTCGGCAAGGTGGACAGTGGGATCAAGTGCACCCTCAGCCAGTTTGAAAATGACACCAAGTGTTTTGTGAGTGAGAAGAGCCAAGAGACAATGGCATACAAAAATGCTAAAAATATTTAATGTTATTATAAGTTTACTGATACAGATAAAAGCAGATCTTGTTTTTCAGATGCTTTGGACATGGACTTTGAAATGAGAGATGATATTTGGGATGATATTGATGATGACAAATTAGTATTTGCTAGTAACTTTGTCAGTAGAGAATTAGGTAAGGTTATTTCAACAAACTTCTTTGTTTACTACATACAAATTATTCTACAGCCCATTACTTGAGAATAAATTATTATAGTATACAATGAATAGAACTACCTGAAATATTTGATTTATTGACTTCACTGCCAGGTTTATTACTCTATCTTAAATGTCATACATTGTGACAAATCTAATACAGAAGGGAGAGTTGAAAAAGGCACAATTAAAAATTTTTTTATTGTCTGCAACTGCATAATTGTTATTTTATCTGACTCCATATCTGTGCTTATCTTTACATTAGACCAAAATCCGCAAAAGAAATATTTCAAGTGTTAAGACATGTGAATAATTTTCAAACTATTATTTATTATTTAATGTGAAATATTTACAAGGCGTTTTGGCTGTTTTTTAACTCTGTTTTTAAAACTTTCATTCTTAAATGGAACATGGAAATATCTGCCTTCAAACTGCAGATCAGTATGAACCCCTTTGCCAGTATACAAGAAGCAAAGCCACAAATACCATTTCACAAGAGTAAGAGTCATATAATTTATTACTATTTTAGAATTTTACTAGTTTAAAATATTGTCTGTATTTCATATGTATCTGTATAATTAAATGTATAGAAAGTTGTTCACTCATAAAAGTGAGGGAAATTTCAACGTTTAAAAGGTATGAGTTGTTGAATTATATATTTTTTTTTTTATTTAAGTGAGCAGGGAAACAAGTAGAAAATCCTGAACTGAAAAGCAAATAGTTTTGCACTTCTGTAAAAATACTGAAATTATTCAACTTGGTATTTTCAGTTCATGCACAGTACGTGATGAGACCAATATTCAGAACTCGGATGTTTCTGTGGTCAATAGCACATCAAAAGGGAATTTATCTGTACAGAGTAGAAATATAACTTTGGTGAGTAAAAATATACTGATAACAGAATTTTCTATTGTTAGAGTATTTAATATGTAAATGTATTTGACGTATCTGACTTATGAATTCAGGGCATCCTGAATTTCTGAACCTGTGTTGTCCAAACCCACATGCATCCTGTGTTCAGTGTGATATTGCTAGTACAAAGAAATAAGACATGAATTTACTTTATATAGCATGATTTCCAAACTATTTGAACTCAATTTGATAGGTTTTCCATGCAGTGTATAATTATATTTATCACATGCTTGGTCCTTGTCAAATACCATAATATCAATTAATACCTGCACTACATTCTACAACAATCTGGCAGTTTCTCTTTCCAGTAGTTGTTTTAACCATATACACTTTAACTTTCATGTTGCAGTTCAATTTTCAAGAAAAAAATCACTCAAATGCTTCTCAAGAGCTGAAAAACATACAGTGTTCTCCTGTCTCAAAAATAATCTCAGACTCTTCTAAATTCATTAGGAAAGAGGATTTTTTTATTTTCACAAAAGAACAGGAAAAAGAAGTGGATCCCAGGTAATAAACAGTTAGATTTTACTGTTGCCTCAGCATTCAAGTGCTTAGTTCTTCATGGACTATAGACCTCTAAGCATTGTGTTAATTTATAACATTAATTTTTAAAAAGTTTAATTTTCATAATAGTAGTAAGAACTACGTTTTCTTGAAAAGGCAATTATTTAAAATTATTTTGTCTTGGTATCTCTTGACTATACTTTATGTAGTGTTCCTGTTTTCATAGGTTTTGATGTGCTATACCTAATTTGTTTGTTTCCTTAATACTCTTTAGATATGTTCTTGATGATGAAATCAATGATGTCAAGCCCTTCCTCGGAATATTTGATGGCATTTTGTAAAACATAAACAAATTACATTATATGTGCTGGGAAAAAAAGTTACAGTCAGTTTTAGAGAGTGAAGCCTTCAGTTAAGAGAATTTGATTTCTATTGTATACCTATTTACCAATACCTGGATTGCTGCATAGAGTAGATAATAACAAAACTGGTGTCTAATTTATAGAATTCTAGTATAATATCTTATTTTGAAAAGTACTTAAATATTTGTTTGTTGACCTTGCTGTTTTCAGGATTATAAAGAAAAATATTGGAATGTGTCAAAGAAGAACAGTTCATAAACTGAGGGTGCTTTTATAGACAACATTAAATCTCATTAGGAAAAGTAAGGGATTTGTAGTAACGTGCCCTGCTTCATAAGTGCTCTTTAAGTGAATGACAGACACTTTCTTTGGAAATCCAGTGCTTTTTGGGTTTTTCTTTCAGTTTCTCTAATGCTGAATTTTTCATAGCACTGATTCTGTAAAGTAATTAGATTTACAAATAGAGGTAATAGAATGGTAAATTATTCTAGATACTTGATGTTCCTTTTGACAGTGCTATGAACTTGTTAATAAAAAAGTGCAACTTCAAGCAAATGTGCTTCCAGAATCTCAGCAAACCAGTTGTTAAACGTCTGTAAACAATATTCTAAAGCTCTGTTTGACTGTTCACTTTCACACCTAAGGTCATAAAGTGGTTTTTATAATAATAAATAATAAAAGGATATAATTTATTGTCCTAATACAGATTTAGGCACCAAGCATTGGATTTAGATATCTTCTTGAAGCTTTAGTGTTTGAACAGTAGGCCCTGCAAGTTCAGTAGTTAGCAGAATATATAATATTGCCTGAAATACAAGAGAATGTTAATTTTTACTGTTAATTATTCAAAATATGTGGCATTAAAATGTTAAAATCACACATGGAATATCAGCTGTCTGTTCTTGCAACATTGTTGGTAGTGCAACCATATTTTGCTGCACTACTAGGCTGTAATTTTATCAGCCAATAAACATTTTACTTGACTCCAGTGTTTCCTTACACTTTTGACTTACTGTCTGGTATAACTCTTTCTGCACATGAAAGACTGGCCCAGCATAAGCAGCCTCACTACTCACCCCTTGATATGTTTTTGACTATGCAAATTCCAGCAGGCCCAAGCTTACTCCCTTTCCTGCAACTCAAGTATTTTATTACATCTGGAAGTTTGTAGTATGTCAGATCTCTTTTTGTCTGATGGTTTTGTTAAATTAAGCTTCCAAACTGATGTAATTCAGAATTACTATACTACTGCAGTCCTAGCCACGTGCACTTTCCAGTTCTGTGTCAGGGTAAGATTTAAGAATGCAGGGTGACAAATGTCATTTTAGATGCCCCAGAGAATCTTCTCTTGGCTCAATCTACCATGCCAGAGGAGCACAGGTCTCCCACACGGAGATGTTTCAGGTCCTCTAAGGCATCTAAATTGGTACTTGATGCTGATGTTTAAGCACCTGCTGCTTGAAATGCACAACTTTTTTTTCAATTTATAGTTCATATTTACATAGCATTCTTTAATCACCTTTATATCCTGCCTTTCCCTGGGGTTTTAGCCTGCAACAACTAATTCAGGAGTTCCTCAGTTTCTTCAAGTCTCACGCAAGTTTTTACTCAGCAACACAAAGCTGAGCTTCCAATTTGGAAAACAGGAGAGGAAGGAAACAATCAAGATAATCTTGATTATATAATTTATTTAATTTATATAACCTTGTGATTATACTACTTGCAACTTTCCAAAATTTCACTTATCTGCTGGTTGCTCAGGCCTCACCTGCAAACTGGGAATGCTTCAGGTGGTAGGTGCTGCATTTCTTCCTGCTAGTCTGCATGAAGTTCCCTCTAAAGGTTCTGAACTGTGAGGCAGTGAATAGCAGAAGCTGGTTGTTCTTAGGGCTTCATAAAAATGAATAAGTTTCTATTTATTTTTCTGTACTAAGGAAGTATCTTTTCAAGATGTTTTTTGGCCCCATATCTACACTGAAGGTGTATTTCCATTTTTCTGAGAAATATTTTAGTATTTTATATAATGTCTACAAAGTAATTGACGTTATTGCTGCTTTTGCTTCATTTTTTGTATAGTCTAAATATAATCACTTGCTTTTAGTTTATAGGAGTAGGTTTATATTTAGACTGTTACTTCAAAGAAAATTATCCTTGCAGGCATGTATTTTATTTTCCTTTTGGCTTTCCCCAGTGCACAAGTTCAGTAATTATTGGGTTTCTTCAAGATTCAGGCTGATTAATTTTCTGGTGCTGTATTCAAATTTTTTCCTTTTGATTTTTAAAAGGCTTTAATATCCTATACTCAAAACACATTATAGCAAATGCATTTTGGTACTTTCAAGGTGATTCATGCAGATGTTCTAAAAGATTGTTTCTGGTGTCTGTTTTCCACAAAAAATCAGTATCCCATATCACCCTTGGAAAATTACAAAATTGTGTTATTGCTGCTGACAAATTTCACAGATTTTGGAATGTAAATACTTCAATACTGCAATATCTTTACATTAATATCAAACCTCTGGTGCAACAACATTTTTTTAGAGATAAGTGCTTTATTTGGCTTTTTTTTTTGCTTCATTATTCATATTAGCTGAATGACTCTTTAAAATCTAAATCACTTTTAGAAGTTCCATGCAGATGTGCCCTCTGTCTCAGGAAAAGGAATCCCTTTGTATGGTAGTATTTGTTATTGTTTCATTTTTCAAATCAGAATAATTGAAAGATCAAAAGTGATACCCACAGCAGGTCTCTATGGCAACAATTAACTGTAGATACACAGTGACTATACTTCAAAACAAATACAGGCAGGAAGAGCAAGTTGACTGCAGAATTAGAAAAACCTAGTCAAATCTGAATTAATTTTTAAAATCAATCTTCCAAACTGAGGTAAGTCAGAACTACTGTACTACTGCTATGTTTAGCCCAGCAGTCCTAGGCATGCCCATCCTAGTCACCTCCCAGTTCATGACAAGATTTAAGAATGCAGAGTTTACGTTCTGCCCATCACCATGTTCTGATTTCCATGGAAAGCAGGTGGCTCCCAGGCAGTCACAGTGGTGTTTCTCCCCAGATGCTTTATACAAATGACGAGAGGACCAAATTCCCAGGTCATGCCTCAGAAGGTAAGGATAGACTTAGTTATGAAGAGCCGTAATTTTAGTCATTTAACTAAAGCACCTTAAGTCACTTTACCTGGACACCCTGTGTAGTCAGAAGGTAATTCAGATTATAAGTGGGCTGAATTGCTCTCTGATGGGACTCACCAAACTACCTGTGATGACAGTGGCCTCACACAGCTGTCATGGAGAACCTTGTGTGCTGTGAATTCACAACCGGGCTCACTGAATATTGCCTTTCTTGTGCACATGAGACGCCCGAGTTCTTTTATCCACATAAGGATCTAACTTTCCTAAGGTGAATAAAACAGCAAAAGGTGGCTCTGCTTCCTTTCAGGTGCTGCCCAGATGATAAAACAGACTAATTAAATTCCACAGGATGACATCAGACAATTTCACTAAGCTACTACCAATAAATAAAATACAGATTAAAATACATAAAAATGTTGTTAAAGCCTAAAATAATCCTTACTTTTAATTCTGCATAGAGTTGGAACATTAAATGAGTGGCTTGAGTTTCAATCAGTGGGATTGTATAAGTAATTCTTTGGGGATACAGCAGGCTGCCACAGACTTTAGTCTGGGGATGATACTATAAAATTTACATTATAAAAATACTGTTTCCTATAATAGAATAGTGAAAGAAAATTCAATATGACAAGAAGTCAGATTTTACTATCTTACTTGTCTTATTCTCCATAATAAAAATACATGCTTATACCTGCTTTTAATTTAACTTCAACTTCCTTATATGCTTTCTTGTCCTATCACACATATTGATTTCAAAATATAAACTGAGGTCACCCATATCTGTGCCTGAAGAAAGTGCAATATTCACTCAAAACCCACAATCTTCAAAAATTGTTAGTGGAAAAATAACTATAGTGTTTAAACATGTTGCCAGACACATATGTGTTTAAGGTACATTCATAGCATATAGAACACTGTAAATGTGTTGTGACATAATTTTAATTGTATGCAGCATGTCTTGGACACATTTTAATTATGTAGACTTATTATTCATGTATTTGAAGATTTTAATGAGTTAAACATTACAGGAATTGTAAAAATAACACAGTTGCGACCGGTCAGGCTCTTATTATTTGGGTGTATTTTTACTCAGATATACCTTCACAGAATAGTTATGTGAGGTATAGAAGTTGGTCCTCTTAAAGGCAGTCAGAATAATGATAAAGAGTGAACAGAAGTCACCTTATGAAACCAATGTGCACAAAATAGTTAAAATCAGTCAATCTGCAGAGCACAAATGATACCACTCTAAGGCATCATTATGACAGTATCAGTGGTACCTCTTCTAAAAGGGAGGACGTCTTGCATTAGCTCTTTATGTCACCCCTTGTGCTTTTTATGTAAAAACAAGAGAGCAGTATCATGTCAATCATTTTACTGCCAGAATCTTTAAATTATATCCCTGAAATTAGATTTGTGAATGCCTGTTTTTTTTTCTAGCTCCTTTGCTTAACAAGGAAATGGAAAAGAAAGTACTAATCAGGGTAAAATTCACTTCCAGCAAAAGGCTAACAACACACTGAATTTATGGAAGACTTACATGAGAATAAACTGAGGCACATATGATGCTTTCAGTGACGAAGTTCAGCTTGTCTGAAAACAATCAGATAGAAAAAGGGCAGGGGTTTTTTGGCTGCCACTGTTCAGCTAAGGGTCAACCTGGCTGAGGCATGCTTCTGTATTTGTTCTTGAAACCCGTGTAAGATTAAATTGTATTAGTTTAAGCCTTTACTTTTCTCCCAGTGTTGTAGCTCTTGGTCTCCATGTGCTCTCAACAAGTGTTTCAGGTGGAAGGGGCTGAGGTAAGGGCTGCATCTTGGTAAACAATAGGGGCCCTTGGGGTCCTTTTACTGCCTTTCTCTAGGCAGTGTTGATCACTGTTGTGATTCCCTCTGGTTGTGAAGTGACAGGAAAAGCTGTGCTACTGTTAACTTGCAGTCTGCACTGCATGTCCTGCTCTTAACAAGAGTCCCAGTTCAGGCAGTTTATACCAGTTAGAGCTGTTTCCCAGTTAGTTTTAGTGTGTTACCTATCACGGTGAAACATTACATGTGCATTCTCGTCTTGTGGGATGTGCTTTGACTAATCCTGAGTCTGTTCTCCTGTGCTTTTTAAATAGGTGGTTTCCATGTGCCAGGACTTGAGGGCCACATTTAATTGGTGGCGGGTGAAAAAGGAGTTAACATTTGGCAGAAATGCAGTAGATGATACTGGGTGGACATACTTTGTATAAAGAAGGTATATGCCCTTTAAAATATAATAAGAGTAGATAGAATAACTAGGAATTTCTTCCTGTATTTAACATATACTGTGTGGAGCCAGCCTGTAACGATGAAACAGACTGTCTTTCTGATTGATGCTAGATGGCAATTTCTATGTTTTAGATAGCTGAGCATAGGGAATAAGGCAAAACATTCTGTTTTGAAGGCTGTAAGGGTATTTTGTTTATATAAATGAAACAATGTTTCTTTTGTAACTGTGAAACTTCCTATTAAAGGATGCATGTAACTTTCAAAATAAAAAGATGCTTGTAACTGTAAATGGCTATTATATATTTGCTGTTCCCTCACCCATTTAGAGGCAAAACCTATTTATGAGGCTTTATTAAGTGCAAATAATTCCCATGGCTTCAGCACAGAAGAATCAGCTGCAGAATATAGTCTGATTTGCATATAAATGACATGATTTCTGCTCAGACAAGGATATTGAAAAATATATTTCTACAGTGGAAACCTGATATTCACACATATTAAGGTCAGCTTGTATAACTTTTTTTAAGCTGCTGCATGTTGATACCTGATCACCCTTCCAGCTAGATTCAGGCTTTATCAATTGTACCCACTATAAAATTATGAATTTCTTCTTTTGAGTTAATTAAGCTATAATTTATAGAAATAGATTTTAAAACATTTATCTCAACAGTTTAAGCACTTAAAAGTGCTCAGAATATTTATCAGTACAAGTGGAAAACTCCAAACTTGGCACTTTTCCTTATCTTCAGTACTGTGAATTTGTGATGTGAGAGAATTCCTATTGTTTTGGTGAGACAGAAAAAGTCCTGCTAACTTGCTGTAGTCACTTTAATAAATGGTAGGATATAACTAAAGTAGACATGGATGTTACTTTTACTGTCTCAAATAATTTCCTCAGGTTATCTTCTTAAGTTTATGCTTCTAAAATTTCTGCCTTGACATAGGCCACCATTGACAAACTGAGATGCTTGGCCAAAACAAAAAGCAAGTGTTTCAAAGCTAAATCTATATATGCTATAATCTATATAATCTATTTTATCTCAGTTGTTCCAGCTCACTGCACAAGAGAAATTGATTTGCCACAGAGAATTGTCATTAGTCTGAATGCCTCTTCAAGAGCTTGACACTGTCTAGTAAAGAAAAAGTGAAAGTAGCGCTATCTAGAAACTTGGATGTGCAGATCAGAACTTCCTTTTTTAGCAATTTCTTTCAGTTTGTAAAGGCTGTTAATTTATCTGAATGAAAGTATGGCAGTACAGTTTATTACTAGGATCCTGATTTTTTTTTTCTGGTTGTGGTGTAATATTTTAGCTATTGGAGTTCCTGGGTGCAGGAAATAAACTTCTTTTTATCCCAGAGCTCCATTCTTGTGTCTTAAGTGTTATGCCTAGAGAAGGTTTTTCTGTCTAGCTGGAAATTTTTTCTCAAAGAATATTCACCCAGCAGCTGGATCATTACATTTTCAGGATCTCCTCAATTATGAAGATTTTAGGCTCTGAGGTCAGTTTGGTTTCTAAAAATTGTACTAACAGATGTAAAAGGTGCATTGACCAAAGCATCAGCACATTATCAAATAATTTTATTTCAAAACTATGGCAGTAGAAGTGATTAAGAAATTGCCAGCCATGAAATAGATCTGCTTATCTTGTGATATATCTCAGAGATGCATTTTGGAGACTGGAGGCTTGCTTAGTGAGGAAAATAAACTTTGTTAGGAAGATAAGAGGTACAAGTGGATCTCTCTTCCTCTCTGTCTCTTGAGTGTGATTGTCTCAGGCAACCATATTAGCAGAAGCTTAGATGCATTCTTGGCTTCTGGAATGGTTTTACTGAAGTGACTGTGCATACTGAGGATGATGGTAAAAAAATGGGCAGTGTATTCTGGAAGAAAATAAAGTTGGCAGCTTGGAATGGTGGAAAACAGCTTCAGATAAGCATGTGGTTCAATAGAAATTAGTCTCTGTTCATAGACTTTATAGCAGCCTGTCAGACCCGCTCTTTCAGTTCAAGCAGTTAATAGTATCTCAGCACTGTAGCTTAAGGAATACAATTTTCAAAATTATTGTAGTATGGGACCAATAAATTTCAGCACAAAGAAGGCAGTATTCCATATAATTTATTTTAGATTTCCATCTAGGGTGCGTTCTGACACTCCACATGAAAGTCAAATTGTCCATGTAAAATGGTTTTCAGGTGATAAGTTGACCCCTGGGGTTTTAGTAAAATAATAGATTCAGAATTCTATCTGACTCTCCAATCCATAAAAGCTAGTTATCAGCTGTTTGAATGATTTGATAAGAAGGGGAAAAAAAAGAAGAGCTTTTGTATAGTGACATTTTTCTCGTTAATGGGGACAATGTTAGAATCACAAACTCCTTCTGGATTTGGTAGTAAATACTCTGCTGACGTGTTTTGGGAGGTGGTTTTTCTGTGTGAGGAGTGTATGTGTCTAATACTCCACATGCATATGGAACAAGGAATATTTCTAACAGACATGTACAGCCCGTCAAAGCAAGGGCATTTACTGTGCCACCATCTGGCCATTGTTTCTAAATGCGTTCTGTCACCAGAGCCTACCTCAGCAGAAGTTTTGCTGCAGAATGGCTCTTACAGTGCCTAAAGAAACACTAGATAACATGTATTTTTCCTGCCAACATTCTTCAGTATTTAAATGTAGTGCAAAACAAAAGGTAACCTGAAAAGAAATTATGTATTATTTTAAGTTCTTGTCTGAACATTCTTATAGGACCTGCTGTATTTTTTTTTCTAGACTTGTTGTTTCATTTAATTGTATTTTCTTGAGAATGCTTAAATGTAGTTCCTAGTGTAACGTGGCTTTACTGTCAGTTTAAGCAGATCCAAAGTTGGGTAGAGGCTTTGTTGCATTTTATTTTAGTAGATGGGTGTATCTGCATGTTCATGCAGAACTAGTGAGTAACTGGGGAAAGGTGACAGTAAGATAGGACTGGTCATAGTGACAGTAGAAGCAGCTTTCTTAATAAAATACAAAAAGCATGTTCATGCTTAGTGCAGTTGAGTGCCTCTTTGAATTTTGAGCAAAGAAAATGCCTCCTGTTTTTTAAAAACAACTATGCTCAAGAAAACTTGACTTTTCTACAGTGTGTGTAAACAAAAAGGATTGTCTCAAAGAAAAATCCACATCCCTCCTCAGTTGTTCCTCATGTTAACCATGTCCTGTCTTTTCCCTGCTTGTGTGGGTGGTGAACATTTAGCTCACTGCAGGAGTACTGCCTGTTATACTCTTGCTGTGGCTTTTGCAGGTGGGAAGAAGGCTACAAGGAGGGCACCCGTTTGCCTCCTGCATTCTGGATTACTGGGGGGAAGGGGCAGATGTCTCCTCCTCTGAGAGGAACTAAGCAGTGCTCAGGGGTGGGGATACCTGATGCTCCCAAGTTGGGTAGAGAAGAGAAATGTAGTGACCAAGATCTTGTAGGCAGTGTCATGGGGGAGCCGGGATTTTGCTTGCGGGACAGAGCCAAGCTTTAGAAGTGACAGGAGAAAGGAAAGTTTCCTTGAGCAGGCTGAGTGGTGTCTGTGGTGCTCTGTGAACCATTCTGGAAATTTTCAGATTGGAAGTAAGACTGGAAAGAAATATTTACCCTGCAGTGACACAATGGGAAGATTAATTTTCAAGCTTTTTTTTTTTAATCTAGCTCTCCAACAGATCATAATTCTCATGATTTAAAGAACAATTCTATCCTGCCATTTTCATAACACCTGCATTTGTCAAAAGCAAAAGCATTTACCTAAACACAGTTGCTAATTCAAGGTCTTTGTGGATAGGATAAAAAAGAGCTAACTACTCTAAACGTTGCTTCTTTCTAGTTTTGTTGGGTTGGGTTTAGCTTTACAGAGGGGACTGAGTGCTGGTCCTGCAAGTGGGTAAGTTGTAACAGATGTGGGACAGGTCTGTTCACTTGAGTGAACTCCTGCTCGCTCAGGTGTACATGAGCTCTACTGAGATGTGCTCAAAAGCAAAACTTAAAGCATTCTTAAAGCGCTTTTCTTCTGGAAAAGCAGATCTGAGGACCAGAAGAATTTATGAGTAACTCTTGACTTATGCTATTGACTGGATTTAATCTGCATTAACACTTTCCAAAGTAGCAATATATTTTCCTGCGTCACTGTGAGGCTGATTTTAAAATGATTTTAAAATTATTTTTAAAAAAACCCAATTTCAAGCTTTCAGGTGTTAGCACTGAAACATTTACCTCTCCATTGAGATAATTATCAAAATGTTTGTTTTTGTGGCCCCAGTTAGTTGTAGGCCACATCTTTTGCTTCCTTAAGCCCAGTGAGAAATTCTTTCCTTTACTGGAGTTGGATGATGCACAGAAGGAAGTACTTTATCTATATTCCTCCATACCCCTTCTATTGGGAAGATACTGTGTCAGGTGCTGTAGCTGTGTAAGTATTCACTGAAAAATATATGACTGCACCCGTAGGTAGAGCTGGTGTCAGACATGGAAACATTATGATACAGGCCTACAGGGAGAGTCCCAGGGCTCTGGATCAGGGAGAAGATCTCTGGATCACAGAGCAGCCACATGTTCAGAATCAGCCTCCTCAGGGCAATCTCCCCAGGACAAGGGCAACAATCCATTACCCCAACAAGATAAGTTTACTAAAGAAGCCTGTGATAGATGTGTTTTTATTAAGAAGTCCCTCCCATAACTTTTAATGTGGGAGTGGGGCATCTGTTCTAAGAGTTTTAATTTGTGAGATCTTGTAACTAACAAGAAAAGCAGGAGAAAAAATACTGCACAAGGTATTGCCTCCTTCAGAGGCACAGTTTTAGGAACCACCTGTTTGCTTACATGAAGCACTGAGGCTTCTGGAGCAGTGTTAATTACGGACATTCCTCACCTTCACTGCCTGTATTTTTCCCTTTCTCCCCTGCTGACAAACTTTATGCAGATGCCATCTTTTCTATTGCTAGACAAGGTTTTGCTGACTGGCGAGATATTTTTGGAAGTTAGTATGACTGGAATGTGCTTGTGAAGACGTGGGAACCTAATCAGTAATGAAAATACTCAGAGTGTAATTCTGTGTTAAGCATGTTCTGGCAGAAGTTCGTTGATGCTGCTGAGCTCCACTCCTGCCCTATGCCACTCAGCTGTTGTGCCAGTCCAGTTGCTTTGTAGGATGGTTTATGTGAAATTAGCTAAAAGAAATGTTTGAGTAATCTCCACACTACTGCCACCCCCCTTCCTTTTCAGAAGCCTGTCTCTTATCTCTTGGCAATGCTGTTATTGCATGAAAAAGTGCATGTGTGCAAAGAGCAAACCAGCCTAAAATGTTACCTTCCACAGCTGTATTTCACTCATTCCTGATTTGGAAAATAGCTTTTGTTTCATGTATATGACAAGTGAACTACATAACGTTAATGAAGCAGAGATCCTAAATCCTGCTAGAAATTGCCATTGGCAGCGATTAATGTATTTTCAATTGTATTTTTTATTTGGAGCTTAGTCATAGCTCACCAAGATGTAGATCTGCTTGTTAGCTATAAAGGTGGTTGAAAGTGCTTGGCATGCTCCAAGATTTCATCCAGCTTCACAGCCTTCCTCATTGCGTTGAAACTGTACTGGGGTTTGTATCTCCAGTGAAAGAGCTGAAAAAAAGAGCAGCACGAAATTTACATTTCCAGTTCCTGTGTGGATGGAATGGGAAATGAGGAGCTGTTTGCCACCAAGTGGAATGGGTAATAGAATTCCAAGTGCTGGCTGACATCTGTAAACAGCTGTGCCTTCCCACATACTCTGACAAGAGACTGCAGAACATACTTTAAAAAGGTCATTGAGGAATACAACCCCCAGGATGCACCGCACATTAAGTGTTTTAATATGTCTTTCACACAGGCCTCACATCGGACATTTCCTCTCCGTTACCGCGCTCACAATCGCCGGCCTGAGGCGCACCGAGGACTGGCCCCCCGACCGGGCAGGAGCCGCGCGCGGGACGAGCCCTCGTTCCCTGCGCTCTCGCGGCTGCTCCGCGGCCCCAGCGCAGCGCCGGGGGGCACCGCGGGGCCGGGCGCGGGGGGCTCGTTACCGGGGCTCGTTACATCGGCCCGGCCGCGCCCAGTCCCCGCAGCCCCCCTGTCCCGCGGCGGGGCCGGCGGGCGGTGCGGGGCCGCGGCCCTTTGCCGGGGGCGGGCGGGTGCCGCGCTCGGGTGCCTTGGCCGGTGACACTGCGTGTTACCGCGCACTCCCCCTCGGTGCTGGCACCGGGTGCAAGGCGAGTCCGAGGTACCGCACAGCTTGTGCCGCACCCGCCCCGGGGCGTGGTGTTGCACGGTGCTTGTCCAAAGGGCTCTTGGGGATCGGCAGTGCTGGGCGGGTGACACGGACCCGGCCGCCACAGCCGCCTGCCCGCGCCCCCAGGGAACCACCCGGCCTTGCCTCGGGCACGTGTTTCTGGCCTTAAAAAAAGGACCCCTAAATACTGAACAGTCTTGCAAAAATGCAGTTTGAAAGCAAAGGCACCGACTATACTATAGCAAGAGCTGTACTGGCAAGAGCTGTAATTTTAAATGGAGAGAAGCCTAAATAAGGTGACCGCTTTTATGGCCTTCCAGTGTATTCTAACAAAACTGATGAAATCGTTAACAAGGGACTGACCTGCTGCAGAGGGAAGGTGGTATATCATCCTCTCTGGAATTTTCAGGTGAGGGAGTCGTGTGACCCACCCAGCACTGCAATTCCCTCATGACTGCTTTGCTTTGTAGCTCTCAGGTGTAAACTGGGCCAGCCAGAGGGGAAGGCCCAGCTGGAGTACCATGTTCCAGCTGCTGCTGCATGGAGTGTCTTGGTGTGCTGTTCTCTGCACCAAGCCCATCTGCGTGTCTGCCCACTCCCAGCCAGCCCATCACCCTTCATCATGTGGGAAAGAAGAGAAGGAAAAGTGCTTTTTCCTTAATGCAGAAGTAGGTTATGGGTTTGGTTTGGTGTTTTTGTCTCAGAATTTATTTTCTCCTGAAAAGGAAACTGTGTCCAAAGCAGCTGTTGGGCCGACCTCCCTTCCGTACATGCTGGCCCTAGCTGCATGCCGATGGGGGGAAGGGAGAAGTGTTAAGTCTTGGCTTTGCTCTGCTCTGTCCTGTCCAGACCTTGCCGGGTTTGGCTCTGCAGCTGGCAACCAAGTGGCTGGTGCTGACTCTGGGGCTGGGGAAGGTTTGGGTGTGCCTGCGGTCACAGGGGGCTGCACACAGACCCTTCCCTACAGGAGAGACGTGTCAGCACATGGACCAGTATCTGGCTTCATATTCCTTTCCAGAGTTCTCGAGATGTTAACTTTCAAAAGAGATGTCTCCCTTGTGTGTTTATGTCAGTGATTTTGGGTTTTAAACTATTCATGCATGAAAAATGACTGTAGGAACTGTATACTCCCATGTATGAATAATGACTACATGGGAACACAGATTACAGCAGTTTTGCACTGAGACTTCTGCAGTTTACATGCTCTCTTTGGGAACATTATGAAACATTTTTAAATGCTGGTGCTTGTTAATGCATTGATTTCAATCAGTCTCTTTTTGTCCCTTTTGGATTTGTTCAACTTAACAGCTAGCGTGTCTCATGTTTGCTCTAAGATATGCTTAGCAAATTCGGCAAATAAAAAAATGCATGCAAAAATATGGTGTTATGCACATGTATCAGGTTTGTTATTTATTAATAGACTCCAATTTCCATATGATAGTCTGCCTTTTTTTTTTCTACTTTGGCTCAATGGATAGTTTATGCCAATTACATGTAGTTTAACAGCTTCAAAATCTGTTTTTGCTTTTCTAATGCATAAAGACATTGATTCTGTTTCAGGTTTTAATTAAACTCTACACTGAGTTTAAAGATTCTATTGTCCTTTTCATTTAAATAGGATTTTTGTTAGATCTTTAACAAGACCACAGTGGGGTAATAAATCTGAGCAATTGTCCTTATTAGGAGTAGATTATCCTCAAGAGATGGAAAGTCACAGAAGTAACTAAAACCATTTGTAAAGACCGAACTAAGGCTTTTTCTTCCTAAACATTAAACAGACTTGCGAATGACTTGCTTGGGTGCTCAAATTAAATTAAATGATACTGTGTTTATTTTTCACATTTTCAGTGTAGGCTATTTGCATTTACTTAAAATTTGAGTTTCATTGAGTAAAATTCACTCCTGGGTAAGGATCCTTACTTTCAATATACAAGCTCTAAATGAAACTCAGTATATCTTGCCATTTCTTTTGTTATTAACCCTTGCAACACTTCTAATTTATATGATCCACTGACACAGTGAGTGTATTCTTAATTCATTGTATTTGCCACAGTAGATGAGTCTTGGCTGAAGAACTGGTCTTGTGTTTGCCCCACACCGCCCAGCCAAGTAGAAATGCAGGGTATGTAGCAGTGTGGAGCTTGTCCAAAGATCTCCTCAGATGCTGGGCTAAAAACACAGGTTCTTAGAGAAACCAATAGTTCTATCTAAGTTTGGCGTTAATGTGTTTACATGCTGTTAGGAGGTGAAAGGGGGTTTAACTCTAATGTGTGTTTTTTAGCTGTTTGCTTCAGTTGATGGTATTCTCTGCTCTCTGGGTGCTCAGGCCTTACTTTGTTCCTGGTCTTAGTCATCCCTTGACTTCTGATGCTACATGGCCTCCTATATACACACAGTCAAATCCTGAGTTTCTGCTGTTTGTTTATTTCCCAACATTGTTATAACATTGTGGTGCAATTTTTTTTTTTTTTGCATCCAGTTACATGGAAGCTCCGTTTTGTGGTGCTAGGTTTGGGACACTCATTTCTAGGACTTAGTTCTACCCACAAACCACTGGACAAAGGCAGGGATGTTGCTCAGGGACATCCTCACAGTGAGATATGTTGTAAGACAGGCTTTTCTTTCCCGCTGGCTCCAGTTTCTGCGCCTCTGAGCTGCTGCCCTCTGCAGAGCAAGCTGCAGGAAGCGGGGCTCCAGGGACACCGCTGCACGTGACGAGCCCACGTCCGCCTCTGCCGGGAAGGAGCCCACAGCCCTGCTCAGCACATGAAGACAAACCCTTCTTGGTTATTGCACAGCTGCACCAGCTCTCAGCCACCAGGTATTTAATGTCTTGAAGCTCTCCTGTCCGTGGGCTCCGCTGTCCCTGTCCTGCTGGCCGGCATCTCTGTAGAGCCAAGTCCTGTCAGTCTCCAGTCTGTGCTGCTCCCCACATGGGTTTCTGCTGTGTTTCTCTATTAAGAGACTTCACCTCACCTCTTCTTGTCTTTTAAGTGACACTACAGTGATATTTTGGGGCAGAAGGAATCGTATTAGAGGAACATAGCTCATAAATATTAATTTCTGATTAGTCTCTATTTGCTGCATATTGTAGACAAAATTGCAGGTTTTGAGCCTTCATCTCCTGCTTTCCATATCACTCAAATAGCAGAGATTTTGGCATGGTAAGTCACAGAGGGAGGTGGAGAAACTGATGCAAAGTAAGATAATGTAGTTCTTCAGCATTATGGCTTCTCTGTGCCCTGACGGGAAACTGAAAAATATAAAAGGTGCTGAAAGCAGATAAGTCACCTAGTTGCTGCTCTGCTTTAGGTATAAAGCCTGGGGAAAGTGGAGGAAGGGAATGCATATCCTGGCTTTAGCCTCAGATTGCAACTCATCCTTTCTCACAATGCAGTGTGTTGGAGGAAGTGTGGCAAACCTAGGCTGAGTCCTGCAACTGATTTAATATGAGTCAGTGCACAAGATTAGGAGCACTAAGAGTGCTCAGCCTTTGGGACAGATTCTGGGGAATTAAGAGATTCTTCATCCTGTATTGTTTGGCAATCAAACCTGATTTAGGAAATGCCGTAAGTCAGACAAAATTCACAGGGCATAGTGTTGCTCTGGATTCTCAGCAGGATGTGGGATTTTCCCTCTGTTTTCTCTGTCAGCGGGGCCAGGAGCTAACCTGTTCATGGCTCTGCAAAGTGAGAACGAGAGGGCCCAGCTCTGCCCCTTGCTGAGAGATGTCTTGTCTCTCCCTCTTCCTTCCACCCGTTTCTGGGGATGTATGCTGTAGTCATAGGCAAGTGCTGTGACCCTGCCTGCAGTATGAAGGTGATGTGTATACAAGAAGTGCAAGGCTAGCTGAATGGACTTCACTGCTTGCTGAGGTGCAATTAAAAGATTCCCTTCTTTCCTTGCATTCTGAAGTAATGTGTGTTGCTTTCCAATCCCAAGTGTATCCCACAGCATCAAATGTGGTGGCTGCTCTTTGCACGTTGGCCATGCGGTGAGCCAGCAGCTTTCTCCGCTGTTCACGGCAACCTCCCTGGAGGGGAAGCAGGCTGCTTAGAAGGTCAGCGGGATACCTGTGCATCACAGGCATGAAAAGCTGCCCTCTTTCTGCCCTGAGGCACAAACCTGCTTTTACTTTGTGAAGCAGAGCAGAAAAGCTGGGGTCCAACAGTGGCAGGTATCCCTGAGTGCAAGATGAAGGTGACATGTGGGTATCAGAAATCCAGTTTGCTTCTCAACGTGAGTTGGTGAAGTTTGGGTGGGAAAGTAATGGGAATGCTAAATGTTTGCTGCTAACACTTACTAAGATGATAGCAAATCTCGTCTATATTAATGTTCAGCTTCTGAGACTAGATGGAATCTTACTTTATTAGAAGGTAAGAAGCCCAGAAATAGCTCTTTAATCTTCAACTAGAAAATACAATTTTGAAATCCATTTTCTTAAGAATGCTGTAATCAAACAGAGTAATAACTGATGTTAAACCTGCTCTGAATGTTATTTAAAGTATTTCTCAAATGGAAACAAAAGTTGATAGGATGGTGTCAAGTTCACATGCACATGTGCTTTGTTTATGCAGTTGTCCACATGAGAAAGAAAGGTTGATCAGCATGTATTTTCTGGTTATATGATCATTTAGGAATTGTCAAAAGTCATTATGCGATTCTTAAATACTTCCATTTGCTATTTGTTCCAGCAAAAGGCTTTGGAACTATATCAGTGTTACTTTATAGCTCTACCCATGAGGACATCACCACAATGGGTATCCAGTGTCCTACATTGTCAGGAATCTTCAGCATTGGAGAGAAAAGTCTTTCCCCTCTTACTGCTGAGCTGTTCCTCTTGACACATTTTTGATGTCCTCTGGTCAATCTGTGCCCGATACCATGTATACGTGTCCTATTGTTCCCCACACTGCAATGCTCTCCTGTTTTTCCCAAATGTTGTTACATTTCCTTTCTCATTCCTGTGTTTTTCATCTCTCTTTCCCATTTGTATAATGCATCTACTGTCTCTGTTGTTTTCCACTTCTAATTTAATACCACCGGTGAATTTGTCTCTCTATGCAGATCATTAAAAAGAGGCTGTGTGGGACTGCTTGTAAAAGAAAACACTGCATTCCCAAGATAGGTTACACACTGGTGTGTATCAGTACTCTTTGTTTTGGAACTTTTAGCTTTGTTTAGTACTTAGATGCAGAGTGATCTCTGGATCCCTTGTTTGCTACTTCAGTGTGAGAACAGAAGGAACACAAATTCAAAAGTTGCAGGACTTGAAAGGACCTGTGCAGCCCTAGGGAAAGGGCAGTTTGCCATGTAAGCAAAGCAAAAAACCAAATTAAAATCCGAGCCCAGCCACAAAAACAGTCCGTCCCCAGCCTGTGGGCAGTTGGGGGAAGTCCTTTCCTCCTTCCCACCCTCTCTACAATCTGTTTTAACTCACCATTGTGCTCAGTGGCTGGAGAGCTGGCAGAAATGGATGTGAGCCTGAAATACCACCAAGAGTGAAAGGCCAAGCTGGCACACCTGTGGTGTAAGGTGAGAGGAGTTCTGCTTCTGTGAGAAGCCAGGAGTCATGTGATTGCTTTAATCCAGCCCTGATCTCTGTGGCTGATACAGACAAAAGGAGCATTTGTGTGCTGAGGTGGGTGGCCGAATTGGATGAGGGAACAGATCCAACTGCAAGCTCCACACTGCCTCATCAGGCCAACCTGAATGCCAGTATTGACACAAAGGAGGGAGTTGTTGGGGCAGGAAGGGAAGATGGGCTGACACAGACTAAGCAATGTCACCACAGGGTCAGTGAAGAGTGACACTCTTGGTGCATGAGTCTCTTCTTGGTGCCTGGTTTTAGGATGTAGATGGCTGTGCCTGTGAGGTCTGTACATGTCATTTGATGCCCAGGGTAAATCTGTGCCCATGTGTTAAAGCAGCATTGGACTGACAGACCCATCCCTTCATTTTGCTTGTGCTCCCTGCTGGAGTGTTTCACTAGGAAGGCTCTTATTCTCAGCCCTGTGTTAGACAGGGGCAGATGGGCTCATAGTTGCAGCTCTGACTGGGTTAAAGGATGGCCTTGGGCAGCAGCAGGAATTCTGAAAGCCCTTGCAGGCTGCATCTCCTGGCACAGAATCCCTTTGCCCTTGGCCCTCCTCAGCTGCAGTGCAGAAAGCAGCCAGCATTGCCCGGATGGTAGTTTTAACTCTTTGTTACCTAAAATTCAGACAGTGTCAAAGCAACACAGCAGTAAATTAATCACTGGCCTCTTTCTACAGTCACATCCCTTGTGTTGCCCATGCTACTAGTGTTAATAATGTTGTGTGCAATTTCCCAAGCATAGACTGGGAATTGGGGAGTGTAAAGTGTGCCTCAAGGGGCTGGTAGCAGCAGTGAGTGTTTGAGGCTGGATAATACCCACTGGTGCTGCATGAACCTACTGTCAGATAACTCTGTGTAGATAGTGTTTAGCCTTGGTCAACAGTATGACTGTAAACTGAAGCAAATAGCTCTGTCCTGATTACGTTTTCTAGAGGGGATGATGCAGAAGGAAATTGAATTAAAAATTAGCTTTGAAATGAGCTCAAAGCTTTTTACCAACCGCTTCGAACTTTAAAATATCTGACATTAACAAAGTAACTTTTTTCAAGTAATAGTAAACTGCCATCTGCTGGTAAAACAGTAATGCACATAATGAACACACAGACTTATGAAATGATAATTATTTTGTATTTGACATGCTACAGTCAAATATATACATGACAGGGAAGCTGCATATATTTATTTTACTGGTGATTTTTATTTCCATTTGCATTTTCATATAGAATATGCTAAACAGATGCCTATAACATAACTAACTTTAATGACAAGCGCAGAAAACCAGACAATGAGAATAAAGAATGAGGACTAATAAAAGCAGATGAGCGATCAGGATGATGACAGCTTCCAAATGTGTCCTATTTACATTGCTAATATTGAATCACAAGCACTTCCTTTTTTGTTCCCCCCCCCGCCTTAGACCCTCCTGTATGACCAGAATTGTAGCACTGAGAAACATTGCCTGGCATCTTCAGTTTGAGATGTGTGTGTGTGTGTGTGTGTGTGTGGTTCCTTACGCAAGCTTGTAAATAGGAACTGGGTCTTTAATTGTTCCTGATTTAAGTAGGTCATCTTTGCCAATACACAAATCTTTTGTTTCTTGTAAGGCAGGTCAGCTATTGAAAGGATATGGAAAATATTTACTACACAAATATGACATGAGAAAATAATTTCACAAAGGACCACTCTCAAATTATATGGCATTACACAACCATAAATCACAGGTATGATGAGTACACTACAGGGGAGAGACTATCAGATTTCATGTTTGTATAGTGTGTACCAAGTAGGTGTGCTGAGCATGACAGGGTCCCTGAGGTGCTGCTGCACTATAAATAGTGATATTAGCGTGAATTACCTCTGATGCAAACATCAGGCCACTGGCCCTTTTCAGATGCATGCGATTTTCTTTATGATTGTGGTTATTCCAAACATAGCCTGTTGTTTTAGCAAACTGATCTTCTCATAGGAAATGTTTAAAATGGGCAAAGAGAAAATAGGTCAGTTCTTCCTTTGAAATCAGAGAGAAGTGTGTATTTGTAATATTTCCCATGCTTATTTCCTTGGAGTGGGTTTGGCAGGTATGAGAGGAAGTTAAAGATTTCTTTTTGGTGCTATGTACCACATGTCATACCTGCTCTTCTGAGACAGTTGCTTTTATCTCCAGCAGTACCTGCTCTAGTAGCAATGAAAAAGTGACTTGAATCCCATTTAAAGCATGTAGTGTGCACTGTTCGTGTGCCACTAAAGGAAAGGGAAGGGTTGTTTGGGAGACTCCAGGCAGAGTCTTTATGAGTCATCGTAAAGCAAACATGTTTGCATCCCTCTCAGCAGTGTTTTTGGCTCTGAAGACGTGGTGAATTAATGTGCCCAGCTCCAGGGCTTGTGACCCCAGCAGACACTGAAGGGCTACAAATATGTCCAGTTTGGAGTGCCATTGTATTTAAAGGGTCTCTGCACATGGCTCTTTTTGTAGCATCCAGGTGGTTCCTTGTACAGGACCATTTCTGGGAATTTGTGGTGCTGTGCATGGTCCATTCACAGAGGTCTTAATCAAATGCTGTTCAGTGTCTTGCCTGAAAAGAGTCCTGCTTGATGGCAGAGGACCATTAATAATATAGTGCCAAATCCTCAGCTCAGGAAAACACCACAGCTTTTTTGACTTTTAATCTGCGGAGGATCTAGCCTGTGGTGAATGGTCACAGAGCAGGGACACTCTGCGCTGGGTCCTGTTTACTGAAATGCTCCAATAGCAACAAAACATGTTCAAATGGAAACAGAGCCAGGGGAACAGCGGTGCCCATGGATACCTGTTAACCGGTGGGAGCTGAAGCACACAGTTACCATCAAAGACACTCCCGTGCTCTGCTTTGCTCTGCAGCACTTCAGTCTCCCTGCTAAAGGGACTCTGCCTTCCAGCTGAAGAGTGACTGATGGTTGAAATAACAGTCCCAGTTTATTCCAGGTATGCCACTGACCTGCATGACCTGTGGGAAGGATAAGGTAAAGGCAATCAAAGCAGCACGCTCCTGTAGCCTCTAAGGGCTATAAAATTGGAAACATGGGAAACATGAAATGAGGATGAGGGTTCACTGTTACCTGCTAATAGGCTAAATCAGGAGTTTAGTGAGACTGAGATTTGACCCAACAAGAGAAAGGAGATGAGTAAGAAATGATCAAAAGATAAAGCTGGTATTTCCTTCATGTTATGCTAGAATCACTCTGTTCAAAAAGTCTCTCGAACCATGGAGAGCTGGGGCGGGCAGGGGTGAAGAGGTGGGTTATGGTGATGGAAGGGTATTGTCATTACATAAATTGGAGCAGTTCAAGTCTGTTTAACTGTTTAGTGCCATATCCCATTTGTCTTTTCTGAGATTACTTTGCAGTGGAATGGAGGAAATTTTGCTGACAGCACAACTGGTTGTTTAGCTGTTTCTTTTCTCTTTACTTTCCAGAAAATTAGGCACTGTGTCCTGCCTATGCTATGTTCAAGGTTTGGCAAAGGGCTTTTGATGGGTTTGCCATCCTTTTGGCCAACACTTAATCCTGTTTCTATTTCGTACTATCCCTCCTGTACTCAAATGCAGTGGTCAGACTAAGTAACAGTAAAGCTACTAGTGATTTATCAAGGAGCAGGAATACCCTTAGTCTGTGGCCAGTTTCTAGCAAAGTGTTGTTCTCAAGATGGATTCAAGTTCTTGTCCTTGCAAGGATTATTGCATGGTGGACTCAGAAATGATACCTAGCAGTTAAGTGCTGTTCAGAAAGCAATATAACATTCACTTTAAAAATCAAGAAGCATGAAATAGATACTATTTCACTGGCACGGGAAGCAGGGAATACTAGGAGAATCATGAAATGGCTGCACATTATTAGTCTCTGTGAATATAATGACATTTGGAGACCTCTGGTATTCATTTGAAATAAACAATGAAATAAGACTCATGCGCTATATGCTTGTCAAATCCAAGCCTAGTGATCAGCTAATATGCTTATCAGCCAGGCAGTGTACATGAAGATACTCTGCTTTCACACTGTCTGCTGATTGGATTTGGGCCCATGAAGAAGGCAGGTGATTAATCTGCAGGGGTTTATTTTTTCTGAACTGTTAATGTCCTCTGTTTCAGAGCAACAGCCCATGGCTCATTAAGCAGGGAAGATTTGAACACAAGTGTGAAGGGCAGCGCACAAAGATTCTCTATAAATCTCTTGTTTGAGCCTTAGGGGGTAGAAAAATTAAGTATTGGAGAAAGTTTGTCCTGCGCTGGAGCAGAACCAGTACTCTCTGAAAAGCAAAGGTACTGTTAGAAAATCTGTGTGTATTTCGGTCAGTTAGGATAAAATCTAAAGCTGCAATGCTCTTGTAAGGTGGTAGTGGACACTTGGTACTAGCCCAGAAATGCACAGCTGCCACCTCAGCTGACCTGCTGTGAGAGCCATGCTCTTCTTAAGTCTGTTGCTCCATTTCTTTGGTGATTACGTCTCACTCTTGCTGTGTTCTTTCCACCTGTACTGTTGTGTACTCTGGCATCTAATGCTGAGAAAGCAAATGTGGCTGCTGAGCCCAACTGCCTCAACAGAAATGCAACAGGGGAAATGAATACTTAGGCTGAAAGAGTTTGCAATATTAGATTAATCTTAAGGTGATCATCTTGAGGTTATTAGCCGCCATTTATAGTCTGTTGTACCTGTTTATAAAATACTGTCATCAACTGAAAAATTTGAAAACGTTGATTTTGGAAGAGTATTTTTCTGACAGTATGGTGATAGGTGAGCATTAATTTATTAACCCTAGTTAGTGTCTTGAGAAATAGGGAAGTATTTCAATGCTGTTTTTACAGACTGAGAAATGTAAGGCTCAGATGTATACATTTAGATCTGCATACTCCAGTGCCTCCTAATTAGCATTTGGCCCTGCTTGCTTTCACTCAAGTCTTTTCCTCACCTGAATTCTGGATCATGGAGCAGCTGTGTCCTACGCAGCTCCTGGTACCTCTCTGATTGCATCCTGTGAGCAAGTCCATGCTGGGAGGGAGGGTAGCAGTGAGGGTGGGTTATTGTGAAAAAGGGGCAAAGAAGATTAGTGAATGACCGTCTTGCTTCAGGCTGTAAGAAGGATGTACCAAGCTCCCATTTTGACCCTGGAAACCAGAAAAGAAGAGTGGCTACACAGAAGGGAGCAGACTGAGGCTCTGTGCTTCCATTCACAAATGTTCAGATCAGACAAGAGAAGACAGTAAGCCAATATTGGGAATACAGACAAAATCATGGGCCCAGTCTAATAATTCATTGGCTCCAGGAACAGAAGACTGTTGTAAACTATTGTAATTATCATGGGCAACAAGGTCATTGGAAACAGGAGTGCCTCGTATAATAAAACAAAACAAGCCTCCCAAAAAGACTTCTCAGTCCTACAGTGCAGTCTTTCCCTGCTCTATGTGCTGCTCTAAATGTAACTGTTATATTATGAGATATTTACCCACAAGCTGGACTTCTGCTGTGCTGTGGAATGCAGTGACAATGGGGAAGGATTGGGAATGCTTGTGAGAAGGGAGAGCAAGCAGATTTCAAGGGTTTCTGGGCTTTGCTTTCTGCTGAACCTCTTCTGGGTGTTTTTTTTTTCTTTATTTTTCTCCCCTTTTATGCTTTAAAGTTCTACTATAAACAATTAGAGGAAATTTAGCCATAATACTGCCTGTGGAGGCTAGGAGAGTAAGAATACATTCTACATCACCACTTTCCTTTGTTTGTCTTTTTTATCTTGTTTATCTTTGATCAACTGCAGATGAAATAACCAGCTAACTGATTTCCCATACAGGGCTGCCACTCATGCTGATGAAACTCTGCTGACATGAGAGTATGCTCTGTAGCAGTCTAGCAGTATCCATTTCTTATTCCAATACACTGACAGGTCACTCAGGGAGACTAAAAACTCTATTCTGACATGGAAAAGAAACTGCAATTTCAATTTTGTTTTGATTTGAAAATTTCCAGCTACCTATCAAGACCAAATCCTTGAACTATTTACTTAGAGTAACTGAAATACCCCTATTTGAAATACTGGATATGCAAGATTTAGCCATTAAAGAGTTGGGGTAAAATTAAAATCCCCTTCAATAATAACTAAAGTCGGAGAAAATCTTTCAAGAAAATTAAACACTTGATCAAAAAGAGAGACGGGTTATTGTCGAGAGCATAAAGATTAAACAGGAGAGTTGTCTCAGAGAATAACCATCAATGATAAGTAGCAGGCAGTTAATATCCCCTCAGGGATCTTCTTTTACTCATGTAGGTTTTTGGACAAATACAGTATTACATTTCTTATAGTTTAAGTGTGAAAGAGCTTCATGTCATCCAGAGTAGCAATAAAACTTCAGTGGAATAAGGACAACTGGAGAGGTAGGGAAGGGGTGGCCCAGAAGATGAAACAACAGGAAATCAGTGACAGTTTTTTCACATAACTCTCCTTTTTAACCCCCAGATTCTGAGACATCTTTTCAGTCTCCCTGACATGCCTATTTTTGTGTGTCCACAGCACTGTTTAGTGCTGAGATTTTATGGTATTGGCCTTCAATATGGAAATGAAGAAAAGACCAAGTAGACTAAGAGTGTGATTCCATGTTGTAATTAAGAGCTGGTTTAAAGCTTGATCATGCAAATGATTGAGTTGGCAGAATTAAAAGGATGGTAGTCTGTAGCCATGGAAAGGCATATAGGGTGGGAAGGGTGGGGGCAGGAGGGTCTGGAGAACCTCTCAAGCCAGCTCTGCAGCTGGAGAAACTGTAACATGAGACGACTCCCTTGATCTCTCATTTTTCTTCCCTTATTCTGTCCTCCTGTGTAATTACAATAATAAATCTTTTTGTTCCTTAACCATCTTGTAGCCATTGCAAACATTTAAGAATTAATGCAATTCTCACACATGATGCACGTGTTCTTCATGTCCCCTTGTGTCCCTCCATTTATTCATTTATCATGTACACACAAAATTCTCATAAAATATTAATCTGAAAGACAAATCTCCCTCTGCATCCTGGGAGCATTTGCATATAGCAATGTTAACGAGAGTATTAATTCTGCATGCACAGTCTGTGGACTGCACATAGGGCCAAATCTCCCTCGGCAACTATGCTGAAATCAGTGACAATTTCAGAAACATTGTTTTCATATTAAAAATTCTGAGTGGAAAGCGACTGTTTCTTAGAACAGAAATGTTGTCTTTAAAACTCAAACAAGAGGATTTGAAGCTTAGTTTTCAGCTTTTTCTTCTAAGAATTCCTCTGTAAAAGGAATTTTATACTGCTCTGGGTTTCTGCTCAATGGTTTCTAACAGATCAGTACAGTCTAGAAACAAAAGGATTTAATTTTTTTAACAGCGCTGTAATCCATGGGGAATCTGAACATTTCTTTTGCCTTCCTTCCTTGGGAACATCAGGAGTAGCTACACTTCTGCCAGTTGGGGCAGAATGTGCTGTTGCAGATGGACCAAAAATAATTCAGTTAGGCTGGAGAGAGGATCATTTTCTCTGGGCTAACAAAGAGTGAAAACTGTCTGAGCAGGCACTTGATGAAACAGAAATGCCAGGAGAATCTTCTGTGGTGGAGAAAATCTCTGTACCTCACTCCTGGCTGCAAGCACAGGGTAGGGTTGTCCTGCCTTCCACAGAGGTGAGAGCCCTAGGGAACCTTGGGGGCCTGTGGAAGCTTTGGGGAGTGGCTTTGGGGCAGGAACACACCTCTCACCTCTCATCTTTACTGAGGAAGGAGAGAGGGAAGAGTCGGAGGGAGGGAACAATCTTGTCTAAGCCTGATGATCTGCCTTGGATCTTTCACCTTCCAAGGCAGGCTTAAGACAAAAAGTAGTACCAACAACGATAGATGGATTTGTTCTTTGTCTGCACCCAAATCCCATCAGACACAGAAATAGAAGGACGTGTTATATACGGCCCTTGCCCAGGTTCAGTGCATCCCCTAGCAAGTAATTTTATTCTCAGTGGTGGATTGGTAAAGGGTTGTGTTTCCCTCAGAAACTCTTGTCACTGGAGGTTTCCAAAAGATTTTTACAAGGAAAGGCCCTGCAGCTGAAGTTGGACCTTTCCTTCTCCAGGGACAGTCTCTGGTGAGAGGCAGTTGCCAAAGAGGATCAGATCCCTGCTGCCAGGAGCTGCATGCCTCGGGGAAAGCTGGAGCTCTCAGTGGGTCCCTGGTTGCTTTTTCTGGATCTTGCAATTCTCTGTCTGCACTTGCAGAAAATCAGAACACTCACTCCATGTTTCAGGAACAATGTATTTTCAGTTTGACTTTATTTCTATTCTGATATTCAAATTTTGATGTCTGTAGTTTGTGAAAACAGTCAGTGCTTTACTGTCTACAGGAAAAATGCTGTTGATCCCTCAGCTCCGAACTGTAAAGCCTTCCTTTGGGTACACAGCTTCTAAAAACATTATAAATGAAGCATGTGAGACAACCTCCACAGCTGGAGTTAAGCACTTCCATGTGCTTGCTGAATCGGGGACCAAGTTGTTAGAAAGATCTTTTGGGACTCACTGGAGATCCATAAGAAATTGTCTTGACTTAACCAAACCATCGTATTTCTCTTAATCACTACTACTACTACTACATCATCTTTTTTCTTTCACTTCCTTCTTATTCATACTTAAATGAGAAACATCTGTTTCCATTTTTCACATTGTTCTGTTATGTGAGTAACGATATCAAGCATCTTTTTTTTTCCTGCACTGTGAAAGAATAAATTAGTGTTAAGTTTTGTGAAGTGCTTTAAAACACTAAACCAACACATCTGTTTCAGCTGCAGGTCATTAAGATGAAAAATCCTAGTCTGTGTGCAGTGCAAAACGGCCAAAAAAATTAACAGTCCAAACACATTTCTTTACCTGTCTTTTACTATAACAACTGAAGATGGTGAAAAGACATTAAATCTTCTTCAGGGATGGAGCAGTTAAAAGTGCTCAGTGCAGTAATCCACACCAATACCTTGTAGTAATGGATCCTCATCTGATCTGGAGATGCCTGGAGATTGCTCCAGTGTTGTAGTATTCAAGCGTGGAGTCTCCTTGATCTCCACATCTTCCAGCTGGGCACAGCATTGTGCAGGGTTGCCTAATTCCCTATAGATGTCTGTGTTACTGAACTTCAGGTAAAAATCCCTCCACCTGCCCCCAGTCATTTAAGATTTGGATGTGGTTTCCAGGGCAGAGTAAAGCTTACCTGGCAAATCTACTTTACAGGTGGGCTGAGATGCTCTTTACATGCTGAAGCCCAAATGTATGTTCCTTTGTTGATAATTATCTCCTTTGTGAAGCCCTTTGAGGTATAGAGATGAAAAGCCAACAGCTTTTCACCTGAGAGCTTGACTATTAATAAATAAAATAAATAAAATAATTAATATTAACAACAATGAGTGCATTCCCTGAATTCTGTAGGAAATGGCAAACCTTCCAGGCAGGTCCTGGCAGGCAGGTAGTAACTTCCTCCTACAAGAGGCTGGGTCCATCCTTTGTCTGTAATTAAAAGGTCCTTAGTATAAAGGAGGTGTTCAGTATCCGGCAGGAACAGGCTCAAAAACTGGATGGGGCTTTTCTAGCATCTTAAGAGAAAATACTTGTTTGTTCTTCCAATTTGCCAAAGCAGTAGCCAGTGTAGTGTTGAGCAATTCTGTTCTGCTGTGCTCCCACCCTCCCTGAAGCAAATGAATGGGATGGTTTGGGGTGGTTAGCAGCCCTGTGCACTTTTTTAAAGAAGCTTGGTGCCTCCCATTTCATTTAGCCCTCATTTTGTGAGGCAGGAGACTGCATATATATTGCTGCACTGAATCTCTTCACCTGCAGCTCTCCCCACCCCCAGCTTATGAGCATGATTTCCTTTTATGCACTGCTCTGTCACAGCTTGGCAAGTTTCCCAAGACAATCCATACCAGAAAGGAGAATATGGCTGCTGAGCCGCGTAGACAGGAGAAATGCCTTATGTAACAGATTCATTTAAATACTATGAAATGTTGAGACAGGCGAGACATAACTGAAAGCAAAATGTAGCCCTTAATCTCTAGCATCAGTTCTGCTTGCCCTCGCCATCATCAGCATCTAATAGTCACTGCCTGTCTCCATTCACGTCTCCATCTTTTTCAAGAAACTGCCTGCGGCAGAATGTACAAACAGCTTGGCAAGCGGTTTTAGGAGCAGGGTTTTTATTTTTTTTCCTTCTAATTCCTCATGAGCCTCATGAGCATTTTCCCACTAATATGCCTGTGGCATCATTAGGTGTTTAATGAGAGTGATGTTGCCTGAGTATTATTGTTTTTATAGCTCATTTTATTTTGACAAGTCTTCAGTTCTGTGGCAGTTTATAGTGTGCAGACTTCTCCTTCCTATATCTGACCTACAGGATTTGCAGAAATATTATCACAGAGGCATTGTCATAAAACCTGAAATAATAAATTGTCAACATTCAATATGTTTGAGTGCAATATGTGTTCAACACCACAGTAGTTTAATGACATCAATTAATTATTTTCATGTATTTCTTTTGTGATACTGAAGCACCAGGAATAGTCCAATAATGGCCATGTCTCAGACAGCAGTTCACTGCAATTCTGCACAAACAATCCTGTTTGGCTTCTTTTAGCAGTTCCCCAAAAGACTAGCTTGGACTCCAGTAGATAGAGGATCACAGTCTTGTTCCTCACATCCATAGTCTGGATCGTTATATGTTGAGCTCAGAGAAAAACTGCCAGCAGTGTACCTGCAGAAAATAAGGCTGCTGAAATTATAAGTCTTGAATAGACACATACAATGTCATTTTACCCCCTGCATTTTGTCGTCATGTTGACTGTGCTGCACCCATTTCTTTACTGATTAAATTAAAGGGATACAGGTTTTGTGTACAGACAAGACCATAATTTTTACTTAGGAAAATGCCATCTTCATATACCGTATCATATGGATGATCAATGCTGAGCAGTGCATTTATTGAACAGCTGTGTCTTATGCAAGAAAAATTGTGATATTTTTAACACACTAACTAATGCCCATAAGGTTCTCACTTTTATATTATCTTTCAAGTAATGTTACCTGGTTTAGGCTGCCGGTGCAAGTTGTCTTATTGCCACAGTGGCAGAGCCTTTAAAACAACTAGCTGCTGTCAGGTATTTAACTTGCTTGCCTTTACTAAGGTGAGAAGGGTTACTGGGGAGGAGGACAGTGAAGGTACTCTTGATGGTTCCTTCTGCAATGTGTGTCCTGCATGACAGTAAAGGGGAAGAAGCTGCACCTCTCTGCAGTCCCTTTTCTCCTCCCACTGCCGCAGCATGACTGCACAAACATTTTGCTTTTGGGATTCCCCATTGCTACTTACATGCAGGAGGCCCCAGAGGTCTATGCCTGTGTTCCCAGCACAGACACAGGCAGTGGAGCTGCACAGCTCCAGGAGTAGATGATGTTAACAAAACGGTCATTGTATACATAGCTACTGTTTCAAATGTTCATATCCTGGCTTCCAACGACTCTATTTTTATGTCTTTGTTTATATTTAATAGCTGTTAGAGTGCTTAAATGGCTTTATTTTGGAAACCTTGACATTTCTTCTGCCAATACTGAAGCTGTAAAGATCAGAAACAAAGATGTGCCTTTTTACTCTGTTTCTTCTGATAGGTTTTGTCATTTGGCAACTGTTGTTCTATCAGACTTTGCAGAATTTGGACAGGATTCTGATCTCCTACAAAGTGACACACACACTTATTAGAATGCAGGAGCAGGTTTGGGGCCTTTTTTCTGATTACACCATGCTGAGTGCCATGCATGAGCAATTAGAGTCTGTCTGTTATTATGTGACCAAACAGCTGCAGGAACTTCTAGTGTGTGCTTTTACATAGTAGTAAAATAAAAATCAAAACAATATTCCATGAAGCAGAATGTAAAGCACAGGGTCTCATTCTGCAAGTCTCCTAGGCTTTGGAAGAGAATGATGAAATCTGGACCATGCCAGTCTTCTTACACTTACAGTTCCACTGAGGTAAAATATAAAATAAGGAGAAATTTTGGATTCTTCTACATGCTTTTTCATGATAGTTCCTTTTTCCATAGTCTCTTTTCAAATCCAGCCCAGTGTAAAAAAAAAAAAAAAAAAGAAAGTAATTTCTGAATTAAATCAAACACAAGACTTGAGTTTGTGAGGTTTTTTTGAGATCCCATGGTTAGGAGGCATTGCAAATTGACATTGATACATACTACCTTTTATATTAGATTATTTTCCTTTTAGGTGTACAAGTAATCACTCACATGGCATTTCTAGTGGGGAACTCCCCAAGCCATTTAACTTTCCTGCTCCTACTGGGAAATGGGATTTATTCAGTCAGCCTCCCCTCTCTGCAAGTAAAATATCCTCATCCTGCTCAGAACAAAGAACTGCCAAGTGTGGGGAAGCCAACTAGCTTTGTCCCTTCTGTCTAGTAGAAGTGCTCCTGTGCTACAATTCATCATGTGCCCTCTGGGCTCCCTGGGAATGCTCCAGCTAGTATGCTACGGGAAAATTGCTCAGAAACCTTCTCAGTTTCCTGCACACACACACATAACCTGGATCATCTCCACTCCTCAGTGCCTTTCCCTGGAGCACCCCTGTACCTGTCCTACTGAGCCATATGGCTTGGCCTTTACACTACAGCTCTGCACCTGTATGTGTCACATCCACCCACACCTGTTCAGCACCACCTGGCCATGTGATCTCTGGTTTACAGTGACATTATCTTCATCAACTCCCCAGTCCAGCCCCTTCCACCTGGCCCTGGGCCGCCATCTGCAAACAGTTTGGCTTTCTCACAGTATTCCTCTGTTTGGGAGGCCAGAGCTACAAGCCAAGCCTTTCTTGCATCTCTTAACCCAGAGGAGGATCAGCCACCTTCCTTCCCAGGAGGAAGAGTGAAACCGCTCTCTAAATTGTTTGCAAAGCATAAGGAGAGCACTACAGATTCTGTTTCTGAAGTGAAGGCCTGAGTGGGTCATCTCAGAATGGACAGAGACCTCAGAGGTGCTGGCTATCCCGGGGAAGGAATCAACACGCTGCAGCAGCAAGATCAGAAAGGTGGTGACTGATGAGGCTTTTTACATAAAGGTGTGGGGGGTGTAGGCTGTGGGTTGTATGTGGTACATGTATACTCATGATGTCACATGAGTACTAGAAAGGCTCACATAGTATTCTGCTGCTGATGTGGGACAGATGTGCCTAAGAGACCCAGAGATCTAATACAGCATGTAGGAACAGCCCCCGTGCACCTACTGTGATTCCCAGCCCCCACTTTGATTCCCCACATCTCTGCATTCAGGAGCTCCCCCACTTGCTGTTGCCCCAGGCTGTACTTTACAGTCACCCTTTTCAGCAGGAGTATAAAAGGGCCAAAGTTAACATATGCCTGGGGTTAGAAATGGTGGCTCTGTGTCCTGAATGTTCACCATAATTTCCAGCCCTGGCCTCTTGTTAACATCAGGTATTATCAGCTTCCTGAACTACTGTGAAGCACTATGATCTCCTGTTGCTGGATCCTAGGCAGCAAAAGCAGTATGTTGTCTCAAATGACATTTTTAGCCTCTCTGCTCTCAGCAGGCTGCAGAGCTGTTTGATCAACACAAGCTTTGACAGTCAGGCATCATTAATTTTCCACAACCTACTACTTGAAACTCCTGAAAGGATGGGCTGTCACTGTTCCTTGTAGCCCTTGCTGGCCTGAACTGCCCTCTGCACTGTCCTGCTGCAGCACAGGAGGGCTGCATGCCTCAAGCCACTGGTCTCCTTCCTCAGGCCTGGGATTTAAATTCTGTCAGCTCTGCCAGGGAAAAAAAGGAATTCTCAATATGTAATTATTTCTTTTTAAAGGATGAGATAAACTGTAACGCATTAATGATGGAAGAGATCATACACAATTCAGGCTTAGTGAGTACCCATTGTCTTAAATTAATCCTAATAAGCACTGTTTTCCCCAGCATGTGCCATTTTAACACTGTGAAAAGCTGTACTTCCTAATGTACTATCACAAATGTGATGACACCCTCCTCTTTTGGAAACCATAATTGATAAAATGTGACAAAACCATGGTTATTGCTTATTCGTAAATAGGATACTTTAAAAAGTACTCTCACATTGATTGGGTTAAATGACTTGCTGATTAAGACATCTACATGAAATATTAAACCACCATTATCTGGCTCCTGTTAAGATTCAAAATCAGGATTCTCTTTTGTGCAGAGTAAGTAAAAACTATATTCTGCTGTTTTAGAGCAGAATATAAATGTGGTAAGTAAAAGCCAGAGGTATATTTGAATAACAATTCACACATAACTTCTTAAAAAGAAATTCTAATATGCTTGGGATGGAATTAGAGAGACACATTTGATACTGATAGATTTGAGTGCTTCCTGGGAGTGTTCAGACATAGCTTCCTCTGCTGAAATTCCCAAAATTAAACTACTCTGCTGACTATTTCTGCTTTACAGATACCCCATTTTTACTCTATGAATTGCCTGCATGGTCTAACTAAAAATATACTTCCAAAGCCTTATCCTAAGTTCATTTTCACACACTTTGTTGGAATCCAGAGCCAAGGGTTGTTAAACTGGGACAAATTTTAAAAGTGAACATAACTGTTCTTCTAAGTTTCTTCACTCTTTCTTTTGTCTGAGAAACCTCTCCTCAGCATGCATTTCAGGATACTGAAATAACTATTTTACAGTTATTTTAAATACATAGATTTTTGTTAGTAGGAAAATAAGTGCTAGAATTTTCTTTCTTTGAGCCTGGCTGAAAGCTCATTAAAGTCTTTGCAGTTATTTCACTGAGCTTATAATGAGATGCTTCATGTTCCTATGAGCTTCACACTAAAAACAGTAGTAGTATAAGACAAGATCTGCCTGTAAATCCCAAACCTAAGACAGTATTTCCTGAATGATATAATGGCAAATGAACTGCTATTCCAAATAATTCATCTGAGAGTTTAGGTGGGATGTGATCTGGAAATACTGGAGAAGCAAAAGTTTTAATATAGCTTTGGTCATTGCACTGAAGATACTTTTTGGCAGATGAATGGTGATGGATGTGGTCAAGCTGAGGAGCTAAGAGATGCTTCTCTTCCTTTGGCATAGAAACAGATTGGCAGAGAGGTTGGAAAGAAAAAAGTTACTGGGTAACAAAACTCTCATTATAATAACCCCAGGTCGTAACTTGCTCTTTTAGTTTTTGTTAACATACCATACCATACACTGATTCTGTACAACCACAGACTTTGATAAATAATTTTTCACAATTGCATATTAACTCTAAGACTGTGTAAAACTATCACAGTTTTATATAGTTTTTTTCCCCCTCCTTTTCAGGATTCAGTTACAAAGATGTCTATTTTCATGCCCTGAAGATATATACTTATCCATACACTACAGTATAGTCTAAAAAAGCTTTTGTAGTTTTTTTATTTTAGGCTTTATCTCTGATGTTAGAAAACTCAGGTATATTCATAATTAATTGTCTTGATCAAAAGCAAACTCTTTACAATTAAGAAACAAACAGAAGGTATGGCATATCAAACAGACTTTCTGCTGCTGTGATCTTACCTAAACACAAAATAAGCTCCTCAGTATTTCCACATTAATAGTAATAAAATGCTTTTTTGCTTTTTCTACTTCTTCTTTAAATACGATTATTATGTCTTCCTGTACACAAACCTCTGGTGCTTTACAAACAAACCACAGTAAAGATTTTTGTAATTGTTTGTATCAAGCAGAAGGACAAGAGGTTGTATGTCCATGTGACAATGAAAGAAATCAGAATCGCTGATGTGGCAATTGCCTACCAGGCAGAACAGTAGGAAACCGGGGGGAAAAGAAGGTGGTTTGAAATCCTACCTGGTGTGTAGTTACACTGGTACACTGGCAATGATTTTGACGACTGAGAGGTGTTGTTCATTTTTCAAGAGCTGCTAAAACATATGGAACTTGCTTCTAAAGTCAAAGTTGTCTTCACCTGGACACCGTTGTCCTGACTTCCATCTGCCCAGATGACTTTGAAGTACAGAAGTGGGGGGGATTGGCTAGCAAAGCCTTTTCCTTTTTGTAAGGGTGTTGAAATGATGTTTGTCTGAGGGAGGTGACTTTCCCAATGTTGTACCAACTCTGTCCCTCAATGGACATGTGAAGCCACAACTTTGGAGATGTAGTGTGCCTGAAAGAATTATTGTCACTAATTCTTCACATTAACATTGCTCCAGTCTCTAATATGTGCTGTAGACATGGGTGTGACCCTGATGCTAGTCACAGAGGTGGATGTAGGAAGAAGGGGGATGACACAACCTGAAGAAGAGCAGAACACGGCACTCTACAGATCTAGTGCAGTTTCCTTCTCAAGGCTAACACTTTGCCAGCACAGGACAGTCATGGCGAAGGTCAGGCATGTGGCTGCTAGTGGTGGGAGCTGGAGTCATTTATGCTGTGCCCTCTACAGCGACACGTTAAGGCTACCAGTGTGACACCTGAAACAAGGATCTTGAAATTACTATTTCTGTCTTCTTCCTGTGTATCATCTTGGTACTATAATGTGAACTGAATCATCAGACTGGGTTAAGCAGAGCTATGATAATTTACACCTATTAGATCTAGGTCCTTTTTCATCGTCTGTTGAAGGCCAACTTATTGCCACTACTTTCTTGCTCTCGCACTAAATTACAATTCATCAACAGACTCAGGAAGAAATTTGTTATGGTTTTGTTGCTCATAGCATATTTTCATATATTAATGCTTCCTGTGTGTGATGCAAATGGCAACCCTCCAAGGCAATACATTGTTTTTAAGAAGGTCAGTGCTATAATATATGGTGGTATTTCCTACAATAATCTGCTTTCTTGTGATCTCTGAATTCTGTGAGACTTGAGCTTAGTAACTCAGACATGAGAAGAGAGTTGTCAGATCCTCCTGAAGAGAACAAAGATGTAGGCTTGGCTACTGTCTTTTTAATGTGGGATGAACTAGAATAAAGCAAGATGAAATAAAATAAGCATAAAGACCAAGGTTAATTAATTATTATTGATAATGAATCCATGATTTGTAATTGAGAACGTTTACTATGGTGATACCTGTGGAACAGCTAAGAATGGAGCCTGGTGTGCCAGGCAGGCAGTGCTGCCCCAGCAGCTGCCCCTCTCTGATCGGTGGCAGATGACAGTAACACTCCATAGTGGTGAGAATGAGAACAGGAGACAACTGTGGGAGGCTGGATCCGGAGCTGCTGTCCTCTGACAAAAGCTGGTCTGTAATTGCCAGCACAGGCCTGGCCAAGGGGAGCAGCTCTGAGCAACAGACACGGGATTTTCATGCCACTGCCTATGGACAGAAGCTGAGCAGTGGGAAACAGTGGCAGTTGTTTTTATTATTTAATCGGGAAATCTTTTTCTAGCTGAGAGAATTCAAACACATGTAAGGGTATGACAGTTCTAAAGGCAATTCACAGTGGCAAGCAGTAATATTTCATTAGGTACCCTTTCTAAATACCCTTCTGTTGCAAAATATTTCATTTCAGGACTAACCTTATCTTGGGATCACTGTTAAGAGAGCCATAGATTTAATGGCTATTGGTTTTAATTTTACCTATACATTCTTATTCCCCTCTTATTGTTTTACTGACAATTCTACAACTTTAATTCATGTTGACAAAGATGACTAGAATATCTTGATTTATAGCAGAGACTAAATTTATAAATAAAATACATTTTTTGTTCTGTCTAAAAAATAGACAAGACTATACAATCCTCTTTAATTAACGTTGACAACTGTATTTCAAAAGAACCTGTGAAACAAGCAAGCCAACAAAACATGAATCAACAGCTCAAACAGCAAAAAAAATTGGGAAAATTATTTTCCCTCTTCCAGTTTTTACCATGTTGAAATAAATCAAACTGGTCCAATTAATTCTGTTATTAATTCTTCTAAAATGTCAATGGAAATAATGTTGATTACTGTTTGTTGAAACAACCAGTACATTGAGTTCCTAAATTTGTTGCTATTAGTGAAATCAGTACTATGTCATTGTAAGAAAGGCCAAGAAACCAGAAACATCACTGTAGGGTGAAAAGAAAAACTCTGTGGCAAGTTGAGCAATAACACACAGATATCTTTCACATTATGTTTCTGGGTGCTTGTTGTTGTTGTGATGCTCTAAAGGCAAAGACAAGACAAACTTTATAGGTAAAGATAGGGGATTATAGGTAAAGATAAGGGATTATTTTTATTTATACAACCATCTTAGCTTAAAAATCCCCCCAACATTATATCTTAGGTACTCAAAAGCTTCTCTGTTTTTTCAATTTATAGTAGCAAATTTAATAAAAGATGCTACTTTTTCCTATAAAGCCCATTTTTGTCTGAAATTCAGATATCAAGAATCATTGCAATTTTGAAAATCTTATGGAAGACAAAATTGTCTACCAAGTGCTATGATATAAAGATGAGATCAAAGTAATAAATGGAGAATGAAAATGGATGGACTAAATGCAATGTATCCATTACATGAGTGCATTTCTATTTTGTAAACCATACAGGTATAAATTGTTCTACAAGTGAAAACTGTAGTTTAGTATTTTATCTGTTGTTGTTTTGGTTGCTGTAGACAGGATAAGCAGAATATGTTATTATTGAAAGAAATGAGTCAACTGAAAATGAAATTTTCAAATATAGCATACAGTGGCTATATTTCCATTGTGAAGCTTTTTGCATAGAGTTAATGAAGTGCTTGGGGTTCTAGGGAATAAAAGGTGCTATATAAATGTAAGGAATTATCACTAAAAAGTTTTTGCCTCCAGGCATTCTGGATTTTCCTGTGCGTTACAAGGCTGCATTTGCAGTCTTCTTTCATTCCAAATGCTTCAGCTTAGACCTGCTCCAACCCTCCCTCTGCAACTTCAGCTACAAAAATGTTTATATGAAGAAACAGTTTCTAAATTGGTTTCAGTTAATCATATTTTGCTGCTAACTTGAAAAATCCTGCCTTGGTTTAAACTTTTTCTAGCCTTGTTGAAGACCAGAAGGAACTAGGTAGCAACCTTCTCTCAAGAGGTTTTCAAATGCTGTTTTAAAACCATTATTAGGCCTTGTCTGCATTGGTGGAGAAATAATACAGTACACAGCCAGAATTCCTGCAAACAAAAAACCACCTGTGCAGTATCTGGCTTGATTTTCAAGAATCCTATTGTATGGTTCTTTACTGGCCACACTGATCTTAGAGTATCTCACTGGAGGCTGGTCCTAAAATTTCTACTTCATGCACATATGCAATCCCAATTTCTGTCATTTTGTGTATATTTCTCAAGTCTTCTTAATCCAACATGCAACCTTTAAGATCATCTACTACTTTTCATATATTATGAGTGGCAATAGAAGCAGAATTAGAAATCGAAACAGGACTTCTGACACCACTGGACATAATCTTTTCCCACCCTGCCATTTTGATGAAATACTGCAGTTAGGTTCTCCATTCATGCCAAATGTGGATTTTTCTTTTGATCCACAGATTGTGTGAATTATAAGTATTTTTTAGAGTCCACTACTGCTAATGGAATCGGGCCTTTTAGTTCAAGTGCTAAGTTGAGAGATTAAAAAGATTGCTAGATACCTTTAAACTCTTAATAAATTGTGGGATTTGGCAGCATTAGAACTAAAGTTAAGATTTCCTTATGCTAAGCATTTTACCTGTTCACAAATAGATGTGAAGTATAATAAAACACTCCATCTTCTAGAGGTTAATGCTTTTATGGAATTTGGTGTTTTCCTTTAACTATAAATGACAGAATTGCAGTGAGAATTGCTGTTTCTGAAAAGTTACATGCTAGGGGACAAAATATACTTAAGTAAGTGTGATGACCTTCAAATGATCACATACAATAAAATATATGATATTTAGCAAGAAGCATTGGGGTAGTATTAATATTTGCTTTTTCATGTTTTCATTCTTTGTACTTTTGTTAGCATGGAGCACATATGACTGAGAATCTTACAAGAACTCCATGGATTGCACAAGATGATCATGTTTCTTGTGTTTAAAAGCAGTGGAAAAACTGTCCATACATGCTCCAAAATATCAGAACTCGATTTTATAAATGTATATTTTCAGAAAACAAGCTTAACTCTCAGAAGAATAATATTAGCACTCATTAGGGGACTGAGTGCTTTAGGGTACTGTTAATGAAATTCATAGCCTTTTGCCTGTGGGCTATCAGTTTGAATTCAGTGGAGATTAAAAACTGGCCTATTTAATGGTCTTTTAGTCATCTCTAATGACTTGAGTTTGGTAGGTCTCAGTCCCACAACATAAACCATTCACACTGCTTTCTCCTAACTGGCAAGCTCCAGAGAACCCCCCAAATTTAATGGATTCTGGGGAAAATTAGTCTCTGGTACCATGAAAAAAAAGCAAAGAAAAGCAAAAGCCTCAATACACACTGGTTATGTGAGCACTAACAAACACATTATTTTTAAATGTGGAATTTATCATAATATATAAAGTTTATAAATTAGCAAATTAGCTGAGCATGTGACATATGTTGGCACACAGCTATACTCAAGGTAACATGACAAAGACTCCCAAAGGGGATATCTACACCTGTGCATAAGATCACAACAACACATTAGATGTTGAAATGTCTCTGGGATTCACTTTTATCAGAAAAAAAATTAGGATCAGAACAGATATCTGGATAGTAACTACAGTTACAGGAAATCATGCTGAAAACAATTATTACCTAGTCTGTCTCCATTACTTCACAGCAAAATCAAATGCTTCTAAATTTTTCTTATGTAAATTTTTCTTATCTTTTAAAAAAGATACTAATAACGTTTCCAGAACCCTATAGAGAATATATGCCAGTTTTAGTTATCCATGACCATCTAACCGAAATTTCTTTCAGTACAGTTTGAAACCATTAAGTTTTGCCCTGTCTTCAATGGACTCAGTGGAAAATGTATTTTTCTCCCCATAGTCTTTTATTCACTAGACACATTCCTATTTTCAATTAGGGTTACATCTTTTAAAAATGTTGATTTTTCCTCCCTTCCTTGTACTGTGTTCTATTGGACTTTTTGAAAGAAATTTTTCTTGAAATGCAGAGACCAAATCTGAACATAGAGATGAGCCTTTACCAGTATTAAATATGAGAAATTCTTCATATGTCCTAGATATGACAGTTCTGTTTACACATCTCTCTGTTCTGCAGCTTTTTTCACAACAGTGTGACATTGTTGATGCATGTTCAGTTTGTGATTTACTCTGATCCCCAACCCCTTTTCTGTAAATCCGGTGTCTATTCATGTGTTCCCAGTCTTGCAATTGTGCTGTTGTTATTTTCCTGCTTAAATGTTGAAGTTTGCACTTGTATTTATTCAATTGCATCCTATTTCTACAACCACTTTTTAAAGAGTATTTTGAATTCTTTTCTTGCGCTGCAACGTGCTTCCAGCTCTGCCATTTCGCATTGCTGGCAAATCCAGTCCATGTAAACTGTACTCTGCCACTCATATCATTAGACTTGGTACCAAACTCAGGACATGCAGGGAATTTGCTGTTCCCACTATTTGTCACAGGGAAGCATTGCTGATGTAATTTTGTACCACTGCAGTCATTTCAGTATGTTATGTCTTCTGGTTGCTCAGTTAAGAGTTCTCTCAGATAGTGTCAAAAACCTTACTCAAGTCAAGCCATAACAGATCGAGGGCTACTCATATCCAGGGCCTGTTACACTGTCACAGCATGGGATGAGCTTGGCTTGATGTGATTTTCTTGACAAATTCATGTTGGCTGTAGCTTATCACTTCATTAGCTACCATGTACTTAAAGATGTGTGATTATCTGCTTCAGTACTTTTCTGGGAATGGAGGCTAGAATGATTGACAGTTCTTGACCTATTCCCCCCTTTGGAATTTTATGTGCCATGTTCTCCCTCTTCCTCTCTCCTGAAATCTAGTGTCCTCCCGAGCTCTCTGACCACTGCTCACATCTCTGACATTGCCTTTATCTCTCTGACGTGAAATCCTCCGGGCCTGGCAAATCTGAAGGGAAAAAATCTAATTCATCCAAGCAGTCTCTGCGCATTTACCATTCTCCCCCTTTACCGGGGTTTCCCTCAGAGCGTTCATCTGAGGAGAGAATGGCACCGGATGTTTCCGCTTTCCTGGTGTCACCTCGTGGCCTCCCGCCCCCTGCATGGGCCGGCGGGGCCCGGGCCGTGTCCCCCGCGCTCGGCTCTCCGCACCCCCGGCACCGCCCTCAGCAGCCTCCGCCTGCCTTCCCGCCGGCACGGGAACACCGCGACGCGGATCCCGCCGCCGCTGACCTGGTTTTCCAGGTCTGCGGGCACGGAGGTGAGGAGAGGCCGCGGGGGCTGTTAGGGCCCGTCCTCCCGGGCGGTGTCTCCTCCGCGCCACCGGAGCGCGCTCGGGACGGGAGTGGCGCGCGCCCCGTGGGAACGCGCGCGGCGGGAAGCGCGCGCCCTCTGAGGGGAGGGGACGGGAAGGGAGGGGAGAGGGTGGGAAGGGGCGCACGCTCCCTGTGGGGGAAGGGAGGGGGCCGTGCGCGTGCGCGCTCCGCCCACTTCGGGGCGCGTGCACGCGCGCGCGTGTGTCCGTAGGCGCGCGTGGAGTGGCGGGGCGGTCGGGAGGCTTGCGCGATGACGTCACGACGGCGCGCGCAGGACGTAACCCCGGCGTGACGCATAGCCCGGCGAGCCCGTGAGTTTCCCGTTACGATTTATTTTCTTGTGTCGCGGCCCCGCCGCCCCCGCCCGGCCGCGGGGGGGCCTTGGTGGGGGGGGGCGCGGCGTGGCGGGGGGCGCGGGCCGGGCCGGGTCGAGCGGGGCCGCGTCGGGCCGGGCAGGCCGGG